>NC_090440.1:1717913154-1718223035 GCF_031143425.1 Pleurodeles waltl
AACGACAGGTGCCTTTTCTGCAGGAGGATGGTCCAGATGGAGGTGTTGTTGCAGCTGTGGAGCCTGTGGACAGTGATGACGAGGAAGCAGAAGAAGAGGCCATCGACAACAGGAACTCTGTGATCCTGCAATATTTCCAGTGAGACACAGGTAAGAATACAAACCTGCCTACTACATGTACTTTACCACTACTACCTCTCTACTGTCTGTCGTTTTCACCCAGTGTATGGTCCCTGAGTTGTCACTTTCCCTTTCGATTTCACAGATGTGTGTCCCACAGTGTGACATCTGCTTTGTTTCCTCATGGACTAGAGCTGTGTGACATAGGTATATTGACATTACAATTGAAAGAGCATTTTGCCACTGTAATTGCTAATACACTATTTCGAAATCACAGACTGACTCCAGATTGTTTTGTGCTTCAAGGGTGTTTATTTAAGTGCTCAATATTGGAGGGGGTTGTAAAATGGTGTGGGGTGATGGTGGAGGAATGTCTATGGCAGAGTCCAGTCTATTAGTCTCACAGGTGCATTGCCCATATGGGCATAGGAAGTAGAGCTGGGGCAGTTTGAGGATGGACAGGGTGACAAAGTGGGACAAAAGATGACATTCAGGGTGGTCTCATTTCTTGGCGGGGGTCTTGGCATCGTTCTCTTTCTTTGTCCTGGATCTCAGGGACCGTTTGCGGGGTGGTTCTCCCTCTGCAGGGGGTGGGGTGCTGGTGTGGTGGTCCTGTGGTAGTGCCTCCTGTCCACTAGCGCCGGTGGAGGTGGTGGGCAGTTCATCGTCCAGGCTAGTGTCAGGGGCCCCTTGTTGTGCCACAGTGTCCCTCCTGGTGTTTAGTACTTCCTTCAGCACCCCTACGATGGTGCCCAGGGTAGAATTGATGGCTCTGAGTTCCTCACTGAAGCCCAAATACTGTTCCTCCTGCAGGCGCTGGGTATCCTGAAACTTGGCCAGTACCGTTGCCATCGTCTCCTGGGAGTGGGGTAGGCTCCCATGATGTTGGAGAGGGCTTCGTGAAGAGTGGGTTCCCTTGGCCTGTCCTCCCCCTGTCGCACAGCAGCCCTCCCAGTTCCCCTGTGTTCCTGGGCCTCTGTCCCCTGGACAGTGTGCCCACGGCCCCCAGGTCCCTGTTGTTGTTGGGGTGGTGGGTTAGCCTGGGTTCCCTGTAGTGGTGGACACACTGCTGATTGACGTGTCCTGGGGACAGAAGTATGGGCCTGCTGGGTGGGTGCTGTGCTGGTGTTTCCAGAGGGGGGAAGCTCTGTAGTGACCTGTGACTGTGTCAGGGGAACCGACTGTCCTTAGGTCCCCGATGGGCCGGGCTGGTCATCTAGATCCAGTTGGACAGAGCTGCTGTAATCACTGTGGGCCTCTTCTGTTGGTTTTGTGGACATGTGTGGACCCTCCTGTCCGGTGACGTTGGGTAGGGGTCCTGCAGGGGTATAAAAGGATGTTTATTACATCTGTGTGTGCCATGGTGTGCAATAGGTGGGTGACCGTGTACCCCAGTGCTTGCATTCCTATGTGGGTCCTTGTGTGATTGGGGTTAGGGGGGAGTATGGGTATGTGCATTGGCCAAGCTTTGGCGATGGGTGTCCATGCTTTGTTGTTGCATGCAGGGCTTGGTGTTGGGATCGGTGAGTTGTGATAGTGGGACATATGTGAGGAGTAGGAGTGATGGGGTGAGGGTGAGGGTGGGGGTATGTGATGGCATGCAGGTAGGGTGGGGAATGTAATAGTAAAGATTTGACTTACCAGAGTCCATTCCTCCATGTACTCCTGCGAGGCCCTCAGGATGCAGAATCGGCAAGACCTGCTCCTCCCATGTTCTTAGTTGTGGGGGAGGAGGTGGGGGTCCGCCGCCAGTCCGCTGAACTGCAAGGTGGTGTCTTGAGACCACGGAATGCACCTTCCGCCCGTAGGTCGTTCCACCTCTTCCTGATGTCATCCCGATTTCTTGTGTGCTGTCCCACTGCGTTAACCCTGTCCACGATTCTTCGCCATAGCTCCATCTTCCTAGCTATGGAGGTGTGCTGCACCTGTGATCCGAATAGCTGTGTCTCTACCCGGACGATTTCCTCCACCCTGACCCTGAGTTCCTCCTCAGAGAACCTGGGGTATCTTTGCCGTGCCATGGGGTGGTGTGGGCGATGTGTGTAGTGATAAGTGGGGTGATATTTAGTGGTGTGTTGTGTGAGGTGCGTGGAAGTTAGGTGGGTGATGGTATTGTGTACCTGTGGATGCTTGGTAGTTGTTTGTGGTGTCTCTCTCTGGCTTTCTCTCTGTAATTGTGGTTGTAGGGGTTTGTGGGTGATGTGGGTGTGTGTTTTATATTGTAATGGGTGTGTGGGAGTGGTGTGTGTATGTGTATCAGGTGTGTGTGTTTCGAATTGTCCAATGTAGCAGTGTTTTTTTAAATGTGTGTGTATTTTGAGCGTGGCGGTGTGTACCGCCAATGGAATACCGCAGTTGAAAGACCGCTGCGTGGATTCATGGGTCGTGATAGTGTTGGCGTATTTCTGTTGGCGTGACGGTGGAGGTTTTGTTTTCGCCAGTTTATCACTGACCTTTGGTGTGGCGGACTTGTGTGGGTGTCTGAATTTTGGCAGATTCCGAGCTGTGGGTCATAATAGCTGTGGTGGAATTCCGCTGCTGCGGCGTTGTGTTGGCGGTCTTCTGCCGGTGGTAAGCGGCTTCTACCGCCAATGTTGTAATGAGGGCCTAAGGGTGTCCAAGATACCCTACCCCAAGAACCTGAAAAGTAGGAGTAGAGTGATACTACTTCCCGAGAAACACACTAAACTTGTGATAGAGGATTGTGCAAAGACCACAACAGACTGCAAAGCACTGAAAACGGATTCCTGGACCTGAGGACCTGCAAAGGAAGGGAACCAAGTCCAAGAGTTGTGAGAGTGTCCAGGGGGGCAGGAGCTCACTAAACTCCGGATGAAGGTGCAAAATGGCTGCCTCTGGATAAAAGAAGCTGAAGATTCTGCAACAACGAAAGGTGCTAGGAACTTCTCCTTTATGCAGAAGATGTCCAACAGAGTGCTGGAGGATGCAGAGTTGTTTCTTTGGAGAAAGACCACAAACAAGCCTTGCTAGCTGCAAAGGTTGTAGTTAAAGGAAAAAGGGTGCTGCCTGGGCCCAGGAAGGACCAGGATGTTGTCACTTGGGAGAGGAGACAGAGGGGGCCCTCAGCAACCCAGAGAGCCTATGCACAAGAAGGCAGCACCCGCAGAAGTCCTTGAACATGGGTTCAAGAAGACTGAGCATGGTGGTCATCTCAACACTACAAAAGAGGGTCCCACAAAGCCGGAGGTCAACTCAGGGAGTTGAGCAATGCAGGACGGAGTGCTGGGGACCTGGGCTAGGCTGTGCATGAAGGATTCCCTGCAAAAGTGCACAGAAGCCCTAGCAGCTGCAGTTTACGCTGTGCACAGGATTACTGTCTGGAGAGGGGAGGCAAGGACTTACCTCCTCCAAATTTGGACAGTTGGACAACTGGACAGTCTGGGCCACTTGGGTCTACCACCTGTGTTCCAGGGGCCATGCTTGTCGGGATGAGAGGGGTCCCAGAGTACCAGTGTTGCTAAGGTTTGATGCCTGCTGAAGCAGGGGGAAGATTCAGTCAAACCCACTGGAGATTTCTTCGGGGCTTCCAGTGCAGGATAAAGGCAGGCAGCCCCCAAAGCATGCACCACCAGGAAACAGTCGAGAAAGCTGGCAGGATTAGGCGCTACTATGTCGCTGGTAGTCTTCTTACTACTTTGTTGCAGTTTTGCAGGCGTCCCAGAGAAGTCAGCTGTCGATCCTTGGCAGAAGTCGAAGAGAGAGTTGCAGAGGAACTCTGGTCAATTCTTGCAAGTCATTATCTGAGGAAAAGCCCACAGGAGAGACCCTAAATAGCCCTCAGAGGAGGATTGGCCACCTAGTCAGGTAAGCACCTATCAGGGGGGGGGTCTCTGATGTCACCTGCTGGCACTGGCCTCTAAGAGGCCTCCAGTGTGCCCTCACACCTCTGGATACAAGATGGCAGAGGTCTGAGACACACTAGAGGAGCTCTGGGCACCACCCCTGGGGTGGTGATGGACAGGTGAGTAGTCACTTCCCTTTCCTTTGTCCAGTTTCGTGCCAGAGTGGGACTGGGGGTTCCCTAAACTGGTGTAGGCTGGCTTCTGCAAGGAGGGCACCATCTGTGCCCTTCAAAGCATTTCCAGAGGCTGGGGGAGGCTACTCCTCCCCAGCCCTTAACACCTATTTCCAAAGGGAGAGTGTGTAACACCCTCTCTCAAAGGAAATTCTTTGTTCTGCCTTCCTGGAACTAAGCTGTCCATACCTCAGAAGGGCATAACCCTGTGGGTTGGCAGCAGCGGTAGCTGTTGAGAAAACCCCAGAGTGCTGGTTTGGCAGTACCTGGGGTCCATAGTGGAGCCCTGGGGATGCATGGGATTGGCACCCCAATACCACATTTGGTATGGGGGGACAATTCCATGATCTTAGACATGTTACATGGCCATATTCGGAGTTACCATTGTGAAGCTACATATAGGTATTGACCTATATGTAGTGCACGTGTGTAATGGTGTCCCCACACTCACAAAGTCTGGGGAAATTGCCCTGAACTTTGTGGGGGCACCTTTGCTAGTGCAAGGGTGCCCTTACACTTAGTAACTTTGCACCTAACCTTCAGCAAGTGAGGGTTAGACATATAGGTGACTTCTAACTTAAGTGCAGTGTAAAATGGCTGTGAAATAACGTGTGCATTATTTCACTCAGGCTGCAGTGGCAGTCCTGTGTAAGATTTGTCTAAGCTCCCTATGGGCGGCAAAAGAAATGCTGCAGCCCATAGGGATCTCCTGGAACCCCAGTACCCTGGGTACCTAGGAACCATATACTAGGGAATTATAAGGGTGTTCAAGTGTGCAAATTAGAATTAGTAGAAATGGTCACTAGCCTATAGTGACAATTGTAAAGTCAAAGGGAGAACATAATCACTGAAGTTCTGATTAGCATAGCCTCAGTGACACAGTTAGGCACCACACAGGTATACACATTCAGGCCACAAACTATGAGCACTGGGGTCCTGGCTAGCAGGATCCCAGTGAGACATATAAAACACACTGACAAATAGGGTTTTCACTATGAGCACTGGGGCCATGGCTAGCAGGATCCCAGTGAGACAGTAAAAACACACTGACATATACTTATAAACAGGCTAAGAGTGGGGGTAACAATGCTTGAAAGAGGCTACCTTCTCATAAACCAGGAAGCCATTTTAAGGAATGTGCTGGACACCTGTCAGCATGAGTGACCCAGATACATAATGGCTTCACCAAGCCCTATGGTGTTTGGTATCAAACACCTAATATTCATTAATCCAGGTTGATGCCAGCCTCGGATTTATCCGGATGTGGACACAGAGGGCCTTAAATTTGCCCCCTGAACCTTAAGAGTCTATTGGTGTGCTGACTGACTAGTTTGGTCCATTCTGCCACCACAAGATACATTTCTGACCCTCTGGAGGTGAGTGTCCATGCTGTCAGAGGGCAGAAACAACGCCTGCTCTGGAGAAGGGTGTTATCCCCCACCCCAGTAGGATGGCTAACAGATATGCATAAAAAGTCTGGGATTTACACGGGACACCGCCGCCTTTGATATGCACAGCCCCTGGCTTCCTCAGTCTTGGATGTAGCCACCCCCTGACCTCAGTCAGTTTTGGCACCAGGACAGGTGGGAAAATTCACTAATCACTAGGCATGTACCACCTCTGGCCTAACCACACCCCTAAGGTGGGCTACCCGAGGTGGGCACTCGAAGCAGGGTTTCACCCTCTTGGTTTTTGTTGGAACTAGGCCTTCTGGTATAGAGATATGCCCACTTCCAAAGTGAAGTGGTCATATTGGAGTGTAGACCCCTGAAGGTTAAGTAGCCCATTGGCTATTGCTCTACACTCCCCTAAAGTTAGTATTTAGGCAGCTCCCCGACACAAGAAGCTATCATCATTTGACAACAAAGAGACGAGGACACAGAAGACCTGGAAGAGCAAGAACTGTGGACACCAGGTAACATTTGGCACAAAACCCTGCCTGCTTACCTGCCGCCGCCCTGACAATCATGGTTCTTTGACTTGTCCTGCAGCTGTGGGGACTCCAAAAAGCCTCACAGGTTCTCAAACTCTTCGCCAGCCCTTTAACATCTCCCTTGGAGCTTGCATGCACCAACAACATACACCCAGTCCACTGCCCTACGGACCACACCGCTGGGTCCACTGCCACAGCAGCCATCCAGGAGGAGGTCCCCTTGCTCCAAAAAAGCCAGCCCTGTCACCCCTCCAAGTGAGGAGACCCAGGGATCCACCAGAGCCGAGTTGAACCAACATCTAGGGTACTGGACCCCTTGCACCGACCAAGACTTGTTGAAGCCCACCTCTGACTCCAATAGCAGAACTGAAGACCTGCCAGTGAGGGATGTCAGTATCAAAGAAGAAAGCCTTCCGTCATCCAGTTGCCTTGTCTTGTTTCTTCTTCTGCAGGTGCACCAAAGCACCATGTGTCCCTTGGCACATGAGCACCACCGCTAAGAAGCACCACTGTATCCGAGCACCCCAGCCCAGGTCCACCACTTCCAATGGTCTCCCCCTGCTCTCTGGGTGTCCACTGATTGAGCATTCCTGTTGGGAGCTCCCGGAGTTGCCCCCAAGTCCTCCCTTGCATTCTTTTTCCAGGTGGCTCCTCTTGTCGCCAAGTGTTCGGTGCGCAGGAACCCAACACGACCAACACCACTGCGCCCAGACGCTCCTGGGCAGGTAAATCTTAACTGCTGGTCTTGACAGTAACTTTGCACCCCAGCACCCTACTATCTACAGGGGACCCATGAAAACTGAGTGTGAAGAACGCCTATGCAGCCGTAGTACTTTGGAACTTGTGCCACGTAAAAGTGCATACATCTACAAAGTGTAACTTACCTGCAAATCATTCTAAGAACTGTAACAGTATCTATTTTTCTTCAAATGTTCTGGTGTTTTTAAATAATACAAACAAAGTAAATATTTTTCTAAACAATTGGTCTCGGGTTGCTTCTTGAGTGTGTGTCTCATTTATTGTCTCTCAATAAATGCTTAGCACTTCCCTCTGATAAGCCCACCTGCTTGCCCCTACAGCTTCCTACAGGATCCAACCCAAAACAAAACATCAGCCTGGTCACCCGAGAGTCCACTTTATCTAAAGCACTATTCAGTATTACAATCAATTGGAATAAATGCACATTCTCCCATTAACACCGGCAGCAAACTCAAGCATTACATTTTCCCCTCTTTTGGAGTACAACCTCTGACAACTATTTTGGTGTGTTGCTCAACTAAGATGATCATGTAGAACTATAGGACAGAGGTAACACACATCGAAGAGTAGTTTTTTCCGTTTGATGCAACTCCTGCTATTTTTGTTAGGCTGAGTTGCATTTACTGAGATGGTCATCTTACCCGATCTAATTTACCTTTTTAACAATGTTCCTCTACTATTGAATCAACAGTTTTTTAAAACACTCACATCCTGGGCTGGCAAACCAACTCAGGTTCTGTGGGAAACACTGACTTTACCTTGCAAACAGGCTGAACTGGGAACACCTGACTTAAGGCCTCATTTACAAGGCGTTAGCGCCACTGCTGCCTTGTCAGACCAGACATTAAAATGAGGCATTGGCACAGGTACAGAAGGAAAACACACCCAAAACACTCTGGCAACATATAGGACAACATGAATTTACTCCTACTACAGCTTGAGGCACCAAGAAGACCATCACAACTCCCACCATCACCACCACATCCACCAACACCACACAATCACCACCTCCCACACCACGGACGCAGCTCAGGAGAAGGGAGCACATCTACCTCCAGCGGATACCCCTGATTGCAGATATCCTTGATTGCCTGATCCCTGAGGTCATCAACTTCTACCAGCTGTAAAGTGAGTCCATCATCCAGCTGCTCCACCTCATAGTGCCCATACTGCAGGCAATGGTCAACAGGGTGACCAACAAACTACCACTGACCAAGCTCCTCGCTGTGCTACATATGCTTGCGTTAGGTTCCTTCCAGACCACTGCAGCACAAGTGGCAGGAGTATCACAGCCATCCCTGTCAACATTCCTCCCCTCTGTCCTGGATGCCATCATTCGCCTCACACCCTGCCACATCATCTTCCCTATTACCCATCAACTGCAGCAGGAAATAAAACAAGGCTTCTACGCCGTTCCTGGCTTTCCGCATGTGCTGGGTGCCCTGAACTGCACACGTGCAACTAGTTCCTCATGCTGCAACTGCCCACTTATACAGGAACTGGAAACATATCCACTCAATCTATGTACAGGCCATCATTGACCATCGTGTGTTGATCCTGTTTGTGATGGCCAAATACCAGGGCAGTGTACATGATGCCAACATCCTCCAGCAGTCAGTCATTAACCAGACATTCCAGGATGGACAATATGGAAATGGCCTACTTGTAGGTAAGCAAACAGCAAGTACCTAACTGACACAATAACAAATAGATAAGGGGGACACAGCACACAGATATCTCTCAGCCTGCACAGATAGGGACTGCAGGATGAGACCTGTTACACATATATGCACCATGCCTCAGTACACATATGTAATGCATATCACCCTGACCTACAGGTGAAGACATCTCACACCAGTTTTTCACATGTTGCATGATAAAAGGGACGCAGCCATGCATGGCAGCCAGGAACTCTGCTCAATATCTCTGTGTGCACAGGAGTTCGTCCATGCACACTGGGGAGTGTTCACATGCGACACATATGGACCATCGGCTGTGTCATGGCTAACACATCAGGAACCAGAGACCTAATTCAGGAGGCCCTAGTGGTGCACTGTGGCACTGGAGCGACATTTTTATGATTCTCCGGTGGTGCATTGTGCCAGCCCATATTTACAAGGCCATGTAAAGCCACCTTACATGGCTTTTCATGACATTCTAACTATGGACACCTTTCATTCATAACACTGCGTGAAAGATGCATTCCTTGGGTGTTGCTTGAGGTGTACTCACCAACACCCATGGAAGCCAAGGTATTTGACGCATTCCCAGATTTACAAGTCTGGGAATGCACCAGAATCCTATGCCACCTCCGTGGTGGCAGAAGAGTGACATAACAAGGAGTAATATTTTTATTCCTCCCCGTTTTATCCACTTCCTATGTGTGCTGCATTTTCAGCACACATAGAAAGAGGGAAAAACATCTTGTGATGGTTTTTGTGCAGGAAGGTGCCCCTTCCTGCACAAAAACAATCATGCCCACAATGCAGGCACCCTTGCACCATGCTGCAAGGCTTCCTGCATTGGCGCTAGGCAGCAATGTGTGCACCAGCAAAGGTGGAAAGGACAGAAAGGCACCATATATTGTTGATACATCACATTTCTGCCCTTTTCCGATGGTGCACAGCAGCACAGCAAGGCACTTGATGCATTGCCCTGTGCCATGGGCCTCCTAAATGATGCCCTAGGTGCTAGATGACAAACTATGGCCCATGGGAAGGTGACATGTAACCTTACAAGTGTATATTGGTATGTAAAATAACTCCCATCTCACATGTGTGAAGTGTGATGCTACACACAGACATCACTCACCATGGTTTTTAGGCCGCTGCCTTGGCTGGAAGATGCTCATACATAAACAAATTCCATCCTGAAAACAAAGATGAAAACCTACAACCCCTGCTGCACGTATGAATGTGTACTTGCTGGGCAACCTGTGTTTAAGTCTAGTTGTACGGACCCTGAATTTTCATGAGGTCCTAAGTATTGTGTACCAGTTCACCTTCTTAGTTACGTAGTACAATGCAGGAAGTCGTATAGCTGGACTGCAGATGACCACCCACAAATCTGCAGGATACATGTGTTGTGTGCTCAAATTGGGCACAATGCCATCTCACATGTACACAATGTTTCCCCACTGTGACATGCAATCATGGATTGGGAAATGGCAGTTGTCACATCATATCACTCAGTTGTGATGTGTGAGTGGATATTGTGTGGATGGGAACATATCAACTGTCATGGACAATATAGGACAGTCAAAGGCATGGGCATATGTAATGTAGGGCAACACCAACATCTGGTATGAGCATGGACCTATACATGTGTCTGTGTCAGCCGTGTCTGGCATGTCACCACAACGAAGGCTGGACCTATAAAAAAGATTTACATCCACGTTTTGTCTCACCACACATGTAAAGTGAACGCAAATCATTAAGTAGACTAGAGTGATGGGAATCAGCTTCTATCAAAATCTGCTGCAGAAACATAACAGTCAGGAAGTTGAATTGTATGATGTGTCTGCCCTTGCACTGCATTTGACAGCACATACAGTGAGTAAACAGGCCCCTGGAAATGGAAGCAACTGACATGATTGACATATCATGTGGTCATAATTGGAAGAAGTGCATGATCATTTCATTTCACATAATGCACATGTGCAGGACGTATGCAAATACAGTAATCCAAAATAATAACACTGTTTCATTCTTTTACATTACAGCTGACCAAGGACATGGCATCCAACAATGGGTCATGACACCATTTGGAAATCGACAAACTGTGGCAGAAAAGTTCTACAACCAGGTGCACATCTGTATGAGAAGCATCGCCGAGCGGACCTTTGGCCTTCTCTAGGCCTGGTTTTGCTGCCAGGATGTTTCGGGTGAGAGACTCTTGTATTCATCTCCTTTGGTGGGAATACTGCACAATATTTGTGTCAGGACAAATGTCCCCTGGCGTGAAGAACTGGAGGCACCAAGGGAAGAGGGGGAGGACAAGCCAACACATCATCGTGATCCCCAGTACACTGCTGCAGGTGCACGCAGGTGTGCACACGTCATGCAGAACTTCTTTAGCTAAGCATATGTGAGTGAAGGCATAATTGTTAAATATGTAAATAAATGATTTGATCTAACATATATCTTGGAATGTTTGTCACAGTCCCACTTAAAAAAGCTCACCCACATCTAGGAAACCGTTAGTAGGCCACAACAGTTGTCAATCAAGTGTCAACACTGTCATCATCCTCAAATTACCAGACACAATGCACTGATCTCTGAAAAGTGTGGTATGTAATGTTTGCATTGCCTGTCAAATAAACATTTTGAACTGAAAACACTCATATCTACCAATAAACGGTTGGTACAAAATGAAAATAGATGAATATGAATCTCTACGTGATGCATTAGAGCAAAATTGTATGCTAGGGTCTGTAAATAGTAGTCAGGAACTGCGGCAGTGGATCACTGTGAGATATGTGTCAACTCAATGGGTGAAAGATTCATAACACTGGTAACAATGCACAACATCCACATCATTTGCATTCACATGTATGACAAATAATAAGTGTATCACAAAGGACATTACACCTGTATGTGTAGCACAATGTCGATCAAATCAGTGATAATCTTATATGTATGGCAATCAATGTCATAGTACGTCGCATACGGATGGCAATGTATATGAGTCAATTAGGAAACAGAATAACATGTATATAGATGTGGGCCATTAGCTGTAATGACCATTCCACCAATTCACCACTACTCACTGTGCAGCTGACAAAGGATATAGGGGCATATTTAAGAAAAGTGGTGCTGCACCCACTGCATCGACATTTTTTTAATGCCCCTTAGTGCCCCCTACTGCCACCATGGTGCAGGGTAGGGACAATAGCAGCAAAATTTTTCGACGTTATTGATGTACTTTGGAGGACTAGTGCCAAAATATTGGCGCTAGCTCTGCAAAACACATATAGGCCCAAATCGATATGCCTCCTTTTAACTCCTGCTCAGAGCAGTTGGTAAAAAATGCTGCTAAAAATGGCACAGTGGAATCTCTAATATTCCAATGCGCGATTTTTGCAGTCCCCCTAATGGGAGAACACTCCCTTTGCGTACATTATGCATGGCACATGTATAATGTGGTGCGAAAGGGTCGCAAAGTGGCACAATGCATGCATTGAGCCACTTTGTTAATGTGACAGGTGGAGTTTCGATGCCTAATGCCACATTAGCGTTAGCAGAGCGTCTTAAATCTGGGCCTTAGTCTTTAGATGTGGGTGACTACTCCTCACAAATACACTCATACGGAAGCCCAGCAGAGTCAGAATCATGTCCTAAACTGGACCTGCTACATTGTGGATGTGACTTCCAGAGTACTCAAGCACTACTTCAGGAGTCAGGATATGTTTGGGGGCCAGTTACTCTACTTGCCAGCAATAGCAACTAAAGCAATACTAGTGTGCTGCATATTTCAGAATACATGTGCAGGGTATAATCTCCAAAGGCCCACTGACAATGAGGAACAGGATGAACTGGATGATGAGTATGTGGAAGATGAGGAGCAAGCCCAAAATGTACTATCAATGGTAGCAACATTGTTGATGTACCAAATGCTAGTCATGTGTGTGATACTTGCATGAATGACTCTCAAAATGTCAGAAGAGCATGACAGGAAACAGGGTATCTAGGTAAGACAACACATTTAGGCACAACCAGTGTGTAGGCAAGTTACCTGCCTAGTCACAGTGTAAGAAAGTAATCCTTGTAGCATGTTCAATCAAATGTGAATGACTGATACCTGTGGTGGCTGATCCTGGCTGTACCCTGGGTCTGATAAACAGGCCTAGGGCCACTCCTCTGAATAAAAGGTATGTGTTTAAGTGGTACAAGTACAATTGCCAATGACAGACTTCTGTAAGTCCCTAGTATATAAAAAGGCAAGGAAGTTTAGAGGCCCAGGAGATTTCCTGCACCGAGGTGTGCACTGCTGTGTTGCCCGCTGTCAATTTTGGGGCAACACTGCCTTGCAGACTGTAACCAATTGAGTGTCAAATAAAATTTGGAAGATATTGCACTATCAAGGTCTAAACCACCTGCAACATACGTACCATTCACATCTAAGTTTTTCCCTAGTTGCCCCATGGTTGTGGTGCCATGTAACAATGAGCAGGGGCATTTCAAAAGATGTTTGATATGCCCTGGTGAGGGGAACACTGCACATCAAAGTCAATTCACATTGTTGAAAGTTTGCCACATAGGCAAACAAAGCAAAATATGAATTAAAACCAAATATTGCAAGGTAGAAGCTAAATGTGTCATGACAGGACTCCAACGTTTGGCAATGGGAAATCCAACAACCTTCCACCATACTCAATACCATTAAGAAGTCATAAGATATACTGTCCTGTAAGCAAAATCCAAGCTCATAGTAAGCTCCCCTAGGAGTGCAAGTCATACAGATATGAGACAAGGTGCCACGGCCCGATGATGCAGGTGTCACCTCTCACATGGATCGTCTGGTGGCACAAGCCTCTCACGACATCCATGTGGCCATGCAAAGTCCAGCTGTTTGGCACATCGTGGACTCATAGCTATGGAGTAGCAGAATGAACCTCAAGAAGCTCACACGTGTGACACATTGTCATTGGTGTGTTGGAGGGAAATTGTTGCTGCATCAGTGCTGGACAGCCCACATGGATCACCTGGATGACTAATGTAAACATGTTGATGTCAACTTGTGGCTGCTAAAGAGGCTCAAATATCCACACAATCTGCTGGATTGTGGCATCATAGTTCATGCAACACCATCATGCACATGTACCATACATGGCCCAGTCCAACATGGCCAATGTGAGCTACATAATGCAGGAAATATTGAAGCGAATGGGCCAAGGTTACACCAATACATACATATTTGTCAATGCTCTCCTGGGGATTTCCGACACATTTGTGACAGCCTGGACCACATGAATCAAATTACCTGGCACAAATTAAAAGGGTCATGGATATTATAGGTGTACATGCACTGGAATACACAAGCTACACCACCTTGAAGCAGAGTGTAATAATGGTTTGCCGCACTTTGGCTTGCTGTCCTTAGTACATCTGGGAATATGCAAAGGCATGCATGTTGTAGTAACATTGCACACTCAGCATGTGTGTGAATCCTGTGCATCACAAATCATGTGGAATGGACTTGCCAGGGCACCTTCACATGCTACCCCATTTGGAAATGGCACCTTAAGTCCAACAGTATCCTCACTAAGTCCTGCATGGCAAGTATTGCAGGTGCACGTTGGCCACTTGCGCACAATGAGTTGTTCCCTGGTGTCCCTGCAAATGTGTGAAGGTGCAGCACATGTAGTTGCTGACATTCACTGCAAAGATGTGGTTTACAGACACTCATGATGGACCTGGGAGCAACAGAGGTTGCACCCTCTTATGCAGAGGAGCGTGGGCCTATGTTATTGTGAGCAACATTCTGATCTGGATTATACGTCGATGTAAGATGTGGGGCCAGGTGCAGAGACAATCTCCGGAGGTGAACTAGCAGTGTGTCCCCTGATAGAAGGCCCCTGGAAGGCGGGGAACATGAGCACATTGCACCATTCATATGTCCCTTCCCATGTGTTTATTAGCTATCCCAACACTTGCCTGCATGGGAGACTGTACCCCTAAATTGCCAGACAGCCTGCTGTCTGCACCTTCGGACACAGCATAGATTGGCAGACGTCTCTGCTGTCCTAGATGTGGTGGTGTGGTCCATATTCCAGGGCGTGTCCATGGCATACCTTGGGGGTGAACTAAACAATGGACTATGGTGCCAACACAAAGTTGGCGCATAGGGCAAACCTTCTAGGTGTAGTGTAAAAAAAACATAGTAAATGTGCCCTATGCGTGGTCTGATCCTAGTAACGCATGTATTTTCACCCATGTACCCTTATAAAACATACAGTAGACACAAACAGAAAGAGAGGAGGGTGGTAAACACAACTATTCACAGGCAACACAGCAAGCCATATGACTATAAACATGTATTCCACATGACACTATACATATATACACAGATTTCAGTAATTGCTTCAAAATAATTGATGCATTGTCCCAATGCATGTTTTTTTCATCCATTGACTCTGCCAAAAATAATGCATCCTATGCGATGTGTCAGGACTTCCTCATGGTGCTTTGTCATGCATAGTAAAAAAAAACAACATTGGCATGAAGCATGAAAGAAAATGACACATTGGCTCAAAACTGGCCACATCAGCTCAGGAAGTGATACAATGTATCTGCCATGTTGCAAAGCAGGAACTGTAGATGTACTTTCACTTTCTCTTACACTCACAGTATCTGTGTCTGTGCTTGGAAGAGGTTGTGTGGTGCTGGTGTTGCATTGAGGAGAGTCTTTTGTGTACTTTGCTGTTTCTGTTGTGTTCCTGACATATGTTTTGTTGTGTCTATTTGTATGTTGATTCGTAATTTACTGTGTATTGTCAGGTGTTTGTTCTTGGGGTATATTATTTTTTGTGGTAGTTGGGTGTAGTTTGCAGCTTTCTTTTGTTACATATATCGTAGGTTTAGGGTGGGTCATGTCGAGAAAGGGAAGGGCCTGTCACATGAATGCCAAGGGTTGGGAGGCTTCATCTGGCTGGTTACCCACTACCTTCCAAATATGGTGGCTGTGGGCGGTCGAGTCATTCAGGGGTACCGGACGGAGGCACGCAAGCTGCAGTGGAGGAAGGTCCACTTCCACATGCAACAGATTTTTGAGGTGGAGCGGACGACGCACCAACTGAAGCTTAAATGGGCAGACATCATCTTCTGGGAACGTGATATCCTTGACTACCTTAGAATCGAGGTTGGTCGAACTGTTGGTAAGTACACAATCTTTGTGGGTGATTCCTCTATCATATTTTCAGTTAGATAGCTGCTAGCGATAGGGCCTCCATTATTAAATTAGGACACAGAGCAGGGCTGCAAGTTGTGTTGCAGCACCAAGCAGCATCTCTGATAAGTGCAGCAAGGAGCTGTAGATATGTCATATGGCACATTATTGTCCTTGTCCCCCGTGCTTATGCACAAATTGCTGATGAAAACCGATGCAGACACCCTTGTGTCATGGTGCAAGGGTACATGTTTGCCAGGGACAAGTGGTCATGTGCAGGAAGGGAACCTTCCTACCCATTCGCAATCATCAATGGAGTTTTCCTTTGTCTATGTGTGCTGTACGACTCCGGTGCTACCAGTGATTGTCATCATGTATGTATAATGGCTAGTGCAAGGATTGTGTGTGATGTTGTATGCTTGTGTGCTTCACAGAACATATTCCTGCTATGTCTGCCGCAGGAACAGCACAGTAAATCATGCTCTTCCAGGACAGAGTACTGTGTGAATAGGGCCCTAAGATTAGCAGGACAGTGGTCAACATACCACTTTTGGAACTGCAGTTGAATTTCCCCCTCATGTGGTGTGATGCCCAATACTCTATGTTGTATGTATCAACATTGCTATCCCCTGTCATCTTCAAAGATATGGAAATGTGTGTTAGACCAGAGGGATGTCTGTACAACAGTGTCATACAACCTGCCAATACCATTTTTGCTTCTGATACCTCTGGCCCTGGTAGTCTACAGGATGTAATGCAAACATGTTCATACAATGAACAGCATTAGCCATTGCTGTTCCAAGATCCCTGTGCAGATGAGATTTAGGGCATGCATGCATTCACCTATCAAACGGCTGTGCTGAGTACTGGTGTGCAGCAAGGTGACATGCATTTTGGACGCATATGTTCAGGTAATGGCCTGCATGGTGAAAAACATCCAGTTACTCAGGGAATATGCTTGGAGTCACGGCATGGCCCACCATATACTGACATGAGTGGCTATGGGAGTAGTTTCAAGCCTCTCTGTGTAATGTGAGTGAGCTATCCACCTCCAATCTCACATATGGCACATGTAATTTACATGTAGCAATGTGTCTAGGTTTGTACCCATGCCATTTCAAGCACATAATGTTGTGAGATAGTACATCTAACTGACAGTCCTTTCTCAGATGACTTTGTTAATTGCCAAAGGATCCAAGAGCCATAGAGTATGCAGAAGGAATAATAATGAGCAATGCAACATGATGAGTGTGCCGTACTATAGTCACAAAACAGCATTTTTCATAAACGTAGTCATTGATGACATGGTCATCCGTAGATGTCTAAAGACGGGGCATTGCTATTGTGTAACAGTAGTTTCACCTTGGTACCGTGACCATAATCAATATTGAGATGATGGATAATATGCAGATGTATGTTCACTTTGCCCTTCAAGATGTTACTGTTATTTGTGATGTCAATTATGTGAAGTCTGCAGTTAGTATTTACATGGCAAGCTTGATGTTAATTTGCCAAATAAACCTTTGTGTTAGACCTGACAGCCTTAGGGTGGTCACCCCTAACCTTTTGCCTTCCTCCCTCCACTATTTGGACACTGTTTTTTCTGGTATTTAGACTCTGCACACTTTACCACTGCTAACCAGAGCTAAAGTGCTCTCTCCCTTTAAACATGGTAGCATTGGATCATACCCAATTGGACTATTTAATTTACTTATAAGTCCCTAGTTAGAGTGCACTATATGTGCCAGGGGCTGTAGATTAAATGCTACTAGTGGGCCTGCAGCCCTGATTGTGCCACCCACATAAGTAGCCCCTTAACCTTGTCGCAGGCCTGCTATTGCAAGGCCTGTGTGTGCAGTTTCACTGCCAATTCGACTTGGCATTTAAAAGTACTTGCCAAGCCTTAAACTCCCCTTTTTCTACATATAAGACACCCCTAAGGTACGCCCTAGGTAACCCATAGGGCAGGGTGCTGTGTAGGCAAAAAGCAGGACATGTACCTATGTAGTTTACATGTCCTGGTAGTGTAAAACTCCTAAATTATTTTTTACACTGCTGTGAGGTCTGCTCCCTTCATAGGCTAACATTAGGGCTGCCCTCATACATTGTTTGAGTGGTAGCTGCTGATCTGAAAGGAGTAGGAAGGTCACATTTAGTATGGCCAGAATAGTGATATAAAATCCTGATGACTGGTGAAGTTAGATTTAATATTACTATTTTAGAAATGCCACTTTTAGAAAGTGAGCATTTCTCTGCACTTAAATCTTTCTGTGCCTTACAATCCACATCAGGCTGGGCTTAGTTGACTGCTCCTTGTGCATTCACTCAGACACACCCCAAACACAGGATACTCAGCCTCACTTGCATACATCTGCATTTTGAATGGGTCTTCCTAGGCTGGGAGGGTGGAGGGCGTGCTCTCACACAAAGGACTGCCACACCCCCTACTGGGACCCTGGCAGACAGAAGTGAACTGAAAGGGGACTTGGTGCACTTCTAAGCCACTCTTTGAAGTCTCCCCCACAAAGGCACATTTGGGTATAAAACCAGGGCCTCTGTCCTACCACCTCAGATACTTCCTGGAGAAGAAACTTGTAACCAGAACCTGCATCCTGCCAAGAAGAACTGCCTGGCTGCCCAAAGGACTTACCTGACTGCTTTCTGTGAAGAACTGCTGCCTTGCTGTTGCCCTGCTGCCTTGCTGTTCCCTGGCTGTGGTGAAGAAGTGCTCTCCAAGGGCTTGAATAGAGCTTGCCTCCTGTTCCCTGAAGTCAGGACCAAAAAGACTTCTCTCTTGCAACTGGACTCCTTGTGTGGTGAACATTTGACGCACAGCTTGCTAAAAACGACGCACAGCCTGTCCCGCAGTGAAAAATTCACTGCACGCCGAACCGGGACGACGCTGCTCGACTTCTCAAGGAAAAGATCGACACGCCACCTGCTTCGAAGCACGGCCCACCAGATTGCCGCACAGCCGACCTGGGATGACGCCGCCTGACTTCCAGAGGGAAAATCTATGCAGCGCCTGCCGTGAGGGAGAAATTTCCCTGCACCGCCCACCGGAACGACGCAGAGCTTGTCACAAGCCCAGGATTCCACACACAGATCCCGGGGCGTCTGAAAACCCCGCAACCTGAAGAGGATCCACGACCAAGCACAGGAAATCGACGCACAGCCATTCCTGTGTGGAAACTAAACGACGCATCGACCGTGTGCGGCCCAAGAAATCGACGCACATCCCTTTGTTTCCCGGCTTCTCCTCCTCTGGGGTCCTCTGCGGAGATTTTTCACGCGAACCGGGTACTTTGTGCTTGAAATAGACTTTGTTTACTTTTAAAAGACTTAAGTCACTTTATATCACTTTTCAGTGATATCTTTACATTTTCTCATTGCATCTTTTGATCGTTTTAAACTGCAAATATCCAGATAAATATTATATATTTTTGTAAACATTGTGTGGTGTATTTTTGTGGTGCTATATTGTGTTATTGTATGATTTATTGCACACATAATTTACACAATGCCTTCTAAGATAAGCCTGACTGCTCAGTGCCAAGCTACCAGAGGGTGGGCACAGGATAATTTGGATTGTGTGTGACTTACCCTGACTAGAGTGCAGGTCCTTTCTTGGACAGGGGGTAACCTGACTGCCAACCAAAGACCCCATTTCTAACACGCTGCATCTGGTTGTGGAGGGCCAACATGCAACTGAATACTTCCTAGGAGCGTTATCCCACCCCTCTTTTACTATGCTTAGGGGTCCCCTGACAGGGTACCCATAGAGATGTTCAAAGAGACTGAACCCTATCCCCTTCTGAGGCACCTCTTCACAAGCAAAGAGGAGGCATGGCAAGAGGATGTCCCACTTCAGCCTCATGGCCTGTGATCATGTTGAATCTCTCCACAAGCCCATTGGATTGAGGATGGTAAGGGGGTGAACCAGTAGGTTACGTCACATGCATCCCACATGGACTTCATGGATGCAGACATGAAGTTTGTGCATCTGTCAGACACAATCTACTTTGGGAATCCCACACTGGTGAATTCCCCATCAGAGCTATGGTCACCACCGGTACAGTCACTGTCCTCAGAGGGATTGCCTCTGGGTAGCAGGTGGCATGGTCCACCAAAACCAGGATAAACCTGATGCCTAAGGCAGTCTTTGTGTCCAAGGGCCCAATGACGTCAATGTCCCCCTTTTCAAAAGGGGAGCCAATGACAGGGAGCGGGACCAGGGGGGCCTTGAGCCTTTTCCCTGTCTTCGCACTAGTCTGGCATGTTGGACAGGACCTACAGAATGCATCTGAGGCCATCTGCATTCGGAGCCAGTAAAAGTGGGTGACAAGCCTGGCGAAGGTCTTGTCTTGCTCCAAATGTCCCACCAGGGGGATGTCATGAGCCAGACCCAGTAGGAAGGCTGGTAGCACTGGGGGACCACCAGCACACGTGCTGCCCCAGCCTCTGGTACCATAGGCTCACTGTAAAGGAGATAATTCTCCCACTATATATGGCGATCGCCAGAGGCTTCACCTGCTGCTTGGGCTGAGGCTTGTTGCCTCAGACCCTCAAGAGTGGGGCATTCCTTCTGCGCCTTGCAGAATTTCTCCCTGGTTTGCCCACCCTTGACTTGCCCACCAGCCAGCTCAGGTAGGTTACTCAGGGCAGCAATTTCCTCCCCAGTTGGCTCAGGGGCCTCCTCCTCAGGTACCCCGTCAACCACAGTTGGAACTTCTGGGACCAGTTTCCTGTGCCCCTTGCCCCTCTGCTTGACAGCCATATGGGTCATTGTTTCAGGCTCCAGATGCTGTTGACTCCCCTCCTGGGCAGCCAGGGACCTTGTGGTCAGGCAGACCTACTCAGGCAAACCTAACATCTCCAGGTGGGATTTAGCTCTGCCTCCTTCCAGGTAGTGTGCTCAAAGTTGTTGCCTAACAGATAATCTACTGCATGGCAGTACTCACAACTACTTTCAGAGTACCAGAGACCCCAATCCACTAAACCAGAGCTACCAGTAGGTGGCTCTCATGATTGTCAGCGACTATGATCTGGTGGAAGGTATTGGCAATGACCTGCTCTGCTGACACCAGCTGACCCCTGACAGTAGTCATGGTGGCTCCTGTGTCATACAGAGCCTCCATCCATTGCCCATTAATGGTGACCCACTGCCTATACATGGAAGTATTGGCAGGCATATGGGCTTTTAGAACCATTTTCTTATCTCACAGGGACACTAGGGCTACCTCTGTCTGTCCCCCAAAGCTATCTGGGACTACCTCCTCCCCAAGGGCTACACTAGCCAACCCAGATGTTTGCCCTCCAGTGGGGGGCTGTGCCCTCTTGTGACACTTGGAGTCACCCTTGGAGTGACTGTACTTGGTGCACTGTGCACATTGAGGTATAAACCTCCCTTTCTTATGTTCAAAGAACCAAGGTTCCTTTGCAGAATCAGGTTGGGACTGGTTGCCACTATCCCCTTGGGAATTATTTTGGGGGCCTTTTGAGAACTCTTTATTTTTAAGTTTTTCTCCCCCTGTCTTTCTTCTGGTGGGAACCCTGACCACCTTTGTGGGTGTGCCCCCCAGATACTTTTTTGGACACACTGGTGCTAGCCCAGAGGTTCACCTCCTCAGCAAGCTTCCTGGGATCAGTCAGCTTACTGTCAATCAGGTGCTGGTGCAACTCTGTAAAGCAAATACTGAGCATATGCTCTCTCAGGATCAAATGATATAATCCCACATAATCATCTACTGTACTGTCCCACACCCATCCAGTCAGTGCCCTGCTAAAAAAATCATAAAAGTCTGCCCAAGTTTGTGTGAGGAGTTTGGTGCTGTCCCTGAATCTTTGGTGATACTTCTCAGGGGTCAGTCCAAACTTGCCAATTAAAATGGCTTTCATGAGCAGGTATGTGTTCTGGTCCTTCTCTAATGTGAGGAGTGTGTCCCTCCCAATAGCTGATACCTGTTTCCACAAACCCCTCCATTGCTCTTCAGGAACCCCATAAGCCCTTAATACAACTTCATAGGCATCAAACCATTTGTCAATATCATCTCCCACCACATAACTTGGCATCACATCTGCTGATTTGTCCGCAGCAAGTCCTGTATGTATGCTGCCACCATCACTCCTGTACTCATACTGCCTAGACTTGAGCTCCAGCTCTTTCAGACTCAGTTCAAACGCCAGAAGTACTTTCTTTTCAGCAAGGCCAGCCTCAGCTTGTTTGGCTTCTCTCTCAGCTTTCCTCTCCACTGCGTCCATGTTCAATCTGTCCAACTGCAGTTGAAACTCTCTCTCCTCCTTCCTTTCCTTTGCGGTCAGGCCGTGGTTTGAGACACTGCTCCTTGGTTTAGCAGGAGGCACAGATCCAGGGGTGTCACCCCCCTGGCTATTGGCGAATTCTCTGGAGAGCCATCCTCTGACTCCTCCACCTCAACATCCTCTTGTGAACGGGCTTCTGCACAGGCCCTCAGCGCCTTTTGGTACTCCTCCTTCCTGGAGGCACGCCAGGTAGGTACTCCCATCCCCTTGCAGAACCCTTTCAGCTGGCTGACAGTGTATGTTTCCAGCTTAGCTAGGTCAAACTCTCCAGCTCCTCCTTGAGACCCAGCCAGAGACATGTTGTTTAGGATTAGACTAAAAAGTCAAGCAGCAAAAATAGAAAAAATAGAATTGACCTTTAACTGCGGGTAGATAGTATACATGTAACTATTGTATTTCACTGCACAAACACAAGTCCTATCCTCAGCGCTGATCACCAATGTTAGAAATGGGGTCTCTAGTTGACAGAGGTAAACATCTTTGTACAAATATGGACCACAATCCTAGTCAGGGTAAGTCACACACAAACCAAATTATCCTGTGCCCACCCTTGGTAGCTTGGAACTAAGCAGTCAGGCTTAACTTATAAGGCAATGCATAAAGTATTTGTGCAATAAATCATACAATAACACAGTGAGAGCACCACAAAAATATACCACACAGGTTTAGAAAAATACAGGAAAAAATAAAAAAGATTCAATAAGCACAAGTTGAGATATCACTTTTGCAAGATTAAAAAGAGTCTTAAATCTTAGAAAAATAATCAACTGTCTTTTGATCACACAAAGTACCTGGTTTGCATAAAAAATAACACACACGGCAACCGCAGAGGAGGAGATGCATGGAAAAAATAGGGTGCACGTTGGAATTTCCGGTGTGGCACAGACGATGCTTCATTTCTTTCCACGCTGCAAGGGGCTTCGCATAGATTTCCAGCGCACACTCTTGGTTCCTCACTGTGATGCACGGATCTTTTTGACACCCAGGGGTGATGCGTGGAAATCCTGGGCAAGTGGGACAAAGTTACAGGCATTGTGTCGGTCCGGTATGGCGATGCATCAAATTTTCTGTTGCACGGCAGCCACTGCGTTGATTCTTCACTCAGGAAGTCGGGCTGTGTCGTTTCGGTTCGGCTGTGCGTCAATCCGGTAGGGCTGTGCATTGAATTTCTGGCTGCAAGGCGGGTGCTGCGTTGAATCTTCACTCGTGAAGTCAGGCTGCATCATTCCGGTTCAGCTGTGTGGCAATTTTCTCATCACAAGGCAGGCTGTGCGTAGTTTACGGCAGGCTGTGCATCGATTTTTGTCACACAAGGAGTTTTTTCAAGAAATGAAGTCTTTTTGGCCCTGAGACTTCAGAAAACAGGAGGCAAGCTCAATCCAAGCCCTTGGAGAGCACTTCTCAGCAAAGTCATAGGGCAGCAAGGCAGCAGGGCAACAGCAGGGCAGCAGTCCTTCTCAGCAAAGCAGTCCAGATGAGTCCTTTGGGCAGCCTGACAGTTCCTCTTGACAGGTCTCAGGTTTAGGTCCAGAAGTGTTTGAGTTGGTGGGGACAGGGACCCAGTTTATATACCCAAAAATGCCTTTGAAGTGGGGGAGACTTCAAAGCGTGGTTTTGAAGTGCACAAGATCCCCTTTCAGTACAGGTCTGTCTGCCAGGGTTCCAGTAAGGGGTTTGGTAGTCCATTGTATGAGGGCATACCACTAGCCTTTGAAATGTAAGTGTCAGGCCCTCCACCCTTCCAGCCCAGGAAGACCCATTCAGTAAGCAGAAGAACACAGATGTGTCTGAGTGTCCTGTGTTTGTGGATGTCTGGGTGGAATGCACAAGGGAGCTGTCAACCAGGCCAGCCCAGACGTGGTTGCAGACAGGCTGTTAGGCACAGATGGATTTTGAGTGCAGAGAAATACTCACTTGTAAAAGTGGCATTTCTAAAATAGTAATATAGAATCCAACCTCCCCAATAAGCAGGATTTTCTATTACCATTCTGGCCTACTAAACATGACCTGTTGACTCCTTTCTTATTAGAATCTACCACTCAAACAGTATGTGTGGGTAGCGCTAAAGCTATCCTATGAAGGAGGAGGCCTCACAGTAGTGGAAAACTAATTTAGGTGTTTTCCACTACCAGGACATATGAAACACACATGTACATGCCCTGCCTTTTACCTACATAGCAGCCTACCCTATGGGTTACCTAGAGCCTACTTTTGGGGTGACTTATGTGTGGAAAAAGGGGAGGTTAAGGCTTGGCAAGTACTTTAAAATGCCAAGTCGAAGTGGCAGTGAACCTGAACAAACAGGCCTTGCAATGGCAGACCTGAGACATGGTTAAGGTGCTACTTATGTTGGTGGCACAACCAGTGCTGCATGCCCACTAGTAGCATTCAATTTACAGGCCTTCGGCACATGTAGTGCCCTTTATTAGGGACTTACAAGTAAATCAAATATGCCAATTGGGAATGAACCAATGTTACCATGTTTAAGGGAGAGAGCACATGCAGTTTAGCACTGGTAAGCAGTGGTAAAGTGCACAGAGTTCTAAAACCAGCAAAAACAATGTCAGAAAGGTGGAGGGAGGTAGGCAGAAAGTTGGAGGAAGACCACCCTAAGGATGTAAGGTCTAACAATAATCAAAATCAGAATGTTAAACCTGTAGCTTTTGGAGTGATAACATTTCACTTTAGAGAAGAAATTGTGATTAAGAAGTCACAAATACATCTTAATCTTAAGGGAAGGATACAGGTTATGAGGAATATTGTGTAGTCAAAGTAGAAAATAGTAAATGTGTATATTCATATGATACAAATAGTATTCCTTTTTTAGGTGCAGCTCCTATTTTTAGAGGCATACATACATGTAAACACTTCTTATTTGACTTCTGCCATGGGCTGGTAAGATACGTGTTATTTAGCATTAGTGTTTCTGAAAATGTATGACACGAATAGTTTGAAAGATGTTCATTATAGTAGAATGAGGCATGAAAAACATGGCAAAAGTTACCAGATTTTAGTTATATTCCTACTATATGGATTGCTTTAAATGACATGTTAACTCAAAACGAAATAGCTTTAGATATGCTTTTACCAAAGACAGCGGCTGTTGATAAGGTAGTTAAGACTCAGTGCTGGACGTATGTGCCAATGAATTCTCCGAAAATTAACTGCCATACTAAAAATCTGACTAACAGGGTACATGGACAGGACAGCATGGTGTGGATGAATATGAGTGGAGCTCCTGATCAAGAGACAAACTACAGTTATGTAATGCACGTCCCGGCAGGTTCACTTAAGAGCAGTAGCATTAAATGTGAGCATACAATGATGCTGCTTGCTTGTAAAGTGCTTGTAATTGCCCTAGACCAAAGAAGCAGTGGACACTGTCACCTGCCATCTTTGAAACCTGTAGTGAGCACCGATGAGGACTGTAAAGCTGGGACCTGGCATAGGAATCACTCCACCTTGGAGAACGGTCACTCAGACCACAGAAGATAATGAGCTCACTTGCCAGAGAACCTCCACAATGATTGCATGGGCAGATGAAAAGCAATAAGACTATATTAATGCACAAGCCAACAAACAGTCCAGAAGAGGCCTTCTGCAGGTACCAACACATGCTAAAATGCAGCCTCTTTTTCACAGTAACCAATTGAGTGAGAAACAACATACCTGAACACACCTAAATCACATGTTAACAGATCAAATAAATTGTATGCAAGTAATATTTAACCTCCCTGCTCTGAATAGAACTGTTGGTGGCACTGAATGAGATGCACCAATATATGATGGAACCAGATTAGAGAGCTGGGTGTTACTCATACTATTTGTTTATTCATTTAAAAGTCGACAGCAAAACAGGGAAAACAATAAGGAAAACATACTCACAAACAACATCCTTATGCAGGAGTAGTAAGGTGACATTTCAAGGCAGTACGCTGCCAATGCAATATATGAACCAAACTGAGTCTGTGGTGCACAACTGAATCATAGCAGTTTGATCACAGGTAGCTGTGGATGAGCAGCCAAGAGTTATCTAGGAGACATACAAAGTTTATGCAATACCACTACAGTCACACAGCACTTACACACATGAAGGAACTACACAGTGTAACAAAAATAAAAGTACTTTATTAGGGTAACACCAATACTACAATACTGAATAGGCAGTCACCCTCCTGGAGGTAAGTAAACACACTATTATTTACACATCAGCAATAAGGAAATAGCATAGAAAGCAATAAGCATTGGTGAAAGCAATAGCAAATAGTGATGGCCGTGGGGAGGACCAAACGATATACTACAAAAGTGGACTAGGCAGTCCCCCAAACAAAAAAGTGGAATGAGTAGAAGGGAGCTGGAGGAACTAGGAACCCTAAGAGGTGAGTACCAGAGTGACCCCCCAATGACCAGGAGAGCAGAGGTAAGTAACTGGTCTTCAACAAATCCAACAGGAATACTTTGGAGAAGGATTATGCAGGACCCAACCAAGACTGGAAGAACCCAAAGATGGATCCTGACGGAAGAGGACTTGCAAAGGAAGGGGACCAAGTCCAGTTTGTGATGGAGTGTCCTGCTGTGGCAGGATCCACTTCCAACCCTTCTGTGGATGCAGGACCAGGTCGACGGTGGACGAAGAGGATTAGAAGTGCAGCACAGGAGATGAAGAGAAGTCCAAGAAGTGATGCAAGTGATGTCCCATGTCAGCAGTTAAGATGCAGGCAGTTAGTGGTGTTGGAGTACCACCAACAAGTCTTGGAAAATGCGAGAGATAAAGAAGAAGGTTTGCAAGGCTGAGGAGGTCCAGCAAGGTCCAGGGGACTCAACCCAAGGAGAGGGGTGACCCTTAGCAGCTGGGAGAGTCACAAGACGAGGAAGCAGCCCCCACAGGCAACCCACTGGCAGCAGACACAGGAGTTGCAATGAGGCACACTCAGCACACCTGAAGAGGAGTCCCACGTCGCTGGAGCAGCAGGCAGGAGACTGTACCTTGCAAAAAGGGGTGCTGGGGGCCCAGGCTACACAGACCTTGAAAATCCCTTGGAGGAGGAACAAATGAACCGGGGTAGGTGCAAGAGTCATGGTGCTCAGGGTACTGTCCTGTAAGAAGAGGCAAGGGCTTACTATCTTCCTAGTTGGACATTTGGCAGAGAGGACCAAGGGGACACTCTAGACTACTACCAGTGATGAAGTATCCACAATACTGGTCATCATTGCAGTTGGTGCTTGCTGATGCAGGGTAGTGACTCCTTCACTCCAAGAGAGATTCCTTCTTCTTGTGCAGGCTGAAGACTCGCCACCCTCAGAGGATACACAGCTGGGGAACGTTTGCAGGTTTGAAGCAGCTGGAGAAACAATGTTGCAGAGCAGAGCCATCATTGTAGTTGCAGATTGTCAGTTCCTGGAGGGTCCATTTGCACTGCCAGTGGCCCGAAGATTAAGTAAATGATGCAGAGCAGCCCTGCTGGAATCTTGCACGTCGGATCTGAGGAACCACCAGGGAGGAAGACCCTAAATAGCCCAGGAAGGGGGAATGGTCACCTAGCAGGGTGACCACCTATCAGGAGAGGGATGTGACATTACCTACCTGACCTGGCCACTCAGATGCTCCCAGGGGCCTCTGCCCACCTTGAATTCAAGATGACAGAATAAATTAGCCACGTGGAGGAGCTCTGGGCACCATCTCTAGGGTGGTGATGGACAGGGGAGTAGTCACTCCCCTTTCCTTTGTCCAGTTTCAACCCAGAGCAGGGACCAGGGGTCCCTGGATTGTGCAAACTGGTTGCCCTTCAAAGCTTACTGGTGGCTTGGGGAGGCTACCCCTCCCAAGCCATGTAATACCTATTTCCAAGGGAGAGGGCGTTTACTCCCTCTCCCACAGGAAATCCTTTGTTCTGCCTTCCTCTGCCCAAGCTGGTCAAGCAGCAGGAGGGTAGAAACCTGTCTGATGGGTGGCATCAGTGTGGCCATTCTGGTCAGTGTGGATCAGCAAAGAGTGCAGTGACAAAAGGTAAATTGCCAGATGTTCACTGAATTTTTTGTAGTCGGAGTTAAGTATAGCCGGGGGTTGATAAAGGACCAAGTCAACCTTGCCAGGTTTCAAGACTGAAATAAGGAGGGCATCCCTAAGCGAGGGGGAGGCGATACTCAGACCTTCAAATATTGCCTGATTTAGGCTCTCAAACCGTTGAATAAGCACATCAGAGCACATCAGAGTATTACTTATAAATCGGGTAGGCCATCATGGTCAGGAACTTTCCCTGATGTAAGTGAGCGATTCGCCCCATTAGTCTCCAAACAGGTTATAGGCTCGTCCAGTTTATGGCGTTGATCATTAGTGATTTACAAGAATTGCATATTTAGGAAAAATCTTTCTATGACAACAGGTAGGCAGGTGTGTGCAGAAGTGTACAAGGTGGTATAGTACTGAACACAAGCAACATGGATTTTCATTTCAGTCCTGACTGCATTGTCCAAGCCTGTAGAGATGTATGCAACACAGCATTGTGTCTGTTCTTGACTTATCAGCAAAGCTAACATCGTTACCAGCTTATAAACCTCAGCATGTGTTTTTGCCACATGATCTGCATAATTAACCTGCAGTAGGCGTTTGAGGAGTGCTGCATCTTTATACAAGCTTCTACTACTGTGTCCACATGCTATGAGTTATTAACTGCTTGCAGTTCTAGGCGGGGAAGAAAGTAAAGCCGGGCACACCAATCTTTCAAGTAAGTAAATCACGCAGGGGATGAAATAAAACGATTATATGCGCGCCCAAGGGTTGATTTGGTGCCAAATATCCGTCACCCCCAGTGATGGACGCAAGCAGATGAAATGCCTTTTGTTAGGCTTAGTGGGTGCATGAAGAAGTGGGACAAATCATATGTCCAGTGCCACAGCTAATACACAATTAATGTCCCCGCCAAAACACCAAGGAATACCGTCCCAATTTGCTAAGATTAGGCCTGATTGAAGAAAGATCCCAAAGCACACTGCAATAGTGTATAATAAGGCCCAGGTCAGACAGTCATGTTCTTTGCTTTAAAGTGTTGGTTTATTCACAGGCATCACAATAGGTATTGACAGTCTTCACAAAGAAGCAGCAACATGTATTTTGTCCTATGGACATATTTACAATGACCGGTATAAATTTAGAATAACTGCAGATATGATGTTCCAAACCCTATCCTGAAACAAAACAAAACTGTAATGCAATATGTGAAAAATACATACCTAAGTTGTCACGTAAACAGGCAAGAAGTATAGATTGGAGAATGCCAAAATTAGAGACTGGATGGTACTAAATTTAACGCACCAGAGCACATGCACCCAGTGTTTGAGTATAGACCCTGTCAAGAGATATATGATATGACACGTGAACCATTTCACACCAAAAGTGCAGGGATCCAATAACTCCTAGAGAAAATGAGTCTACAGTAAGTGAACCGCAGACTGAATATAAAATCCCTAGCAAGGAACACAAACTTTCTCAACGAGTGATAGAAAAAGAAACGATAAACGAATATCTGAAAAATGCCATAAATCAGAGTTCAGAGTAGTACAATGTTAGGGAATCAGTATATCACTGAGTGAGAAATGGCCATGGTACTCCTAAAACTAAAGTGAAAAACAAATAAGTAGCAAGCAGTTGTAAATGCATTAGGTTTCGCCAATGAGATTAATAATAAGCTGTGTTTAGTAGTACGTTGTACCTTGATGAGCAGTTGTGCAACATGAGTTACTAAAGCTCTGTTAAATTGTTATGAATTTGTTTATTGAGAAAGGCAATATATTGTGCTGTTTCTGGTGGTACTATAAAGTGGGGATATTAGGTAATGGGCAGAGGACAAAGAAAAAACAAATGCATCCGACAAGTACAAGCGCTTGAAATGGGTGCAGCTATAGGAATATTTTGTAAAGGGCAGAGTTAAAACCAAAGAAGCACAGCACAAACGTGGTGCAGGCAAAAGATAAAGTCGGGCACGCTGCTTTAAATCAAAACACCCTCATGAGAACATGACAAAAGTTTTAAAAGCTCACTGGTATTTTTGTGCACATCTGGCAAATTACGTTACGTGATGAAGTCTGATGAAATTGTAAAAGCATGTGGAGATAAAAATCAGTCTCAGATGGATTCAGACACTTCCTGACACTGCAGATGTCACAGAGCTGCAAGCCACCCTCACAGAAGAGATGGTTCACCAGGAAGGATAACAGGGCTGAACCAGATGTGTTGATCCTACGAGTCACCAGAAGTGTGTAAATAAAGCGAAACACAAGGTAACGTGTATGCTTATACTGCATGCATAAGAAATGAGTTATTATAGCAGTCCTGACTTACGTTACCAAAGGGGTAGACCAGGATGGTGTATATTTTTGTGAGGTCATCCCTGATCCCCATGTACTGTCCCTCCTGCAGCCATACCATAGCAGGGGTGCTGGCTGATATGGGCAAGACCATGAGGGAGGCAGTGGCACAACAAAGGGCCCCTGACACCAGCCAAAACCGATGAACAGCCTTCCACCTCCGCCGGCACTAGTGGACAGGAGGCCCTGCCACAGGACCAACAGGCCACCAGCACCCCACTCCCTGCAGAGGGAGAACCACCCTGCAAACGGTCCCTGCGATCCAGGCAGAAGACAGAGAACATTGCCAAGACCCCGCCAGAAAATAAGACTCTCCTGATTGTCACCCTTTTGTCCCACTCTGTTCCCCTGTCCACCTTGAACTGCCATTGCTCCCCTTCCTATGCCCCCTTGGACAATGCACCTGTGATGCCATGAGACTGGACTCTACCATGGACCTTCCTCCACCATCACCTTAGCCCCTTGCACATACCTCTATGCTTATTAGTACCTTAAATAAACACCATTGAAACAAATACCAATCTGGAGTCAGTCTGATGATTCACAAATGTATTACTACAACATTAGCAAAGCATTGCAAGGTATATGTTCATTTCCTCATACTAATGTATGTTAGTTGTTGGGCAGCAGTTCACATAGCAGAAGCCAGAATGGGGTACACAGATCTAAAAAAAGGAAACCCAAAGGGAACAGTAAGTGTCCATAGACAGAGGGTAAGAGGCTGCCATGCACAGTATCCTACCTGTGTGTCACTGGAAGTATTGCAGAATAATGTTTGTTCTGTTGTCAACATCTTCTTCCTCTGCCTCCTCTATCTCACTGTCCACAGGCTCCACCGCTGCCTCAAGACCAACACCTGGCTCATCCTGCAGCAGAAAAGGCACCTGGCGTCTCAATGCCAGGTTGTGCAACATAAAGCATGCCACGATGATCTGGCACACCTTCTTGGGTGAGTAGTACAGGGAGCCACCTGTCAAATGGAGGCACCGGAACCTGGCTTTCAGGAGGCCGAATGTCCTCTCAATAATCCTCCTAGTTCATCCATGTGCCTCATTGTAACGCTCCTCTGGCCTTTTCCTGGCATTCCTCACTGGGGTCAGTAGCCATGGCAGGTTGGGGTAACTAGAGTCACCTGCAAATATCGAGAGACAATTGTAAGACACACACTAACCCTTAGGGACAACCACATACCCAGATACCTACATATACTGTGTGGGGACCTTGGGCTCACCTATTAGCCACACACAGTGCTTCTGGAGTTGGCCCATCACATAAGGGATGCTGCTATTTCGCAAGATATAGGCGTCATGCACAGAACCAAGATATTTGGCATTCATATGTGAGATGTACTGGTCCGCCAACCACACCATTTGCACATTCATCGAATGATAGCTTTTTCTATTCCTGTACACCTGCTCATTTCTGTGGGGTGGGACAAATGCCACATGTGTACCATCAATGGCACCAATGATGTTGGGGATATGTCCCAGGACATAGAAGTCAGCTTTCACTGTGGCCAAATCCTCCACCTGGGGGAACACAATGCAGCTGCGCATATGTTTCAGCAGGGCAGAAAATACCCTGCTCAACACGTTTGAGAACATTGGCTGAGACATCCCTGATGCCATGGCCACTGTTTGGAAGGACCCACTTGCCAGGAAATGGAGCACTGACAGGACCTGCACTAGAGGGGGGATTCCTGTGGGCTGCCAGATAGCTGACATCAGGTCTGGCTCCAATTGGCTTGGATTGTGGCACTATCAAGTCTGTTGTTGATTATAATGTGTCTGTCCTCCATTGTCGACAGGTCCACCAGGGGTCTGTACACCAGAGGATGCCGCCATCTCATATGCTGCCTCTGCGGTTGTACCCTATGGAGGAGAACGGTGAACTGAAGGTCATTTACCACATAGATAGCACAACTGTGTCTGAATGAATGTTACAGAAGCAGTGTGTGAAATCGAGAGTTAGTATATGTGCCAATATGTGTTGTGGCGCAGTTAGGTGCCATGCCATGTGCCCCCCTGAAATGACGGCTGCCTGACCTGTGAGGATGGACAAGGGGAAATGAGGTAACTGCGCTGGTGTTGTAACTCCGCATTGGTTATCATTGGGCCCTATGGGCTCCAGGAACCAATGGCAATGTACGCTGGCGGTGATGGTATGCACTGCCACGGACGTCACCACCATTTTCCACCCATTCACTCACTTGATACCTGACCACCAACAGGAGAGGACCTACACTGCAAGTGCTGCTGTGACCTCAGTCTGGAAGCGACAATGGCTCATGTGTCTGGGGAAAGGGCCATTGCCTTCACTGCGGAGGAGCTGGAGAAACTGGTGGGTGGGGTCCTCCCTAGTACACGCTACTCTACGGTCCTCCAGACAAACAGATGAGTACACTGTGAGCATGATGCAAGGGCAATGCCTGTTTGGAGTGGTGTGGAAGGAAGCCACATGTTGGGGGGTGCTAAGGCGTCCTGGCCTGACTGCTGCTTGAGAGGTGGTCACTGTATGTGCGTCAGGGCATGGGTGGGAACTGGTGGGCAATAGGTATGGTGGTCCGGACAGGTGAGTAATTACATTTTCTACTGCCTTTACCCTCTAGGTCAGTGCCCACCAGGAGAAGGGGATTTGGCGTGCCATCACCAAGGAGGTGCAGAACCTGGGGGTCTATCACAGGCGGAGCATCCACTGCCGCAAAAGATGGAAGGACCTGCGCCGCAGGAGCAAGAAGACGGCGGAGGCCTAGCTGGGGCTAGCCTCCCAATGTGGAAGGGGTGCCTGTCGCACCATGACCCCCCTCATGTTCTGCGGTGGCCTATCCGGAGTTGGATGGGCGCTTGAGAGCATCACATCAGCCACAAGGGGGTGAGTACAGTTTCAGAAAGCTGACTTTGCGCGCTTTAAGAACTAGATAGCTGGGGGATGTGGGCTGTGGGTGCCTCTAGGCCAGGACGATCATGCCAGGGTGGGTCCCTTGTTTGCAGGTGCTGAAGCACCCCTACACCAATGGTACAAATGGACAACTACTAGTGTTCAGGCTGCTGTGGGTGTCAGGTATGCAGGGACTGGCGTTAGGCTTTGTACCCCATGGGCTGGCGACTACCTCAGTGAGTGTTTGGGCCTGGCCTAGTGCATAGGGCAGCTCAGTGTGTGTTGCGTACGCCAACGGTAGTGGTGTTGCTGGCATTGACCATGTATGTCCTCTGTCTATCCCCCCTTCTTGTTTTGTCACCCTGTCCTTGTGTGCATTTGCATCATCTGGCGGAGGAGCAGAGGAACCGGCAACAGAGTGAGCTGCATCCCACATGGCCCATGAGGGTGAATCAACAGAGGGTGAAGCCATCAGTGGGACGGAGGGTGAGGGGAGCTCCACGACGTGGACAGGAGGGGATACCAGTGACAGCGACTCCTCCTCCAGGAAGCTCCCTGGCGATGGCGGACACCTCTGTGCCCACCCCAACAACAGGTACAGCCGTCACCCCCCCTACCAGCACCATCCTCCCAGCAGCCCCTCAGCGTGTTTCCTGTGCCTGCTTACCCAGGAGGGTGGGCATCTCTTTCACCACAGGCACCTCAGGCCCTGCCCCAGTCAGTGCTGCTGCCCTCAGTGAGGAGGCTATTGACCTCCTGAGATCCCTCACTGTTGGACAGTCAACCATTCTGAATGCCATCCAGGGTGTTGAGAGGCAATTGCAACAAACAAATGCATACCTGAAGGGCATTCCTTCTGGTGTGGCAGCGCAACAGAGAGCATTTCAGGCTCTGGCCTCAGCAATAATGGCAGCCATTGTCCCTGTGTCCAGCCTCCCCCTCCAACTTCCACTATCCAGATCCAATCCCTTCTACCTCACCCTATCCCAAGCACACCTTCAGACCAGCATGCACACACATCAACACACAAAAGTGGCTCAGGAAAACCTAAGCACCATGCATTATCACACAGTCACTCACACAAGCACCATACCCATGCACACATACCAACATCCACTTCCTCCACTGTGTCCCCCTCCTCTTCTTCCTCCACCTCCCTCCCAGTATCGTCTCCACTCAAACCTGCATGCAGTATATCAGCAGCCACTGCCTCCATCACAAGCACGCCCATCACAACATACCCCTCATGAGCAATCACCACCGCACAACCATTCACACTTCCCCTGTGTCCTCTCCCAGTGTGTCTGTGAGCCCTCCTCCCAAAATATACAAACGCAGGCACACACCCACTCAACAGCCATCCACCTCACAACAGCCTCCAGCCCATGCACCTTCATCCAAACTCAACAGACGTACACCTCCTACAACCACTACCACTTCCTCCACTCCACACCCCCTCCATCTTCCCGTCCCAATGTGTCCAAAAAAGTTTTCCTAGCTAATGTTGACCTCTTCCCTACCCCTCCCTCCCTTCCTTCCCCTAGGGCCAGGAAGTCTAGATCCCACACCAGGACCTCAGCCACCAAATCGGTGTCTGCTCTGGTCCCTGCAAGTCCAGGAGGATTGAAGGGGGCACCCGTCAGGGCTGCCAGTGTGCCACCTACAGATGATAAGGACCACCCGATTCCACCACCTGCCAAGTTGAAGAAGGGGCCTGCATGCAGCAGGGAAAAGTCATAACTGGGGAAGGGCCACAAAAGCAAGGGCAAGTCACCTCAAGGCATGAAGCCTCCTGGTAATGGGCTGGTGACCACCATTTCCCCAGACAGTCCAGCAACCTGTACCACGGTCAGCACCACCGCACCGACCGCCACATGCACCGCCACCTGCACTGCCACCTGCCCCACCATCTGCACACACCCCTGCACCGCTGCTGCCACAATGTCAGTCACCATCATCCTCCACAGTGAGCAGCTGTCCGAGGGTGCCAGAGACGGTCTGGTGTATCCCTCCACCACTACAGACACCTGCACCACGGGCAGCACCAGCAGCATTTCCGCTGCAGCGACCGCCGCAGCCACCCCCACCTGCACCGCCATCTGCACCGCCATGTGCCCAGCCGGTGCCACTACATCAGACATCAGCAGCGTCCCCAAAGGGCAGCCGTCCGAGGCTGCAAGTGACATCCTGGACCCTGCACACACCACACGAGGCACTACCACCAGCACTGGCACTATCAGCAGTTTGCAGCCTAAGTCACTGCAGGATGGAGTGTGGCTCCGCCTCCATGGAATATCATGCTACCTGTTCCCTGCACATCTCGTAGCTCAGACACCCAGGTGAGGGTATGGAAACTCCCCCACCCCAGGTGAAGCATCATTGGGCCCCCTCCAGAACCAGTAGAGAGATGCATCCACTCACTCTATCCTTGGCAGGATGAAGCACACTGGGCACCAAGCCCCCTCCAGAACCAGTGGAAGTGGAGAGATGCATCCACTCACCCTATACTTGGCAGGATGAAGCACACTGGGCACCAAGCCCCCTCCAGAACCAGTGGAGAGATGCATCCACTAACCCTATCCTTGGCAGGATGAAGCACACTGGGCACCAAGCCCCCTCCAGAACCAGTGGAAGAAGGCATCCACTTGAGAGACTGTGGCTTTGCACTCCCCAGGACCAAGCAGTGGGCAAACCACCCACTAGAGAGACTGCGGCTTTGCACACCCCAGGACCAAGCAGTGGGCAAACCACCCACTTGAGAGACTTGAGAGACCGTGGCTTTGCACTCCCCAGGACCAAGCAGTGGGCATTGAGCCCCCTCGAGGAGCAGTGGCACATTGCCATCTTCCGGCTGAGGGGCTCCTTCCTCTTTCCCCTGAGGTGCCTGTGTTTTTTCGACCTGATGCCCCTGCAGTGTTCTCTCCATTTTGAGGCAGGTGTCGTGTGGACGTTGCCCATGATTTTTGGGACCACTGGTCCACAAGGGACAGTGTACGGCCTTCTGTACATAATGTAAATATTTTTATATGCTGAATTATTTTTATTCGATTGCTATATCTGAATGCTCCAAAATATCACTGGTTAAACTCATTTCCTTTTGTCCTTGCGTTCTTCCAGGGGGTGACGGGGTGCATCTGTCATGTTGTTGGATGTGTTAGTGTGTATGGTGTTGTGGGTGAGGGTGGGTGGTTGTGTTGCTTGCCGCGTGTGTGTGTTACCTCAACCCCTCCACCCCTCCCCTGTGTGTTGGGTGCAGTACTCACCATCGTAGTTGCCTCAGCCTTCTTTCAACTTCCTGGTGTATAAGTAGGTACACCAACATGGGGAGGACCTCCTGGTGTATAAGTAGGTACACCAACATGGGGAGGACCTGCAGTTCGGGCTCCATGGCGTCCTTCGTGGAGTGTCAGAAGGTGAGTGTTTCCCCTTCAGTGTAGTGTTTCTGCCATGCTTTTGATGTTGTTGGTACCGCCCCGGAAAAGCTGGCGGTTTGGCCTGTCATAATACTGTGGGCGGTACATTGTCTACAGCCGCAGTGTTTGTTGCTACCGCCCTGGCGGTCAGAGTGTTAAAGTGGCTGTCTATGTTGGCGGTTTCCGCCATGGTCGTGATCCCATTTTTTTTACCGTCGGCCTGTTGGCAGTATTACCGATGTTTTTACACCGACCGCCAGGGTTGTAATGAGGGCCTCTGTGTTCGCAACACTAATTCAGTTACATTAATAGAAGCAGTGAAATTCCTTCATGGTTTTTTGTTTTCCGCAGAGGCACATGAGCAACTTTTGTGTGCTTTTCCTGCTGCTGGATCAGGCAAAGCACTCAATACCATTGGGTCAATTTCGTGATATACAAAAACAACAAACAAAATAAAAGCCTTTCCTTTCTGGCTCCGGTACGAAACTAAATAAAAGCCTCTCCTCGTTGGCACTTATTTTTCTGCATCAGGCATTTACTGCTAGCTAAAGAAGAAAGAGAACAATGGCAAGGTGGGAGGGTTACACCACGTAGGGGGGGTGGAGGGTGACAACACCATGGACAGGGGGAGGAGGACAGGGGGGTGTACTGCCATTTGATAAAGTTTGTTTTGACCAATGACTTTGTGTTTCACCACTGCGCATATTAGTTGCTCAATGTTCACCAGTAGCACATGGTATGTTTTGTTCAGTTGAGCCGCCTATGGGCTTTGACATTGCATTAGTCATTACATTCTGTATTCTGCCTATTGGCTTTGACATTGCATTAGCCATTACTTTCTGTATTCAGTTTAGCCGCCTATGGGCTTTGACATTGCATTAGCCATTACATTCTGTATTCTGCCTATTGGCTTTGACATGCTGTATCCAGTCTAGCCGCCTATTGGCTTTGACATTGCATGCCTATTGACTTTGACATGATGTATTCAATTTAGCTGCCTATTGACTTTGACATGCTATTAGATATTCTGCCTATTGGCTTTGACATGATATTATATATTGCATTTTATATTCAGCTTAACTGCCTATTGGCTTTGACATGATATTATACATTACACTTTGTATTCAGCTCCGCTGCCTATTGGCTTTGACATGATATTATACATTGCATTTTATATTCAGCTCAGCTGCCTATGGGCTTTGACATGATATTATACATTGCATTTGATATTTAGGTTAGCTGCCTATTGCCTTTAACATGACATTGCATTTGATACTTAGGTTAGCTGCCCATTGCCTTTAACGTGGAGTTAGACATTGCAGTTGAAAATCCAAGCTGTATTTTTCCAAGCTGTGTTTTTGCACCAGAGAACCAAGATGTTTTTCTCACAGTAGACTAGACATGATAAGAGAGAGTACATGGGTGTTGTTTTTTCTTCGCTTGAGCTTGGGAACAGGAGTAGTCTTGGAGACCTGGCCAGTCTCCAAAAGGCTTGCTCAGTTTCCCAGGTCTAAGAGGAGGGGGCACACCTTTGTAACAAATGTAACAGGCTGCAGAGAGTCAGATTCGAATCTGCCGGACCTCGTGCTGGAGCTTGGCGCCAGCTGCCAGCAATCCCGTGTGGGTAGATGAATCTCTCTTTCTCGCGGCTGACAGGGGTCATCAGCTTGCAGACCTTAGAAAGATGAAGCTGTGAATAGTTCCCACACGGTGAAGTATTTGTTTTGCTTTGCATTCAATATCTTATAAATATAACCTGCTGTGTATATTGCAAACTGATATATTTTGTTTGATTAACGCGGACTTGAAATCTACTAATTCGTCATTCATAAATATTGTGGTTGGGGAAGAATTAACAACAATAAAAGTCTTCTTTGACCTCAGAAGTGCATTTCTGTTGTGTTATGTTAGTGCTTAGAAACTAAATAAGAGGAAAGCACTACAATTGGTACCAGAAGTGGGGTCGGTCATTAAGAGGTGATTAAGAGGGTGTTGACGAGTTGGTAGATTTCTAAGTGCACACTTTAAAAGTGTAATTGTTTTTGTTGTTTGGAGAATTACAGAAATTGTTTTTTTGTTGTTTGGAGAATCACAGTAGCACGGCAGACCATGTCATGTGTTGTTAAACTGCCTGATGGTGCTACGAAAAACTGTGAATTGTTTGTTGTTTGGAGAATCACAGTAGCACGGCAGACCATGTCATGTGTTGTTAAACTGCCTGATGGTGCTAAGAAAAACTGTGAATTGTTTTCTGTTTGGGGAATTACAGAAGAAAATGCATGTGTAGAAAACGTGTGTTTTGGAAGTAATGATGACAGAAAGGTCTGTATACCTTTATCTGCTTACAGAGAAATGCAGGAGAAATGTAGGAAGTTGGAACATGAAAATAGGAATTTACGTGAGCAAATTAGCCCGACTGAAAGTTATAAAAGGGCTGTTTTTGAAGAATCTTTCTTTTCCCATTCCAGTAATGAGGGGGTTAAGACAGCTCCGAGCTGCACTGAGTTTTCGTGTGAGCCAGGGTTTTTGGCAGACAAAATGCATTCCTTAACTGATAACACGGACGAGAGAGCTCAGAATGTGATTTACGAGTTACCGTTGCAAAATGCACAAGTAAAACGAAGGATTTTAGAGCAAGACACCCCGACTTTCATTAGCTTGTTTGATTTTTGGAAAAAGAATAGCCCTCATTTGAGAGAAATCCTAACACTTTTGTATATGGTCACTGTGAAAAATAATATGCAGCTGCGCGCTTGTGATTTGGCAAATGAAATAATGACTTTTGGTTTTTGCGCAGTGCAAGAGGAAAATACTTATGTAAATCAAGAACAAGGAAAGAAAATAGTGCCCCTAGCTAGAATCATACAATGGATCTGGTACTTGCAAGACAGGGCTAGAGTACCACAGGTAAAAGAATTACCGGTGAAATTGTGTGCACCATTTGAATTCGTGTCCACTGAAGATAAAAAGCATGTTTGTTTTACTAATGATTCATTGACTGAAATGTTGTTTTCTGGCACAGTAGAAGGAACAGCGTTGTATAATGTGTGTCAGATTTTAAAGCAAGAGCTACGTGAGATGTGTCATTTTTATGCTGATTTTTGGTTCATTGCTAATGTTTTAGCACCTAACTGGTTCAATTACCTTGCAGATGTTAATGAGAAAAATTCAGAGAGAGAAGTGTTCACCCAGAATTCTGCCTTAGTGGGGATGGCTAAGTGGGTGCCCCAGAAATGTGAACAGCTGAGAGAAAAAGCCACTTACAGGTGGGCAGAGATGAGAGAGATGCACATTCCCCTAGTCTTGATAAAAACTGTGCAGCACGCACAAAAGCAATCTGTCATGCAAGCAGTCACAGAGCAGTTGGGGAGAGGAAAGTTACCAGGACAGAAATGGCAAATTGATCAGGTTTTAGGGAGAGTGATTGTTGCAAACTACCAAGGAAAAATCGAAATTATGTTGATACCTAGAAAAGAATCTGATTCATTCATACAAATTGGAGACAGAATGGCCCAAGTTGACAAAAGTGCAGTGAATGGAGGTTTGGTAAAGAAGGAGTCTGCCCCAGCCCTTCTGACAGTGCAAGAAAAAGGAAGCTGTGGCGCAGCAGATAAAAACCTCAGTGCTGATGTGTGGGCTGAAGCCCCAAGTGATCCTCCAGAACCTGCAGTGAATATAACAAAGGGCCCCAAAAACGTCCTGCTGATGATAAAACAGGGAAAGAAAGAAGAAGGGTGCAGTTTAAATGAAAAATGTTATTTGCAAGAAAAGTCATACTTGTTTCTTTTGCAGATCCTACCACGTTTCGCCACTGTCCCTGAGTGTGCTTTGTGGTCCCCCTTCCGGTGTGTGCGTGTGGGGTCGGGGAAGGGACCGAATCCCCAACCTGAACCTGGCTGAGTAAAGTGCCAGCACCATGGATCCATTTTGCGCAAACTGCGCCTTCAGTTCAAGTTCAACTTGTTTGATTGCATTCTTCCACTGGAACTAAGCTGTGTTTTTTTTTTTTTCCCTCTCGTATGGAACTCTGACTTTTGCTTATCTTCCAGCAAACCTTTCAGGTGGACCGTGCACCTTTACATGAGCAGAACTCATGCCACATCAAATTGCTAACACTGTTGAATTAGAGACTCACTAAATCAATGTGTTAATCCACTTCTATTGCTTTACAGGGATTGCTTTGATCATAATGTTTTTTTTTGTGCTGATGTTTTTTTTGTTTTTGTTTGAAACAAGAGATATGTGAAACAAAAATTCATTGGTCAAAGGGCGGAATGTACTGCCATTTGATAAAGTTTGTTTTGACCAATGACTTTGTGTTTCACCACTGCGCATATTAGTTGCTCAATGTTCACCAGTAGCACATGGTATGTTTTGTTCAGTTGAGCCGCCTATGGGCTTTGACATTGCATTAGTCATTACATTCTGTATTCTGCCTATTGGCTTTGACATTGCATTAGCCATTACTTTCTGTATTCAGTTTAGCCGCCTATGGGCTTTGACATTGCATTAGCCATTACATTCTGTATTCTGCCTATTGGCTTTGACATGCTGTATCCAGTCTAGCCGCCTATTGGCTTTGACATTGCATGCCTATTGACTTTGACATGATGTATTCAATTTAGCTGCCTATTGACTTTGACATGCTATTAGATATTCTGCCTATTGGCTTTGACATGATATTATATATTGCATTTTATATTCAGCTTAACTGCCTATTGGCTTTGACATGATATTATACATTACACTTTGTATTCAGCTCCGCTGCCTATTGGCTTTGACATGATATTATACATTGCATTTTATATTCAGCTCAGCTGCCTATGGGCTTTGACATGATATTATACATTGCATTTGATATTTAGGTTAGCTGCCTATTGCCTTTAACATGACATTGCATTTGATACTTAGGTTAGCTGCCCATTGCCTTTAACGTGGAGTTAGACATTGCAGTTGAGAATCCAAGCTGTATTTTTCCAAGCTGTGTTTTTGCACCAGAGAACCAAGATGTTTTTCTCACAGTAGACTAGACATGATAAGAGAGAGTACATGGGTGTTGTTTTTTCTTCGCTTGAGCTTGGGAACAGGAGTAGTCTTGGAGACCTGGCCAGTCTCCAAAAGGCTTGCTCAGTTTCCCAGGTCTGAGAGGAGGGGGCACACCTTTGTAACAAATGTAACAGGCTGCAGAGAGTCAGATTCGAATCTGCCGGACCTCGTGCTGGAGCTTGGCGCCAGCTGCCAGCAATCCCGTGTGGGTAGATGAATCTCTCTTTCTCGCGGCTGACAGGGGTCATCAGCTTGCAGACCTTAGAAAGATGAAGCTGTGAATAGTTCCCACACGGTGAAGTATTTGTTTTGCTTTGCATTCAATATCTTATAAATATAACCTGCTGTGTATATTGCAAACTGATATATTTTGTTTGATTAACGCGGACTTGAAAGCTACTAATTCGTCATTCATAAATATTGTGGTTGGGGAAGAATTAACAACAATAAAAGTCTTCTTTGACCTCAGAAGTGCATTTCTGTTGTGTTATGTTAGTGCTTAGAAACTAAATAAGAGGAAAGCACTACAGGGGGAAGGAGATGAAATGCATGCAGAAAAGTAAACAGCCAGCGAAAAGGAGTAGTTGGCATTAGGACATTGATAGGAAGAACACAGGAAGAACAAGCATTGGTGAATGCATGAAAATAGTGTGACAGCCAATTGAAATGGAGGAAAAGTAAGTGGCAAACACATGAACCAATGAAAACACGGAAAATCAAGGGGAAAGGATGCAAGCCTCCTTTAAGATTTATATTAAATACAATAGATTTCACAAGCACAGCAAAAGCGCTGTGCAGGCGAAACCTAAAAAGCACTGGGATTGATGCAAAATTAATAGGTGCTCTACAATGGGGACTCTCACCTGAAGTGTGGGATAGTGAGAGATCCCCTCACCAATGAAATGTAAAAGGCAGGTGGTGTCTGGAACCGCTTAACAATAATAACTGATTAAATTAAGGTCTTAGCATGGACCATGATAACTCTGGAATGCAACAGTATAAGACGTCCTATAGTGGACCAACTCAACAGGGAATATTAGCCACAACAAACAACATGACAGGTGACACCTACCTCATGTCGGGGAAGGAGATCTAGCCCGTATTTGAACCAAGGGAAGCTACCTGTGGCATGTCATAGAAATACACCATAATGGTGTGGCAATCATAACAATCAATGAAAGTCATATAGGGGATAACAAAAAAGGATAGCAAAGGGCAGCCATACTTACACAGCCCTCTGTGCAATGAAAAAAGCACACAGCAGTTATGTATATATAATAATGGCCGATGGAAATAACACAAAGTATATATAAACACCCCCTACAGTGAACCCAAAAGGGGGTAATGTTTATAACTGACATCATGATGGTGACACACGCCTCATGCTGGGCAATGGAAATCCAACTAATATTGGAACCAACAGGGGTTAACTGCGGCATGTCATTACATACTCCACAATAGTGTGGAAAACATGGAACTCAAGGACGGGCTGGCAATGGTGTAACAAAAAAGAATAGCGAATGGCGGCCAAATTTAGAAGACTCTTGGGGCAACGAAAAAACATATAGGGCCAGATGTATAATTTACTTGACTAGTGATTACCTAATTGCGATTTTCTGCGAATCACAATTAGGTAATCGTTATTTGAATGTATGAATCTCCAGGATTTTCATTTAGCTATACCTAATAGCTCGCAAATAGACCTACCTCATTATTATTCATAAGGTAGGGCACAATTTGCGACCCCTTGTGAATGACTACAATCACAGGGATGGTGGCCTGCTGCGCTCAGCAGGCCAACATGTCTGTGATTGCTTTTAAATAAAGAAATTTTTTTTTTAAACACAGCCCGTTTTCATTAAAGCGAAACGTGAAGCGTTTCAAAAAGGAAAATGAAAAGTTTTAAAGTAGACAGTGGTTGCTTTTACCAATTCTTCTTGCATGCATTCACAAAGGAGAAGGGGTCCCTTGGGGATCCCTTCCCATTTGTGAATGGGTTACCTAATACTTGAATTAGGTGGTGAAATGCAAAACATTCCTACATACCGCTGCGAATCGGTATTAGGAAGGGATGTCCTTGACACGCCCCTTCATAATACCAAATCGGTATGTAGTTGCAATTCCACACTGTTATTCAGTAACAAGTTACTGAATCACAAATTGGAATTCATAAATACCAAAATGCATCCGATTGGAATGTTTGCAACCGCAAAAATGCATGGCACATCTGGCTCATTGTCACTTTATACAGTCGATAGTGGCTGATGGAAAAACAAATCCACTGCCAGCCCTGCATCCAAAAATGTGTGAGAGGCAAAGAGGAATCAACAAACACATTTGTCTCAGCAGTGGTGAAACTGAGAGCGGAATCCAAACAGGCCAAAAACACAGGTGGTAGAGGCCTTATTGGAAAATACAGACATCGTAATATTGCGAAAGAGTAAAGTTTACTTCTTGATTAATCGTCCATGGGGACACACAGCAGAAACCTGGTAATAAGAGATTTGAACAGCTTATAAAGGCGAATAGCTTGCACCAATGTGAAATGAGTGGGATGTTACTAGAGTGGCCACAGTGTGCTGTATAGATATTAGATATATGGAAATCAAAACAAAGAGGAAAGAAGAATATAGAACATAAACCACCTGAGTCCCCTTGGGTGCACAAGAAAAAATTCAACCCAGTGCACATACATTAGAGCCTAACGCCAAGAGGATAGCATACTGCATAAAGATTGGGCAAGAATACACCGCACATATATGCAATATGTTAATGGTGCACGATTCTACCTTAATAAAGTCTGCCTTCGTAGGTCAAGCTGATAGCACAAATATGCCATGTATCAAAGTGTAGTCCGATATATAAGTAGCGTAGAGATATCAAATACCATGATAATAATTACAGTAGACAATGAAAAGAAACAGAGCATACAAATGCTGAACTGATGAATCAATCTGCCAAAAATACATGTAGTTCTTCATCAACGTTAAGGCCCAAGTCAACAGCCTGCAGACAAATTATCCATTTGTTTTCAAGCTGTCTTAGTGCTAGGAGCCTGTTACCTCCACGCTGTAAGGGTTCTGCAGTGTCAGTTTCATGGAACTTGATGCTGGTCATCTTACACTGGTAGTGATCGGTATTGTAAGGGACAGGCATTGGATAGGTGTTGTAATTTCTTCTAATGATACAAACTGGCTCTTGAATACATTTTTCTAGGGTTCTAATGGTGTTCCCAATATATATATGGTTGCAAAGGCAAACAGCACAATACACTACAAACGTATGGGCAGATTTAAGAGCCCCTTGTGCCACTTTAGCGCCATCTTAGCGTAATTCTATTTACGTTAAAGCAGCACTAAGGTGGCCTCTTGCCCGTGCCATATTTACAAAGTGGCGCAATGTGTGTATTGTGCTACTTTCTAATCCCTTGAACCACTATGCCTGTGCCAGGCATAATGAATGCAAGGGAGGCATTACCCCGTTAGGAGGCCCGAACAAATGGCACAGTGAACCTTAAAAGATTTCACTGAGCCATTTCTTCTTTAATTTTTAACGGCTGCTTAGAGCAGGTGTTAAAATAACACACCCATTTAAATCAATGGGCTTCCGTGCACTTTTTGACCCTAGTGTAGGAAAGCGCCACAATAGCTGTATCTTAAATACAACACACACACATAGTAGCATTAGCAGGGGCAAGAAAAGTGGTGTGGCATGAGATGCAGTGCCACTTTTCATAAATTCGACCCTGAATATTACAATTAATAACTCTGCATATTGCATAATGCATCTCAGCATTGTGTTGAAAAGTATTGATCTTGTCAATAGCTAAACAGCCAACATTGCAGCGACCACATTTGTGAAAGCCCTTTGGAGGTGGTGGTAACTATGTATTGGCACTAGATTGTTGTAAAATCTGACACAAAATGTTCTTAAAAGTTCTATCCCTGCTATGTGTGACAGTTGTTTTGCTAGCAATTATGTATTTAAGTATCCCATTCAGGTGTAGAAGATGTCAATGTTTGTGCAGGATTTTATAGACATTATGACTGCGAGGGGTATATGGTGTGTAATCTATCATGTTTTTTGTTCTTTTTCTAACCCTCAGGAGCTAAAAGATTATTACACTTTGTATTGATAATTTTGATTGTAGTAGTCGCCAGTATTCTCTCACAGTACCATCTAATCCTGAATCTAGTTACCCTGCTGTGTAATTCCGATAAAAAGTCTTCACTACAACTGCATCTTACACTGGTAATTTCACCATGTGGGCCTTAAACTGAGACCTATGATGTGCACTCGTGGCATGGAGAATTAGATTTCAAGCTTTTGATTTTCTGAAAAGTTCTGAACAAATGGTGTGACCATCTATTTATAAAGTAATATCCAAAACTGCAATTCTGCATGGGCTGTATTGATGAGAATGAGATGTCATAGGGATTGCTATTAGGATGCTGTTCAAACGTAATTAGCTCGTCCTCACTCCCTGGCCAAAATAGTAGAACATCACTAATGTACCGTCCCCAATATAACTGTGAGTTTGGTGGAACAGTCTGGCCAAATGTGTTTCTTTTTGAAACACCCCATGTACAGGTTTGCAAAAGAAGGTGAGAATGTTGCCCTCGTTGCCACACCCTATATTTAGTAGTACCAGGATCCATTGTGTGTGAAAATGTTGTTGTCTAGGACTAGTATAATCAAATCTAATAGCATTTCAGTATGTTCGTAAAGAGTAGCATCATGTGTCTAAAAAATTGCGAGCAACCACAATTCCTGTGTTTTGTGGATACAGGTACATAATGAATTTACATCAATTGTAACCATTAGGTTACCTTCTGTCCAGTCAAAATCTGAAATCTTACTGAGTAAGTCTTTTGCACACTGTCCTGAAACATGGTTAAGGGGCTACTTATGTGGGTGGCACAACCAGTGCTGCAGGCCTACTAGTAGCATTCACTTTACAGGCCCTGGGTGTCAGGACCCAACAACTCTGCCTAATTTGTCAACATCCTCAGGAGCGTTGTTTTAATCATGTGCGTTTAGCACCACTGGGTTGCTTATAATATCATTGTACTGTCTGCATTTCAGGATAGATCTTGCCAATGTTTGATATGTACTTGATGTTACCAATGCTTGTTGCACTATATAGTTGTTTTCACCATTGCTTGTTGAACACATGTGACTGTGTCAAATCCTCGTGCTTTTAAATGTGCCAGGTCCACTTGTTTATTGGTTGCCAGGCAACCACCACACCCCCAAGGTCTCTGGGGAGCAGCTGCCTCTGTTTTCAACAGCATGAGTCATTGTAGCTATAAATACTCTTGCTGTGCACATGGCTCTGCTTAGCTTTCTTCCTGTCTGGCAAGGAAAGCCCTCTGCACTCTGGAAGTCCCTCCAAGCCCCACCCGCTGCCCTCTTGACAGGGCTGGTAGCAAAGAGCCTCAGCAGAGATCTTCTGGAAAGAACACACTTGAAAGCTGAAAACTGAGACGGACTGCACTCTAGCCTTCTTGAGACCTTGAAAGGCCTCTTCTAAGGACACAGACATGATTTATGAGTGGGGGCCTTGATGAGGATTGAATAACGGATTTAGAACAGGGGGTCTTGACAACTTTTGTTTTGTAACTGAGAACTGTGACAGAACTTCACTATCCTCCCTTTGTTTATTCTTTGAACTAATAGTGATTATGCAGTTCAGGGCTAGGATTACTTTAAGTATGAGTTTACTTGATTTTGGTATTGCAATTCATTTTATGTTAATAGTGATTATGCAATTCAGTGTTGTATGTGAGTTTTTTTGCTTTTGGTATTGCAACTCGTTCTATGTTATAGTATTACCATAGAAAACCTAATATGAGAGTGCAGATCCATGAAAGAGACTTGCAGAACTTCCTAATTTGTTTAGAGACATTCAGATTTTGTCACATTTTGTATATATTAATCCATGAGAAGAGAGAGAGGGCCAAGTTGCTGATATTACCAGGTGAATGTGCTGAGATAACTAAAGTAGACAAAATGAATGAGATTAGTGCATGGCTTTTTGAATGCTGTTTAATGAGATCAGTGCATACTTTATTGAATGATGTGAAACAGTCTCTTAATAGCACATAGGTTCACCAATACCGTAATTCATCACAGAAAGGCAACCTCCAGGGGCTCCACTGGCAGTCCTCCATAACCCGAAGAACCACAGCTGGCTAGACCTAGTGAAAAGGAGTGCACGGTTTCTTTCTCTCTTCTTCCAAATCCCCTTACCTTTTGGGGAACCTGCCAGGGCTCCTAGTGCAATCAGCAGTACCGAGAGCTGCCTCAGGAGGTCGGGAAAACCGTCATCGCCCATGCAGACAGCCTGGTTTTCAGGTGAGTGCTGTACCACAACACTGGGCACATGTAGTGCACTTTACTAGGGACTCACAAGTAAATCAAATAGGCCAATTGGGAATGAACCAATGTTACCATATTTAAGGGAGAGAGCATATTCACTTTATCAATGGTTTAGCAGAGTCCTAAAACCACCAACAAACAGTGTCAGAATGTTGGAGGGAGGCAGGCAAAAAGTTGGGGGATGACTACCCTAAGGCTGTCAGGTCTAACAGGTGTCCCCACCCAGCTTAAAGTAGGGAGAGCTACCCAACTCTTTGGGAGCTCTCATCGCTAAGGCAGAAGAATCTGGAGAGACCATCAGCATTAGTGTGGTTAGTCCTCAGGCGATGTTCCACCGTAAAGTTCATCCCCTGTAGGTAAATAGACCACTTCAAGAGTTTAGGATTTTCACTCCTCATCTGCATGAGCAATCTGAGGGGCCTGTGGTCTTTCTGAACAAGGAAGTGAGTCGCAAATTGGTAGGGTCTCAGCTTCTTCAGTGCCCAGACCACAGCAAATGCTTCTCTTTCTATGGCACTCGACCTCTGTTCCTGTGGTAATATCCTTCTGCTAATAAACACTACTGGTTGGTCTAGGCCCTCCTCATTCAGTTGTGCTAGAACTGCCCCTATGCCATGCAATGAAGCTTCTGTCTGCACAATGAATTCCTTGGAGTAGTCAGGGGCCCTGAGCATGGATGCCGTGCACATTGCTTCCTTGAGAGTATCAAAGGCTTTCTGACAAGCCTCTGTCCAATTCACCAAACTAGGTTGTTTCTTAGATGTGGTTCTGTTAAGGGGGCCACTATGGTGCCATAGCCCTTTACAAATTTGCGGTAGTACCCAGTGAGACCCAGGAAGGCTTTCATCTCAGTTTGGGTTCTAGGTGGTTGCCAGGCCATGATTGTCTCAATCTTGGCCTGGAGGGGCTGTTCCTTGCCACCACCTACTAGGTGTCCCAGGTATACCACGGTACCCTGCTGAATCTGGCACTTACTAGCCTTGTAAGGTCTAGTCCTGCTTGTTGCAGATCCTGAAGTACCTCCTTGAGGTGGAGCAGAACGCACCCTTCCAAGCTGGGCCCCCATTAACCAACCGTTGGAAGGTGGCAGAGGCATTTTTCAAACCAAAGGCCATCACTTGGAACTGGTAATTTCTCTTAGGGGTGGAAAACACAGATCTCCCTTTAGCCCCCTCTGTCACGGTGATCTGCCAGTACCCTGATGTGAGATCAAAAGTACTGAGGAATTTGGCAGCGTCTAGCCTGTCTATGAGCTCATCAGCTCGGGGATGGGGTTAGCATCTGTCTTGATGACAGAGTTGAGGCCCCGGTAGTCCTCGCAGAACCTAAGTTCTGGATTGGCACCGGGAGTGGCAGCCTTGGTAACCAGCACCACCTCAATCACCCCAAGTGCCAGCATCTTGGCAACTTCCTCCTTGATGCTCACCTTGTCTGACAACCTGGAAATTGTGTTCTTTACAGGGGGACTGTCTCCCGTGTCAATATCATGGACACACAAATGTGTGAGTCGAGGGGTGAGGGAAAACAGGGAGGAGTACTGTTCCAGTAACTGGTTGCAGCCCTCTCTTTGATCCAGGGTCAGGAAGTCAGAGAGATTGACCCCCTCCACTGACCTATCACCTTCCTTGGTAGAGAGGAGGTCGGGGAGAGGTTCACTTTCCTCTTCCATACCCTCATCTGTCACCAGAACCATGTTGACCTAAGACCTCTCAAAATGAGGCTTCAGTCGGTTCTGATCGAGCACCCTCAGGGGGTTTCTAGGGGACTTGAGGTCCACTAAGTAAGTGGCCTCCCCCTTACGCTCCTTGATTTCAAATGGGCCAGTCCAGTGGTCCTGGAGGGTCCTGGGATCTACTGGCTCCATCACCCAAACTTTGTCACCAGGTTGAAACTCTACCAGCGTGGCCTTCTGGTCATACCGTTGTTTCATAACCTCTTGACTGGCCTCGAGGTTGCTCTTTGCCTTTTTCCAGAAGCGCTGCATCTGGTTGTGGAGGGCAAACATGTAACTGACCACATCCTGGGGGGCTTTCCTGGGAGCTTTCTTCCACCCCTCTTTTACTATGCTTAGGGGTCCCCTGAAAGGGATTCCATTGAGAAGTTCAAAGGGACTGAACCCTATCCCTTCTGGGGCACCTCTTTACAAGCAAAGAGGAGGCATGGCAAGAGGACATCCCACTTAAGCCTCATGGTCTCAGGGAGGCCTGTGATCATGCCTTTCAAAGTCTTGTTGAATCTCTCCACAAGACCATTGGATTGAGGATGGTAAGGGAAGTGAACCGGTAGGTTACCTCACACGCATCCCACATGGACTTCATGGATGCAGACATGAAGTTTGTGCCTCTGTCAGACACAATCTCCTTTGGGAATCCCACACCAGTAAATTCCCCATCAGAGTTTTGGTCACCACCGGTGCAGTCACTGTCCTCAGAGGGATTGCGTCTGGGTAGCAGGTGGCATGGTCCACCAAAACCAGGATAAACCTGATGCCTAAGGCAGTCTTGGGGTACAAGGGACCAATGATGTCAATGTCCCCCTTTTCAAACGGGGTGCCAATGACAGGGAGCGGGACCAGGGGGGCCTTGAGCCTTTTCCCTGTCTTCGCACTAGTCTGGTATGTTGGACAGGACCTACAGAATGCATCTGAGGCCATCCGCAATTGGGGCCAGTAAAAGTGGGAGACAAGCCTGGCAAAGGTCTTGTCTTGCCCCAAATGTCCCACCAGGGGGATGTCATGAGCCAGACCCAGTAGGAAGGCTGGTAGCACTGGAGGACTACCAGCACACGTGCTGCCCTAGCCACCGGTACGTTAGGCTCACTGTATAGGAGATCATTCTCCCAATATATATGGTGATTGCCAGAGGCTTCACCTGCTGCTTGGGCTGAGGCTTGTTGCCTCAGGCCCTCAAAAGCGGGGCATTCCTTCTGCACCTTGCAGAATTCCTCCCTGGTTTCCCCAGTTGGCTCAGGGGCCTCCTCCTCTGGTATCCCGTCAACCACAGTGAGAACGTCTGGGACCAGTTTCCTGTGCCCCTTGCCCCTCTGCTTGACAGCCATCTGGGCCATTGTTTCAGGCTCCAGACACCGTTGACTCCCCTCCTGGGCAGCCATGGACCTTGTGGTCAGGCAGACCCACTCAGGCAAACCTAACATCTACAGGTGAGACTTTAGCTCTACCTCCTTCCAGGTAGTGTGCTCAAAGTTGTTGCCTAACAAACAATTTCCCGGCATGGCAGGACTCACAGCTACTCTCAGAGTACCAGAGACCCCACTCACTGAACCAGAGCTAACAGTAGGTGGCTCTCATGATTGTCAGCGACTATGACCTGGTGGAAGATATTGGAGATGACCTGCTATGCTGACACCAGCTGACCCCTGACAGTAGTCATGGTGACTCCTGTGTCGTACAGAGCCTCCATCCATTGTCCATTAATGGTGACCCACTGCCTATACATGGAAGTATTAGGAGGCATATGGGCTTTTAGAACCATTTTCTAATCTCCCAGGGACACTAGGGCTACCTCTGTCTGTCCCCCAAAGATATCTGGGACTATCTCCTCCCCAAGTGCTACACTAGCCAACCCAGATGTTTGCCCTCCATTGGGGGGCTATGCCCTCTTGGCACACTTGGAGTCACACTTGGAGTGACCGTACTTGGTGCACTCTGCACATTGAGGTACAAACCTCCCTTTCTTATGGTCAAAGAACCCTGGTTCCTTTGCAGAATCAGGTTGGGACTGGTTCCCACTATCCCCTTGAGAAATATTTTGGGGGCCTTTTGAGAACTCCTTATTTTTAAGTTTTTCTCCCCTCCCCCTCTTTCTTCTGGTGGGAACCTGACAACCTTTTTGGGTGTCCCCCCCCAGATACCTTTTTGGACACACTGGTGCTAGCCCAGAAGTCAACCTCCTCAGCAAGCTTCCTGGGATCAGTCAGCTTACTGTCAATCAGGTGCTGGTGCAAGTCTGTATAGCAAATGCTGAGCACATGTTCTCTCAGAATCAAATTATATAATCCCACATAATCATCTACTTTACTGCTCCACACCCATCCAGTCAGCGCCTTGCTAGAGAAATCATAAAAGTCTACCCAAGTTTGTGTGGAGCGTTTGGTGCTAACCCTGAATCTTTAATGATACTTCTCAGGGGTCACTCCAAACTTGGCAATTAAAATGGCTTTCATGAGCGGGTATGTGTTCTGGTCCTTCTCTAATGTGAGGAGTGTGTCCCTCCCAATAGCTGGTACATGTTTCTACAAGCCTCCCCCCCATTGCTCTTCAGGAATCCCATAGGCCCTTAGTACAACTTCATAGGCATCAAACCATTTGTCAATATCATCTCCCACCACGTAACTTGGCATCACATCTCTGGGTATACGAACTGTTTTGTCTCCAGCAAGTCCTGTATGTATGCTGCCACCATCACTGCTGGACTCAGACTGCCTAGACTTGAGCTCCAGCTCTTTAGGACTCAGTTCATGAGCCAGAAGTAGTTTCTTTTCATCAAGGCCAGCCTCAGCCTGTTTGGCTTCTCTCTCAGCTTTCCTCTCCACTGCCTCCATGTTCAATCTGTCCAACTGCAGTTGAAACTCTCTCTCCTCCCTACTTTCCTCTGTTGTCAGGCCGTGGCTTGAGACACTGCTCTTTGGTTTAGCAGGGGGCACAGATCCAGGGGTGACACCCCCCGCTATTGGCGAATCCTCTGAAGAGCCATCCTCTGACACCTCCACCTCAACATCCTCTTGTGAACGGGCTTCTGCACAGGCCCTCAGCGCCTTTTGGTACTCCTCCTTCCTGGGGGCACCCCAGGTAGGTACTCCCATCCCCTTGCAGAACTATTTTAGTGTATGTCTTAGCTAGGTCAAACTCTCCAGCTTCTCCTTGAGACCCAGCCAGAGACATGTTGTTTAGGATTAGACTAAAATGTCAAGCAGCAAAAAGAGAAAAAATCTAATTGACCTTTAACTGTGGGTAGATAGTATACATGTAGCTATTGTATTTCACTGCACAAACACAAGTCCTATCCTCACCGTTGATCACCAGTGTTAGAAATGGTGTCTCTCTTTGGCAGAGGTAAACATCTTTGTACAAATAAGGACCACAATCCTAGTCAGGGTAAATCACACACAATCCAAATTATCCTGTGCCCACCCTCTGGTAGCTTGGCACTATGCAGTCAGGCTTAACTTAGAAGACAATGTATAAAGTATTTGTGCAATAAATCATACAGTAACACAGTGAAAACACCACAAAAATATACCACACAGGATTAGATAAATGCAGGTTATTTATCTGGTTAAATTAAGGTAAAAATGAAAAAAAGATTCAATAAGCACAAGTTGAGATATCACTTTTGCAAGATTAAAAAGAGTCTTAAATAACACGCACGGCAACCGCAGAGGAGGAGATGCATGGAAAACTAGGGTGTGCGTCGGGATTTCCGGTGTGTTGAAGACGATGCTCTGTTTCTTTCCACGCTGCAAGGGGCTTCGCATAGATTTCCAGCGCCCATTCTTGGTTCCTCACTGCGATGCGTGGATCTTTTTGACACCCAGGGGCAATGCATGGAAATCCTGGTTGAGTGTGACAAAGTTACAGGCATTGTGTCGATCTAGTATGGCAATGCATCAAACTATCTGTTGCACGGCAGCCACTGCGTTGATTCTTCACTCAGGAAGTCAGGCTACATCATTCCAGTTCGGCTGTGCGTCGATCCGGTAGGGCTGTGCGTTTAATTCCTGGCTGCAAGGCAGGCGCTTCGTCGAATCTTCACTCAGGAAGTCGGGCTACATCATTCCAGTTCGATTGCATGGGCAGATGAAAAGGACTAAGACTATATTAATGCACAAGCCAACAAACGGTCAAGAAGAGGCCTTCTGCAGGTACCAACACATTCTAAAATGCAGCCTCTTTTTCACAGTAACCAATTGAGTGAGAAACAACATACCTGAACACACCTAAATAACATGTTAACAGCTAAAATAAATTGTATACAAGTAATATTTAACCTCCCTGCTCTGAATAGAAATGTTGGTGGCACTGAATGAGATGCACCAATATATGATGGAACCAGATTAGAGAGCTGGGTGCTACTCATACTATTTGTTCATTCATTGAAAAGTCAGCAGCAAAACAGGGAAAACAATAAGGAAAACATACTCACAAACAACATCCTTGTGCAGGACTAGTAAGGTGACATTTCAAGGCAGTACACTGCCAGTGCAAGATATGAACCAAACTGAGTCCGTGGTACACAACTGAATCATAGCAGTTTGAGTTCTAATTGTAGGAGGCGGGCCTGGTGTGTGTTGAGCACCTATGGTGTTATCACCTTATACCAGGTCCAGGTATCCCCTATTAGTGAGGTGTAGGCAGTGGTTAGGAAGCCAGGATTCTCTAGAGGTAGCTGTGGATGAGCAGCCAGATCTTATCTAGGAGACATGCAAAGCTTATGCAATACCACTAGTCACACAGGACTTACACACATGAAGGAACTACACAGTGTAACAAAAATAAAAGTACTTTATTAGGGTAACACAAATACTAGCATACTGAATAGGCAGTCCTCCTCCTGGAGGTAAGTAAACACACTATTATTTACACATCAGCAATAAGGAAATAGCATAGAAAGCAATAAGCATTGGTGAAAGCAATAGCAAATAGTGATGGCCGTGGGGAGGACCAAGCTATATAGTACAAAAGTGGACAAGGTAGTCCCCCAACCAAGAAAGTGGAATAAGTAGAAGGGAGCTGGAGGAACTAGGAACCCTAAGAGGTGAGTACCAGAGTGACCCTCAATAACCAGGAGAGGTAAGTAACTGGTCTTCCCCAAACCAACAGGAATACTTTGGAGAAGGATTATGCAGGACCCAACCAAGACTGGAAGAATCCAAAGGTGGATCCTGACGGAAGAGGACTTGCAAAGGAAGGGGACCAAGTCCAGTTTGTGATGGAGTGTCCTGTTGTGGCAGGAGCCACTTCCTACCCTTCTTTGGATGCAGGACCAGGACGACGGTGGACGAAGAGGGTTAGAGGTGCAGCACAGGAGATGAAGAGAAGTCCAAGAAGTGATGCAAGTGATGTCTCACATCGGCAGACAAGATGCAGGCAGTTAGTGGTGTTGGAGAACCACCAACAAGTTTTGGAAAATGCAAGAGATGAAGAAGAAGGTTTGCAAGGCTGAGGAGGATCAGCAAGGTCCAGGGGACTCTACCCAAGGAGAGGGATGACCCTCAGCAGCTGGGCGAGTCACAAGAACAGGAGGCAGCCCCCACAGGCAACCCACTGGCAGCAGGCACAGGAGTTGCAATGAGGCACACTCAGCACACCTGAAGAGGAGTCCCACTCCGTTGGAGCAGCAGACAGTGCCTATCAAAAAAGGGGTGCTGGGGGCCCCAGCTACACAAAGCCTGAAAATCCCTTGGAGGAGGAACAAACGAGCTGTGACAACTGCAAGAGTCATGGTGCACAGGGTACTGTCCTGTAAGGAGCGGCAAGGGCTCACTATCTCCCAAGTTGGACATGTGGCAGAGAGGACCAAGGAGACACTCCGGACTACTACCAGTGATGAAGTATCCACGCTACTGGTGATCATTACAGTTGGTGCCTGCTGATGCAGGGTAGTGACTCCTTCACTCCAAGGGAGATTCCTTCTTACTTCTTGTGCAGGCTGAAGACTCGGAGCCGGAGAAACAATGTTGCAGAGCAGAATCATCTCTGTAGTTGTAGATTGTCAGTTCCTGGAGGGTCCAGTTGCATCCCCCAGTGGCCAGAAAATGAAGTAAATGATGCAGAGCAGTCCTGCTGGAATCTTGCACGTTGGATCTGAGAACCCACCTGGGAGGGAGACCCTAAATAGCCCAGGAAGGGAGATTGGTCACCTAGCAGGGTGACTGCCTATCAGGAGAGGGCTGTGACATTACCTACCTGACCTGGCCACTCAGATGCTCCCAGGGGCCTCGCCCACCTAGAATTCAAGATGACAGAATCAATTAGCCACCTGGACGAGCTCTGGGCACCACCTCTAGGGTGGTGATGGACAGGGGAGTGGTCACTCCCCTTTCCTTTGACCAGTTTCAACCCAGAGCAGGGACCAGTGGTCCCTGGACTGGTGCAAACTGGTTGCCTTCAAAGCTTACTGATGGCTTGGGGAGGCTACCCCTCCCAAGCCATGTGATACCTATTTCCAAGGGAGAGGGTGTTTACTCCCTCTCCCAAAGGAAATCCTTTGTTCTGCCTTCCTCTGCCCAAGCTGGTCAAGCAGCAGGAGGGTAGAAACCTGTCTGAGGGGTGGCAGCAGTGCGGTCTGCCCGGAAAACACCAGAAAACTGGTAAGAGCAATGCTTGGGGTCCTCTAAGGAGCCCCCAGAGTGCATGGGATCATACAACCAATGCTGGCAACAGTATTGGGGTATGATTCTGACATGTTTGATAACGAACATGCCCAGGTTTGAAGTTACCATTCTGTAGCAGGACACAGGTACTGACTTGTGTCCAGGCCACGGGTAAAATGGCTTCCCTGCACTCACGAAGTCCAGTGTAATCGAGCTGGAGTTAGCAGAGGCACCTCTGCTCATGCAGGGGTAACCTCACACACAGGTACCTGCACCCTGCCTTCTGGGCTAGCAGGGCCCACCACAGGGGTGCCTTACAGCGACCTGGTGCAGTGACCTGTGGTGAAAGGGTGCACACACCTTTTCAAACAGGCTGCAATGGCAGGCATGCAGACACATTTTGCATGGGCTCCCATGGGTGGTACAATACTTGCTGCAGCCCATGGGGAACCCCTGGTGCACCAATGCCCTGGGTACCTAAGTATTGTGGGTACTTACATGGCTGCACCAGTATGCCAATTGTGGGTTGTGCAAAATCCTAAGCAACCAAATTTAGAGGAAGAGAGCACAATCACTGGGGTCCTGTATCCTATTAAAACAGTCAAAACACACTAACAGGAGGAAAAAAGTGGGGGTAACCATGTCAAAAAGACAGTACTTTCCTACACTAATATTCATGCAATCCCCGTCATCTGGGATAGAATGTCCTCCAGAAGGTCTCTTAGCAGGGAGATCTGTGCACAAAGGTCCTTTTACTGCCTCTTGCTATTGAGTCTCCTTGGCTAATGTCAGTGCCATCCCACAAAGACATGGGTGGTCATTATGAATATGGTGGGAAAGACCGCCGTGGTGGCGGTGAACAGAATCCCGCCGGCGGTTGCGAATGGAAAACCTCCATAAAATGAACAAAAAACCCAACCCAGCCAAAGATTCCCACACCACCACTCCCCGCCAGGACCCTGTTGGCGGGAGTCACGGGCCACCCCACCCCGCCACTGCCAAGCACACCCACATCCGCCCTCCAAATAATGATGCACAAATCACCTCAGTGGACAGTGGAGACCAGACGACCATTGGCGTCTGCGACCGCCACGGGCGGCAAGTGGGCCCAACAGCTACCAGTGCACACATTGGCTTAACTTAGCACCCACACACCTGACACAGATCCAGAACACCATAAAACACCCCCAGACACACCCCACAATCCCTTGCAAGGAAACCAGGACCAGAAGATGGAGAGCACCAGAGCCAGACAGAGAACGGCAGCAGACACGACACACATGGTGACCCACACAGAAGCACCCAAACCCCGTCCCCAGTCCCGATGCCATCCACCACCCTCACCATGTACCCCCCTAAAAATCCACGCTTCACCGAAAGGGAGCTAAGGACCATGGTGAATGAGATCCTAAAAGTGGAGCCACAAATAATCGGCTCCGAGGTGCAGCACAGATCCATCGCCTGGAAAATGGAGCTGTGGCAGACCATTGTCATTAGGGTGAATGCAGTGGGACACCATCTACGCACCAGGGACGACATCCGCAAGAGATGGAACGACCTGCGGGGGAAGGTCAGGGACATGGCATCCAGGCACCACATTGCAGTGCAGAAGACTGAGGGAGGACCGCCACCCACACCACCTGACTACACCATCTGGGAGGAGAAGGTACTCGCCACCCTGCACCCACAGAGACTCACTGGACTCAGTGGAGGAATGGACTCGGGTAACTCATCTACATTTACCTCATATACACCATACCTGTAATGCATGCACAACCCCACGCACACCCACCTAGACCCACTCCCTCCCAGCCATTACCCACCACATCCACTACCCTGCATCACCCACAACTGACTACCAGACCCACATCACTCCCGCTGTGCACAGCCACCCACCCCTGCACGTACCCTCAATCAAATAATAACCCCCACCACAATGTAACCCCACCACTGCCACTAAATGCAATGTCCAGAACTGGAGAAACTGGTGGAAGGGGTCCTGCCCCTGCATGGCAGACTTTACGGCCGGCCAGAGGTACAGGTGAGTCCGGGTTTTGGGGGCACTGTGTGTGTAATGGATGGAGTGGATTACTCAGATGTGCGCTTCTGTGAGCCAGGATGGGGCTTGGTGCATTGAATGCTGCATGCCACTGTCCTGCATGTCTGGGAGTACTGTCTGTCCTATGTCTGACAATCAGCCAGCTATTGCCATCATGCAGGTACCTGACCTCTGTGTTTCTTCTCTGTGTCTCCCTACTAGGTCAGCGCCCACCAGAAGAGGGCACATTGGCATGCCATCGCCAAGGAGGTACGGACCCTGGGGGTCTACAACCAGTGGAGCACCCACTGTCATAAGAAGTGGGAGGACCTGTGGTGCTGGGCGCGGAAGATCAGTGAGGCCCAGCTGGGGAAGTCCTCCCAACGTGGTAGGGGTGCCTGTCGGGCACTGACCCCCCCTCATGCGAAGGATCCTGGCGGTGGGGTACCCAAACCTGGATGGGCGTGTGAAGGCTGCACAGCAGTCACAAGGGGGTGAGTACTCACAGCCCGTAATTCAGCCTGGAAGGATGAGTGTGTGTGCGTTAGGGCTCATGGTGCTTAGAGCAGGATTTTTGACTGGTGTCCAGCTACTGTCTGCTCCCCAAAGGGTGTAGGGGTGTCCCTGTCAAGTTTCACCTACCTCAGCTTCAATGCAATGACAGGATATGGGTGTAGGTCAGTATACTGATCAGTAGTCAGGGCCATGGTCATGGGCCTAGTGCACGGTGCTGCCTGTTTGGTGTGTCTGCTGGGGAGGTGTATGTCTGGCCATTGTGTATCAGCATTCAACTACTTACAAGTGTCTCTCCTGTTTTGTCTCCTCATCCCTGTTCTCTTTTTTGTGTCTGGTACTGCATCAACATCAGGCAAGGGAGCTGAGGCACCCACTAGTGGGGAGACAGCGGCCCACGGATCCTCCGAGGCAGAGACAACGGACACTCAGGGGACCAGTGGGTGGGAGGGTGAGGGGACTTTCACGGGGGAGGTTACTACCACAGAGGGTAGTGACTCTGAAACCTCCTCCGATGGGGGTCCTCCGGCGGTGGCGGGCATTAGTGGACACATCACGACCGTGAGATCTACTGCCACCCCCCATACCATCAGCGCCCTCCCTTCTGCTCCTCACCGATTTGGCCGTGCCCGCCCTCCCAGAAAGGTGGGCGTCTCCTTCACCCCAGACACCTCCTCCCCTGCCCCAGTCAGTCCTGCTGCCCTCACAGAGGAGGCTATTGACCTCCTGAGAACCATCTCTGTAGGGCAGACAACCATCGTCAATGCCACCCAGGGGCTAGCATCAGAGGTGCAGCAGACTAATGCCTATCTGGATGGCATTCACGGTGCTGTGTCTGCCCTACAGAGATCTTTTCAGGCTCTGGCCTCCTCTTGGATGGCAGCCAGTTTCCCTGGCCATTCCATCCCCCCTCCAACCTTCTCTACCCCTTCCAGCACCGCACTCCCTTCACCCATACTAGGCACACATTCAGACATGCAGTCAAGCACATCAACACACAAGAAACACACTTCGAAACACAAGTACCACACAGCCCACCACAAGCATTCCCACAGCCAACAGACACCTGCACACACAACAACGCCCACTTCCCCCAGTGTGCCCGCCTCTTCCGCCTCCCTGTCTGTGCCCTTTACATGCACACCCTCATGCACTGCACCTTCACTCACTGTTATTGCTCCTCTTCATGCACTCACCACAATAGCAGATAGCCATACATGCACCCCATACACCACACCTGCACTCACCACCTCCACTGTAGTTGACACATGCAGCACACTCACCTGACTTGCAGACACCCACCCAACATACATCCACACTAGCTGTCTGTCTTCTCCCACTGTGTCCACCCCCCACCTCCCAAAACACTAAATCGCACAAAGACACCCACCCATCAGACATCCACCACACCACAGCATACTGAGCAGTTACCGGCACCCACTACACGCACACCTACACCCCATACATCAACTCCCTCTGCCTCCACTCCCACGCCCTCATCTACGCCCACCCCAATTGCTCCCAAAACACTGTTCCTCTCCCGTGTAGACCTGTTCGAACCCACCCCGTCTTGTCTCGAAACGTGCCCACCTCCTTGCCCTTTCCGCTCCTTCCACATCGCAGCCCACCCCGGTCCAGCCTTCCCAATCCCGTGCCCCTTCTCCAGTTAAGAAGAAGGCCCGCTCAGAGCCTAAGGCATCCTGCTCTGCCCGAGTCAAACAGCCCCCACCCCCTTCAAAGGAGAAGCCCGCCCCCCTCCAACCTCCTCACGCAAGTCTAAATCCCACCCTGAAGTAAATCCCCACTCCCACCACCCCCTAAACCCATTCCGTGAGGTGCCTGGATCCCCCTATGGTGCCCTGTTGAGTGGAGTACTGAGCACTTGTGGGTGTCAGGTGTGGCCAGTTGTGGCCAAGGACAATTGACTGTTTATGGACTGGCCATTGGCCCTCTTAGCATCATTTAGCTCACTGAGCTACTGAATAAAGTTTTTGTGTGGCCTGTGTTTGGGCTGCACGCAGTTCCACCCTGTTGTTTGTTTAAATAATTTATGGCTGTGGGGCTATTGTATGTCCTATGGCCAAGTTGCAGTGGCCTTCGGTCGGGTACGTCCCTCTTGGTGTGGGGTGTCTGATTATTGCTGCTGGGAAGGGTTGGGGGGCTTTGCGGGGTTAGTGGAGTGGGTGGATATGTAACTTTGCCCTTACCTCCCTTGTTTTGTAGGTTGCGGTACTTACCGTCATCGTCTTCGTCGGCGATCTTGGTCGTGTAGATATATGACAAGGAGCAAGGCTGGCATGATCTGCAGCACTCTGTCCATGGCTGCTGTTGCACGTTTTGTTGACCTCTGGTGAGTGCTTCCTTCTATTTGTTTCTTTTCCGTCTGGCTTTGTGTAGCGGTGGTTCCCGCCCCGGAACTGGCAGCGGAATGGTGGTTCATAATTTGATGGGTAGGTTGGGCCTTTATGACGGCCTGTGGGTGGTCTCTGCCGTCATCAGCCAGACTCCTTTCCCGGCGGTGAGTGGTGCGCAGGATGCGTGAGTTTCGTTTGGTTCATTATTTGGCAGTCCGGACCGCTCCTCTGTTGGCGGTTTCTACCGCCACCACCAGCAGTGCGGAACGGACCGCCATGTTCATAATGAGGGCCATGGTCCTACAGGAAAACCTGATGTTGGGATGCCACTGATTATGTGCAAATATTGATCCTCTGACTCTGAGCCCTGGCCTGCGGACACAACTGGGGGGGGCAAGGGCTTTGCAATTTAGCTGTTACACTAGGTTGGTGGGTGTGTTACCCCTAGGAAGCCTAGCTCAAGGACCTTCTGGGACCAATCTATGGTGGTCGGCATTCTGTTTTTCTCCTTTGTTTTGTTTCCCCTCTTATCTCTTGTCTATCTGTAAGGATGTATAGTACTTCTGCCAATGTGTCGGATCTTGTGGCATTAACTAGAAAGTATACTACTCTGACATGCGTTAATTGTATTTGGGCTTTTATTCTACACAAGTACAGGTGTAGTAGGCACAGAGCTATGTCTGATGGTACTTCTTTGGGGTGTACATGTGGCTGCATCCTTAGCTTCCTGATTCATTAGTGTGTTACCCCGGGACATCAAATCCTATCTCTTTATATGTGCTATACATTTCAGAACTGCCACTGCCTGCGGTAGTGCCAGTGCCTCTATCAGGGTTTCTAAAATTTCTCTATGCATCACAGGACTACCATTTGATTAAGGAGCCCTCGCCTACTCCATCCCATGATTCTGTAGTGTACAGTAGTTGTCACATATGCTGAGTCTGAGTTTATTGTAACTATTTCTCCCACTTCTGACTTAAGGGCCTCTATTAATGCTGTTAGCTCTGCTGCCTGTGTGCGGCCTGTTGTAATTGTTCAATGACCTGTAGGGTATCCAAGTAGCGGAGCCCTGACTATCCCTTCCCCTGTTTGTCTTATCCCTGTTTCTTGATCGATTGTGGAGGAACTGTCCACAAAATACACAAAGCTGTCTAGTGTAGGGTCCTCTATGGCTTGACTGCATTCATTGGGACTATATGTCGCACAGTTGTGTTCGACCTCCTTGGGGTTTTTGCGTGGTGGGCGAAGAATGTTGCAGGATTGACTGTATGACACTTCACAACCCTCAAGGATGGTAGTGACAGTATCACCTCACATCTTGACACTCTCTGAATAGTCAGAGAGGTCTTGGCCTTCTGGATTATATCAAACACTGCATGTTCTGCATAGAGTGTTATTGGTGACCCCATAACTATGGGGGTGCTTTTCTGTACTGCAAATGCTGCAGTGGTAGGGCTTGTTCACAGGGATAGTATCCATTCATGACTGAGTCCAGCAGTGATTAGTTTGTGTCCTAGCACGTACTTCTTTGTGAGGAGGGCTGTCATCACTTGGCCATTACAGTGGCAGAATAGGTAGAACTCATTGGTGTATTCTGGAGTTTCCAGGACAGACACATTTGTTATTTCATCCTTCAGTTTTTGGAAAGGTTCCCTCACCTCTGGTGTCCAAATTATCTTATCCTCCATACCTCTTGCCTGCTTGATAGACGTCTGCTTGATAGCCATCAGCAATGGGGCTATTAGAGTGCTATAAACAAATGCACATTGTTTCAAATAGCTACAGAGGCCCAGAAATGCCTGCATTCCTATGACCATATCTAGCTTTGCCATTTGCCAAATGACGGCTTCCTTTCAGGTATTACACATCTACCAAACGCTGTCAGTAATTGTCCTTAATATTGGATTGCTTCCTTGCAGCACTGAATTTTCCCCTTCTCCACTTTGTATCCTCTCTGGGAAAGAGTGGTTAGAAGAGACATTGTGTCACTTCTATACAGTGGCTTGGTAGGACTACAAGCCAATATGTCATTGGCATATTGCAACAGAGTGCTGTCACTGTGAAAATTTGACAGATCATTTTTTATTGCTCAGTTGAACACACTAGGGAATTCACAATATCCTTGTGGTAAACAAGAGTATAAATACTGGGTCCAGCGATATGAGAACACTGCCAGAAAGTGACTTTCTGGATGGAGAGGAATGCTGAAAAAGGGACTCTTAAGATCGATAACTGAGAACTACCTGGCGTTCTGCTGTATGTTTGTGAGGATGAGGAAGGGGTCTGGAACAATTGGGGATGCAGGTAACACAATATTATTCAATGAACGGAGGTCTTGAACCATGTGCCAAGTATTGACCTTGGCTTTCTTAACCTGGTATATAGGGGTGCTACAAGGTGACACACCAGGGTAAATTACTCCTTGTTCCAGTAAAGCTTGTATAGTGGGGGTGATGCCCTCCACTACCTATTTGGACAAGAGGTGTTGTTTTACTCCGGGTAAGTTGGCACATTCCTTGAATGTAATCCGAAATGGTGTGGCAGTGTAGATGAAGATGACACTGTGAGGGCCCTTTGTCCACAGGACATCTGGCACCTGTGGCAGATCAGCTTCTTCTACTGAGTCCAAAAGTCTTCTTGGTGTGGGCGTTCTGACTTCTAACACTCTACTTAGTGGTATGCCATCCTGGACAAGTATAATCCTTTTCTTGGGGCTTTCATCAAATTGCTTGTCGTCCCGTATCTCCCTAATCATTTCCTGGCTCAAGGAAGTTGACACATGCCCACAAAGCACCATTATAGTTGATGGTTTTCAAGGCGCCATAACTGGGTGTTATTTCCAAAGCCTCTGCAATATTATCTCTGCCTCTGATAATCCGGGGTCTTGTCCTTGCTGCCTAAAGATGAATTATTTGGGCATTTGAACCTCCCTCCCCAATAGCTCTGGTGTCTCTGCTAAGATGGTGTATACTGCTGAAATAAATGCCTCCACATCAGCGGTCATGCTCTTGTCTTGTCTCTGCTGGAGGACCCTACCATTAAAACCATAACTCTGGAGGGTGGAACTTCAGGCGTGGAGCAAACCATGCCACCATCTTGCTTAAAATGAATGGTCATATTCAATTTTGTCATCAAGTCTCTGCCTAGCAAAGTTGCTGGGGCAGCTGGTTAGAACAGTAAGCAGCTGTCAATATGTCTCGCCCTACTTCCATTTCTACTGGTTTGGTAAAAGGAATACTTATAATTTCCCCAGAGAATCCCAGTGTGTCTATGGACCTGTTGGAAATTGGGAGTCTTCCCTCTTTACTACAGGATTTTGTTGCTCCTATATCTATGAGGAATGCATCTCTCTTTTTATTAATGGACACGGTCATAGTGGGTTTCTCATCTGGACTGTGTGTCACTGACAAGACTGTGCACACAGAAATCATCTGTGGGCATCCTCATTGTGTGTATCCTCCTGCAGCGATCAACTGGAAAGGATTTACCTCCCCCCGCCACCCCTCCTTGTCCAGGTTGGGGTGGGATTCCCGTGGAGGGTACTTGATAATTCCTTGCGAGCTGGTGTAGTGGCTGGCCCTCTATGTAGTGTGCAAAGCTAGGCACACTGTTATGGGGGTCCAGGGAACCACACGTTGGTTTACAGATGTAAAAACTAGATCACCTAATGCTCTATTTTTTATGGTAGCTTGGTCGAGCAGTTAGGCCAGTCTTGGAGAAGTGCAAAGCATTTGTTGTACTCACAGTATCAAACATGCAACTCAATTTTAAGACCAAGATTATCAACATTGGTTAAGTACTTTTGGAGATATGTTTTTTTGAAAAATAGTCTTTTTTGTGCTTAATTACGCACCATAGGAATCAATGGAAAGTCACCCTTAAAAAAACATATAAAATCACACAGTTACTTCAGCAAGTTCTTCTTTTGCAGGTTCGTCAAGGTCATCGGTTGGCACACTGTGACAGCTGGAGAAGTTTGAGTGAATCCCGGTTCCGGCAGGAGCAGCGAGGGACAAAGAATCACAAGTCCACCTTGTTGTCCACCAGCTACAACAGGCCCTTCAAAGAAGCAGCTCGCCCTCAGACCCAGGTCCACAGGGGCACAAGCTGGACAGTCAGTGCATTCAGGATCACCACTCGGCCTCTACCATTTAACAAATGACTGTCCACATGAACAGGACTGTGGACCTACTTCTTGCAGGCTCAAAGTGGCTTAGTGCCGGCACGAGGTTCCTGCCTCAGCATCTGAATTTGGAAGCACCCCTTGATGATTGTGGGCACCTCTCGCTGAGCCAATCGACAGGAAGCCTCAATCACCCAGCACAGGCCACCTCACGATGTCTGACACGCGGTGAGCCCTCAGTCATGGCTGCCCCTCAGGTCAGACACAGCCACACCTCCAACCCCAGAGGCAGCCCACAGGCAGGGTTCTGCAGTGCCATCTCTACAAGGCCCTGCACTCAGCAGCCAGTATGCCTAGGGTGGTGCTGGTCCTCTTCCCAGAGCATGAACTCATCTTCGTCTCTCAGGGAATGCAGCTTGCAGGCCCTTCCCTAATGCTCCAGCCATGCGATTGGCCGTCCCCTGCAGCACCACAACAAGACAGACAAACCCCATGCCATGGGACCTTAGACAATCCTTTCTGTTAGTGGGTCTGGCTGAGGGTCCCCCTCCAACTCCTCATCAGCCCCCAGCACACAGGACACGAGGTGTGTATGCCGCAGGCTAGGCCTGTCTATCACTTGGGTCGAGCCACGTCAGCAGCCATTTCCCAGCACAACCAGCAGGCAGGCCCCGCATTTGCAGAGCAGAATCTAGGGCTGTCAGAGCAAAGTTCAGGCCTGCAGCCCTGCAGGTCACAACCAGGGGACTTTGCCCACACTAGGAGATGTAGGATGGCAGAGAAATATCAGGATGAATTTCAGTTACGGGCCTGACCTGGCATAGCTGCAGAGGAGTCACTTACCAGTAAAGCCGCAAACAAATGTACAGAACTGTTAGATAAATTAACAGATCCACAATTAAAAGTTTCTCATTGGCCTACTGTGTGTTCCCTAGAACAGCTAGCTGAAATGTTGCTTTTAGTGCATGGCTGGGTTGATGAAGACTCTCCTATTTTCCATCGTCTCTGTGACCACTGTATTAGAGTCTCTAGCATGTTGTTAGAAGATATCCTTAGACATCAGATGTAGGAAGTTGGCTCTGTATATACTATCTCAAAGTGAGAGATAGTGTGCACAGAGTCCAAGGGTTCCCCTTAGAGGTTGATAGTGGAAAATTAGATAATACTAATGCTCTATTTTGTGGCTGTGTGGTCGAGTGGTAGGCTTATCAGAGGGTAGTGTTAAGCATTAGTTGTACACACACAGGCAATAAATGAGGAACACACACACAAAGACTTAACTCCAGGCCAATAGTTTTTTTATAGAAAAATATATTTTCTTTATTTTAGAACCGCAAGACTCAAGATTTGAGGTAAGTACATACAATGCATGGTACTTCACACAGATAAGTAGAGAACTTTGATTTAAAACAGTAGTACACACAGTTTAGGTTAAAATGGCAATAAGCTATTTTAAAAGTGACACTGCAAAAATCAACAGTTCTTGGGGAGGTAAGTTTGGTTGAGTTTCTCAGGTAAGTAAGGCACTTACACAATTAGTCTCCTGGGCATAGGCAGCCCACCGTTGGGGGTTCAAGGCAACCCCAAAGCCACAGTACCAGCAACACAGGGCTGGTCAGGTGCAGAGGTCAAAGGAGGGCCCAAAACACATAGGCGCCTATGAAGAACAGGGGTGCTCCGGACCTAGTCTGTTTACAGGTAAGTACCTGCGTTCTCGGGAAGCAGACCAGGGGGGTTTTGTAGAGCACGGGGGCGCACACACAAGCCCACAAAACACACCCTCAGCGGCACATTGGCGGCCGGGTGCAGAAGGCAAATTAGGCGTCAGGTTTGCTATTGTAAGCAATAGAGGGACCCGGGGTCACTTAGGCGATGCAGGTAGGGCACAGGGGGGCTTCTCGGGCCAGCCACCGACTGGGCTAGAATGAGGTCGGCATGCTGGTCACTCCTGCACTGGTAGGTGGTTTCTTTCAGTCCTGGGGGCTGGGGGTGCAGTGCTTGGTCCAGGCGTCAGTTCCTTAGTTACCAGGCAGTCACAGTCAGAGGGAGCCTCTGGATCCTCTCTACAGGCGTCGCTGTGGGCGTGCAGGGAGGTCGACTCAGGGTACCCATGTTGTCGTAGTCGCCTGGGAGTCCTCTCTGCGGTGTTGGTTCTCCTGAACTCGAGCTGGAGGCATCGGGTGCAGAGTGTGAAGTCTCACGCTTCTGGCGGGAAGAGAGAGTTCTTAGAAGTTGTTTCTTTGTTGCAAAGTTATTGCAGGTTTTGAACAGTGCCGCTGTTCTCTGGAGTTTCTTGGTCCTTTAGGTTCAGGGCAGTCCTCTGAGTCCTCAGAGGTCGCTGGTCCCCGTCGGATGTGTCGCTGTGCAGGTTCTTTGAGTGTGGAGACAGGCCGGTAGGGCTGGGGCCAAGTCAGTGGTGTCTCCGTCGTCTCTGCGGGGCTTTCAGGTCAGCAGTCCTTCTTCTTTCTTCAGGATGCAGGAATCTGATTTCCTGGGTTCAGGGTTGCCCCTAAATAGTAAATTTTGGGGTGTGTTTAGGTCAGGGGGGCAGTAGCCAATGGCTACTGTCCTGGAGGATGGCAACACCCTCTGTGTGCCTCCTCCCAGAAGGGAGGGCACATTCCTATTTCTATTGGGGGAATCCTCCAAATTCAAGATGGAGGATTTCTAAAGGCAGGGATCACCTCAGCTTAGGGCACCTTAGGGGCTGTCCTGACTGGTAGGTGACTCCTCCTTGTTTTCCTCATTATCTCCTCCAGCCTTCCCACCAAAAATGGGGGCAGCGGCCAGAGGGGCGGGCATCTCCACTAGCTGGAATGCCCTGCATTGCTATAACAAAAGGCATGAGCCTCTGAGGCTCACCACCAGGTGTGACAGTTCCTGCAGGGGGAGGTGAGAAGCACCTCCACCCAGTACAGGCTTTGTTCCTGGCCACAGAGTGACAAAGGCTCTCACCCCATGTGTCCAGAAGCTCGTCTGGTTGTGGCAGGATGGCAGAAACTGGTCAGCGTAGCACTAGGAGTCAGACTGGTATTCAGGGGGCATCTCTAAGATGCCCTCTGGATGTATTTTACAATGAATTCCACACTGGCATCAGTGTGAATTTATTGTGCTGAGAAGATTGATACCAAACTTCCCAGATTTCAGTGTAGCCATTATGGAACTGTGGAGTTTGTGTTTGACAAACTCCCAGACCATATACTCCTTATGGCTACCCTGCACTTACAATGTCTAAGGTTTGGCTTAGACACTGTAGAGGCATAGTGCTCTTGCAACTATGCCCTCACCTGTGGTATAGTGCACCCTACCTTAGGGCTGGAAGGCCTGCTAGAGGGGTGACTTACCTATGCCACAGGCAGTGGGATGTGGTCATGGCACCCTGAGGGGAGTGCCATGTCGACTTAGTCATTTTCTCCCCATCAGCACACACAAGCTTCGAGGCAGTGTGTATGTGCTGAGTGAGGGGTCCCCAGGGTGGCATAATAGATGCTGCAGCACTTAGAGACCTTCCCTGGCCACAGGGCCCTTGGTACCAGGGGTACCATGTACAAGTGACTTATCTGTGTGCCAGGGCTGTGCCAAATTGTGGGAACAAAGGTACAGTTTAGGGAAAGAACACTGGTGCTGGGGCCTGGTTAGCAGTGTCCCAGCACATTTTCAATCATAACTGGCATCAACAAAAGGCAAAAGGTTTGGGGTAACCATGCCAAGGAAGGCATTTCCTTACACCAGAACACACTATAAAAGCACTGCTGGTTTTCTGATGTGTTTCACTTTACTCCAGGCCACTTGCATAAATGGGACTCACTGAAATGACTGTCTTCCCTTCAACAAGCGATAGCTGAAATACGGATGCATGCATGACCTTAATTGCCAAGTAATTCATTTACAAAAACAAGAATTAATACCTCCTGATCTACTAACACCAGATTTGAAAATTGACATAACTGTGCAAGCATACCTCAAGTATTTTCTTTGTATGAATTGTCTATGAACAAGAATGCTATTTTAATTTTAAAGACAAAGAAACCTTTAAAGCTTGTAAACTGTATTTTGCATTTCTGAAAGTGAACTATTCAAATGTGCTTATTTGCAGGTGGACTATATTTCTTCTTTCTTTCTTTTGTCACGCTTTATTTCAGTTAAAAAACATAAAAGCACATATACACATTTCCAGTTTTATAACAAAAGCTTTGTAATCATTAGGGCAGCCTTGAATTTAAAAAACATTTACCATTATAAAAGCTAGTGCACAGTTAAGTTCATAAAATTACATAAATAAACCCTTGTTCATCAGTTTTGACCTTATTTATTTTTGGACTAAAAGTTCAACCCCTTGGATTTCAGTAGCGGCGGTTGTCTGGATGGGCTGGGACAGGGGATAACGCACGGAGTGGCGGGCTGAGGGCACAATAATTTTTTTTTTTTTTTTTAAATACCTGCCACCTCGGTGTTCTGCCACTCCCGCCACCTCAGTTCTTTTCCTCTTCTTTCTCCCATCCCCACCCAATCGCGATGCTTCTCTTGTGCTGTTACCCAGCATGAGAGAAGCACGGGGATTGACCTGAGCAGGCTGAAATGCCGCTCAGGGAGGGAGTGGGAGACTACGCTTGGTCTCCACCTGGCTGTGCAACACAGTAGGGTGGAGAGTTCTAAGTGCGCATGTCAATTTGGCTGGCCTCAGACGGCTGGCCAAACTGACATGCGCACTTAGAAGTGCACATACCACTCCTCCTCCACCTGCTGACATGGAGGATACTGGCCCTGCCCTAACTAAGCAGAAAAATCAAATGATAATAAATGCCATAGCTGAGGGTCCGCCCCTTCTGGATTTCCTTATAAGCCTTACTGCATAGAAATATCTGCTAAGAACAGAGACTAACGATGGAGAAGTCTCAGTTTGCAAGACTCTCAATGCATCTAAATGTTTCCTAACGCCCAAATCACAGCACAGAGGGCGAGTTCACTTTTTTCTTGAAATGGCGCAAGCTAGCAAAATAGCATGATGTGTGTAATATTCCCTTTGGCTTTTTAAGTGTAAATATTGCAATTTACCCAATCACCAGTGTGACTGTGTGTTTTCCATCTCACTGCGATGGAGTTAATGAAAAGAATACCAAAACAAAACTTCATATACAAAGTTTTTGCAAGTTGGGGCCCATACTGTGCCCATGTACATTTCAAATCTTACGTTAGGTTTAACAGACAAGAACTGGACAGACAGCCTTCCCATTCCTGGGCTTTGATGGCACCTATTTGATATATAATCCCAATGTGTTAGTTTCAGAAGGGTTTTGGAGTGAACAGGCAACAAATCTGGGTTGCTCCAAATGGTGCATAAGTCAAACTTAACAAACCAAGTTTGGACATGACGGAGCCATTGAACGATAGAGTGGTTATCTATTCTCATCAATTCCGTTAACCCCTCCCTTTAGTGGACAAGTTCTTGCATAGCCAACAGCTTTACTCAAATGAGCTAAGGCCTCAATGCAGCTAGGTGCTCAATTATCTTAACACTAAGGGGGTTATTACAATTTTGGAGGAGGTGTTAATCCGTCCCAAATGTTACGGATATACCACCAGCCATATTACGAGTTCCATAGGATATAATGGACTCGTAATACGGCTGGTGGTATATCCGTCACTTTACCGTCACTTTTGGGACGGATTAACACCGCCTCCAAAGTTGTAATAACCCCCTAAATCTTGGTACACCAAAATCAAGGGAGTACACCTGGGAAGGTGTAATGGTGTGGTCTTAAATTCGTTTTCCCCCAAAGACAGCTTACCTAGGTTATGCATTCCCCACAAATGTGCTCCATAAGGTGTCACTGTTTGGGCCTTGTACTTACATACCTCTAGGGCCAGGGAAACTGCTTTGGACGTAGAGGCTTGATGTTTCTTTAAAACAGCCGTAGAGCGTTTGGCATGGACTATGTTGGATTTGTTTTTGTGCGTGATGACACAGAAAAGAAGGTTTGACATATATTCATGTACACCGTGTAACCGACATATATATTGAAGTGTGATTTTAAATTAACAAAATAATGTACAAGGGAAATTGTGCCCTCGGGGTAGATCGCCATCATTATAAACGAGCTTTATTAATCATGAAGTATTAAAATTGTACTAATCCGTCATAATCGCAAATGTATGCCATGATTTCTTGTTTGAAAACTGTTTTGCTTAGCTTAAATTTAGTACAGGCTTTGGCCTAGTTGCTTGGTTTAAAATTCTAACTGCGTGATTTTTTTTCCTTGAACTAATGAAACATATATTCTTGCTTGAAGTTGTATTTTTCCAGTAGAAACTGGCTGGTACACTTATCTCCAAGGTTTCGTGCTAGGCCGGTTACATCCCCTTTGATACAAGGTCAGTCTCTGCAGGTGCGGACAATGAAGGTACAGATAGTAAAATAATTGGCAAACCATGATACAATTCGTGTTCCAAGGCGCCAAGGACAGTGTATGCATAAATGGGCGCTAATAAAAGACAATTTTGATTGGACAATTTGAAGCCAACCTATGAACCCTCCAATGGAAGACCCTACAGAATTTGGAATGTTTCTTACTTAAACCCACCGGACAAAGAGAAGTCAGCCATTTTCCTCGATGCCAGTTTGAAGCCTGATGCCAGACTCCATTTTGGACGATACCCTGATGCCCTTTTCTCTATCTGAGAGAAAGAGACTTTGACAATTCTCACCCTAGAGACTTTAACTTTGATTTGCCCCCGTCTTGCCCATGCAGTAACTTTGCCCTATTCTCCTTGCCGCTGCAAGGAAACTTGCCCTTAACTTTGCCCCTTTGAAATTTGCCCCATGCTGATCAACCGGTACCTGAAGGACGAAGACTTTTCTTGAATGCTGATTGTATTTGGTAAATATGAAAGGATAAATGTATTATGCATTGTGTTTTTCCTTTTAGGTACCAACTGCTATTTTGATAGGATCCTAGCTAGAAGTTTTCCAAATTTGTGTTGACTAAATTCGTTTTGCATGAAGTCCCACATGCCAATGCTAATTAGAGGTTAGTTGAGGTATTCATTCAATGTATCATGAAGAATTGAAATCTTGTTATGCTGACCGAATGTACGCAATTAGTCAAATACAGTTAGTCACATTGGTGATTTGCATTGCTATAACAGAGTGTATCATTATTCAGATTTTGCGTAGATTGCGTTTCTTCCGCCGTTATGGACAGCTAGTAATGTTCATATACATATATCAATTGGTTTTGAGACACATATATATCGTGCTAGCTTTGTTAATATAGGGAAATAAATTCACTAACTTTTAATAAACTGGTGTGGTTATTCATGACTGAAAGGTCATGGTGCGCCGAAATACCAACTGTTATTAATTTCTGATGTGTTGTATTGATCTATTAATTGAGTATTAATTACCAATTACAACAGTTATTGATTATTGATTTGAGCGACTCGACTATTGAGGATGAGGAGAGCCCGACTCGGTTAAAAGATTCACCGACCTCAAACGTGTCCAGGTACAGATAATTTATAAGGGCTGGACGCGTTATCAGTAGATGGTAGCAGAGATTGATGGTTTAGCCCTTTGGGACCCCATCCGAACAATAGACAGAGTCAGGTTAGAATTTTCTTTGATAAAACAAGTCGGAGAGATGATGATGCCCTAAGTCCCCAATTACTTTCCCGGGATCTCGGAGCTTGCGAATGAGGAACATGAAGGTATGAGAATGGTCTCAGCATTTCTAGTGACGGTATGAGTGAAGTTAGGGTTTCGCGCTTGCACAGCTTATCGCCGCAGATTAATTGAGAAGTCTGTGAGGATTTAAGGAGTTAAAAGATATTAGAGGAGTGTTCCTCCAAAGGTGTGAGAGTGGGGAAGTCGTCGAACTTCATGTGTGTGTAGCGCTTTGAGCAGAAAAATTGTCCACGTGGTTGTTGATGTTGAGACGGGCCCTGCGAGGTCAAGAGACTCCGGAGTATGTTGAAAAGTGTATGTGACACTTGTTTGATGTTGTGATCTGGTCGGTTTAATAGGTTGATCAGGCGTGGTCAACAAGTCGGTATGAATGTTGCAGAGTAAAAGAAAACTTCGACTTTGAGATTTGACGAATTCTAAAGTGCACTAGAATAGTTCATTGATCAGTTGAGAGTAAAGTTTGCGGGTCAAATTTTGCTTGCGAAAGTGGGAAACCGAGAAAGATGGAATAACTGCCGAGGCTAGTGAAAAATCCCTAAGGTTTCTGAAGCGATTGTATTACCTTTCCTGTAGTAAACCGACAGATCTGTTTTATTCTTTTGGTTAAGTGCTGGCGTTATATTGCAGAAATTAGTTTATGAGTGAAGCCGAATGAAAAGAGGACAAGCCGCAGGACTTTGTCAGCCGCAGTGTGTGAGTGTGACGTCACTAGGAGCTGCGCTGGGATAGGTCGGTTGGTGAGAAGGGTCGCGCACGGATTGGACGCAGTCCGTGAAGCGCAATTGGGAGGGGAAAGGCAAGCGAAGAGTATTCCGGGAATTAAAGTCACTTATTGATTACATATTTTTAGAAAAACAAAAGACGGAAAGATGAAATTTTTCAAAGCATTCAAGAGTGCCATGAGGGGAGATGTTTATATTAAAGCCAATGTAGGAGAAGAAACACCGCCTGAGGGTACACCAGCTTACATCGTCATTGAAGAAAAGGGTGTAGCGCCGTGTCTTTGGCTAAAGCAATGGTGCAAATTAACAGAAAAACATGGAAGTGTAGCGTTCCCTATCCACGGGTCGTTTAACCTAAGGGTTTTAGAAAATCTGAGGTTTGCGCTATACGACATGAAAGTACCCCCAAGGCCAGCACAGTTTGAGGCATTGGCAATTTGGGAGCTAATAGCTAGAAATCAACAACAAAAGAAATTTGAGACAAGAATAAGGAAAGTAGAAAAGACCCTAGCGGATGCTAGATGGGACAGCACAAAAAAGGTTTGGAGATCAGACGTATTGCAGGGAATTAAATTGTTTCCAGCGATTGCCGAGGAAGAGGAGACGGAAGGAAGGAAAGCCACCTGTAAGACAAACAGGAGTCAGTCCAGGGAGGGAGAGAGCAATAGAAACTCGAAAAGGGGAGACGAGTCAGATGATGAGGAGTTCATTATACAATTACTGAATGATCGCCCACCACCATATGTGGAAAGCGAAAAAGGCTCAAGCATTAGTACTGCCCCTCCAGAACCAATACAGGGTAATGTGACGCCAAATTTGAGAAGATCTCAGAGGCCGAGCAGTTCCGACATGCCTTTCTCACCACGGATACCACGGGTTCAGAGGATGTACCCAGACGTGCCAACATTGAAACCTGCTGATAACTATCAGCCACGGGTTCAAAGGCATTGTTGTGATGAGCATAATGTGGGAATGACTTCCGATTCAATGGCGCAGGGAGGACAAAACTATCAAAGACCGACATTGATTCAAGCTGAATCAACACAGTTCTCGATGCCCCCACAGCAGACACAAGAAGTGCGAGTAGTAGAAAGCCAGTTAGGTATGCCAGCAATGATGAACCACAATGTGGGGATTAATATGCCACAGAATTCGGGGAACAGACAGAATCCAGATGCGATATCTCTACCTATCACTGTAGGTCCACCAGTACCACTGTACATACAGGCAAATTCAAGCACCAGCGACCAAGGGTTAATGATACAGAATGGGACAGGGAGAAGATGCATAGAAACCACTCCAGAGACAACTCCGATAGCGGCACTGCCAAATGGATCTGGGTCCTTGTCGGAATTTAGTCCAATTCCAATTTGTGCTCCGTCAACCGTGGTAAGGTCACATCCACCACTATTAGTACCGTTAACATCACAGACTGAAACATTACAGAAACCGTCAATGGCAGTTGACGTAACTGCTACATTGATGGGACTGAACGCGCAACAGCTAACACAATGGTTTAACAGCCTGAACTCCCCACAGAGTGTATCTAGCGGGAAGGGAGAAGAATACCTGAATAAAATAAGGTTGGGTATGGAGGCAGATGAATTGGTTGAGGGAACAATGGGTTTGAACAGATTAGAATCATACACGGAGGAAGAACTAAGATACATGTGCCCTAGGATTACAAGAGAAGTGAGCAGCATACATAAGAAATTACAAGAAATTGCAGACAGGCACGAGATTGATATAGGTAAGACTAAACACCTGAGTAGAAGTTACAGGTTAGATTTCGACACGAAAGACTTCGAACACATGAGATCCGCAGGGATGAAAACACACCTTAAAGAGATACTGCAGAGTGCACAGGTCTGGAGATGTTTAGACAAGTGGGAAAGCAGGTGGGTCAAGAAAAAGGATAAAAAGAAGGAAAATACTTCAGAACGAAGTGAGAAAAAACAACAGAATGACGATCTGATAACCATGTTGCCAATGAGAGAGACAGCAGGGGGAAAACTTGTGCATGTACCATGGCACAGGTGCGATATTCAATCCTTTACGGACGACTTTCCCAAATTGAGAGAAAAACCGATCGAGTGGTATCAACAAACAGATAGATTTGTGAAACTCGCGAAGTGTCTCTGGGAAGACCTGAATACCTTATTTGAGATTGTGGTTCCGGCTGATTTGTGGGAAGATTGTAAAAGGGCTGTAGGTTGGCCGACGAGTGAACCAGAGAGAGATAGGGACACAGGTGCGCCATCACCTACGGTAATGAGTTTGTACCACAAGGTGATCGAGCACTTGAAACCCAAGGTTGCGTCGAAAAATGTGGATTGGCAGAGAATTGACAGAACAGCCCAAGAGGTTAAAGAGTCTATACATGCGTACTACGAGAGATTGTTGAAGGCGTTTAAAAATTACAGTGGCACGGAAACGATTGAGCCAAAGGACATGCTTCATTTTGTGTTCAGGTTTGTGGAAGGGCTGAGACCTGAAATTAGCCAGATGATTAAATCGCATTTGATTTGTTGGCAGTCAAAGTCGATCGATGAAGTGTTGAACTATGCAAAATACTGCAGTGATGAGATTGAGACAAAGCAGAAAAGATTGAAGGAAAAGGTGATGGTGATGCAGCTCAGAGCAGCTCAGACAGGTTTACAAGGTTTGCAAGGGTTTCAACAACAGATGCCGCAGCAGCAGCAACAGGGAAATGCTATGTTTCAGCCGCAGATGAGAGGCAGAGGCCGAGGAGGTCTTGTGAATAATGGTCCTGATTTGAATACCGTTATGATTCCAAATGGTATACAGGCAATGAAGAAGGTGACGCCATGTCACACGTGCGGAATTGTCGGGCATTGGAAACGGGAGTGCCCAATGATGGTGCAGGAAGGTGTAGGTCAGCAAAACAATGATGTCAATGCATTTCAAACTATGAGAGGACCGAAACTGAGAGGTCCGAACCCAAATTTTCTAAACAATATGAATCAGATGCAGGGTCTACAACCCATGCAACCGCAACAGGTGCAAATGCCCCGTGTGCAAATGACACAATTGCAGCCAATGCAACAGCAGTTTCCTATGGTACCTAATCAGCAGATGCAAATACCCTTAGCACCAATGAATCAGCAGCAAGCAATGCTTCCTCAACAGGTCACGGGTCAGGGAATGAGTCAAAATGACACAGTACACCAATTCCCACTACACAGCGAGAATGGAATAAACGATGTATGGGAGAGTGGAAGTTCAGATGAGGAGGGAAATTGTGTGCTTGCAGCATCCTTGGAAGTTGATCAAAAGGGTCCGTATGTGGAGGGAAGAGTTATGGGTCATCGTGTTTCATTCTTGGTTGACACAGGAGCCACACGTTCAACTGTTAGGAGCATTGAAGTACCAAATTTGCCACTCTCAGGGAGAACAGTTCAAGTAGTGGGAGTAGCAAACAGGTACCTGACGAACCCAATCACAGATCCAGTACAAGTCAGAATTGGTAACTATCAAGGGTCACATAATTTTGTGGTATGTGACTCAAGCCCGATATCACTGTTAGGGAGAGACCTATTGTGCAAATTGGGATGTTCGATTATGTGTTCGAATGATGGAATTAGAATTCAGAAGAGCAGTGATGGGGAAGAAGAGGACAGTGTAGAAGGGGATGAGATGGAAACTGTCGATGAAGAGTATCCTCTGATTACCCTTTTTCCGATGATCACTGAAGCAGACATTCCAGCTGAATTACAGGAAACAGTCGGAAAAGAAGTGTGGGATATGACAGGAAAAGAGGTGGGATTGGTGAAAGGAGTGGAACCAGTGAAAGTGACCGTAAAACCCAATGTAACCTTTCCCCAGACCCCACAGTACCATATGGCACAAGACACCCTCATGAAAGTCGCCCAACTCATTGACGAGTTTGTAAAACAGGGAGTACTGAAAGAAGTGTTAAGCAGTCCATGTAATTCACCAATCATGGGACTAATAAAGCCAAGTGGAAAGGTCCGAATTGTGCAGGACTTGAGGAAAATAAATGACATAATAATTAAATGCTGCCCTGTAGTACCAAATCCAGCTGTGATAATGTTTCAAGTCGCTTGCGATGCCGAATGGTTCTCAGTCATCGACTTGTCCCAAGCATTCTTTTCGGTGCCTCTTCATGAAGACAGACAATTTCTCTTTTGTTTCAAATTCTTAGACAGAGTTTACAGTTGGTGTCGAATTCCTCAAGGGTTTTCGGAGTCACCGTCAATTTTCAATCAGATTCTAAAGAAAGACTTGGAAGCGTTAGAATTGCCATTCGAGTCAACCCTAGTACAGTACATTGATGACTTACTGATTGCATCCAAGACAGAAAGTGACTGCACAGCCGACACCATTGCTCTATTGAACCATTTGGGAAGGAATGGACACAAGGTGTCTCCTTCAAAATTACAGTTCTGTCAGAAGAAAGTGAAATATTTGGGTCACCAAATAGAAAAAGGGTCACGGAGAATAATGAAGGAAAGAATAACAACTGTACTTCAAATGAGTCCCCCAAAGACGAGGAGGGAGGTGAGGAAGTTTTTGGGAATGGTGAGCTATTGTCGCCAATGGATTACCAACTTCTCCACCCTCGCAAAACCTTTACTGAAACTGACCCAGAAGGATGCATTGGATGAAATTGAGCTGAAAGGAGATGAGATGGATGCTTTTATTGAATTGAAAGAATGCATGTGCAGGGCTCCAGCTTTAGGTATGCCTGACTACACAAAACCTTTCACATTGTTTTGTCATGAACGTGATGCATGTTCCTTGTCTGTCTTGACCCAAGCCCATGGTGGCGTAAACAGACCAGTAGCATATTTTTCAGCTACTTTGGATCCGGTCGCAGCAGCACTGCCAGGGTGTTTGCGTGCCGTAGCAGCAGTTGGTATCAGCCTCACTCAGAGTGAAGGAATAGTGATGGGACACCCATTAACAGTCATGGTCCCTCACTCAGTCGAGATACTTTTGACACGTTCCCGAACACAGCACATGACTGGTGCTAGACTCACAAGGTATGAAACAATAATTCTGGGATCACCTAATGTGCAGCTGAAAAGGTGCACTACGTTGAATCCAGCAACCTTGTTTCCCAGTGAAAATGCTGAAATTGAGAACGCTGAAGACATCGAGCACGACTGTCTTCAGGTGACTGAATTTTGCACCAAACCAAGGCCTGATATCAAAGATACCAAATTAGAAGAAAATGATCAAATCATTTTTGTTGATGGTTCATGTTTAAGAGATGCACTGGGTGTATTGAAAGCAGGGTATGCTGTATGTACTGTAACAGGTGTTCTGGAAGCCTCTTGGCTTCAAGGGGTTTACTCTGCACAAGTGGCGGAATTGGTAGCTCTTACTAGAGCATGCCAACTTTCTGCACTAATGAAAGTTACCATTTACACTGACAGCCAATACGGGTTTGGAATAGTGCATGATTTTGGACAATTGTGGTCACAGAGAGGCTTCATGACCTCTTCAGGATCACCAGTGAAAAATGGTGAAAGAATAAGAGAATTGCTACATGCCATTCAGTTACCAGGGGAAGTAGCAGTGGTGAAGTGCAGTGCTCACTCGAAGGGACAAGACTATGTTTCCCTAGGAAATGGATATGCGGATCAAGTCGCAAGGTTTTGCGCATTGAACTGTATATTGCTCAGGGATGAATGGAATTTGATAAGTGAACCAGAACTTGAACAAAGCGAAATATTTGCTCTAAAAGTTATAGATACGATGGACGAATTGTAAATACCTGCAACTAAGAGAGAAAACAAAAAAAAACGCTTTGATAAAGTGTCTTCAGCTTTCTGATTCTATACAGATCATGACTAGCTTCACTACACAGGGGCGTAAAATGAAGTATTGTAAATACATGTGTATAGGCTTACTGACCGCATGCGTACTAATAATTGTAGCAATAGTTCTTGGAATGCATGGTAAAAGTGAGAGTGAGACGAATGATGCTTCTACTTCTAAACCTATTATCGTTACTGAACTAACAGCTCTCAAGAGACTCGAGCAAGACGAGAGACACTTGCATGATAAGATGGAACTTTCATCTAACGTTTTCTATCGCTTACTGAGTGAGTATGTTGAGACCATGGATGCGAAAGATTGCTATGTGTGTACACAAATACCTACCTCAGTAGTGGAGGGGGTAACGTATCACAGCATGCCTCTTACGTATAGAATTACATGTAGTATAGTAGCTTCCAGATTTTATGCTAAAAAAGACATTCATTATTTCTATACTAATTACGATGTTACATTTGCATATGTCCCCATAATAGGGCACCTAAGTAAGATAGCTAGAGATTGGTCTGCCAAATTAATGAGGGAATTTTTCGAACCAATGTCCCCTTTCCACACAGCCCACGCACATAGAGAGAACCTTACATGCTTGCTTTCACCAGTAGAAATAGAATTTTTAGACCGCACTGACGACAGAAAGAACGAAATGAAGGAGAAATTAGAGAAGGAATTGCACGAAAGGACGTCTGTAGATAATTATGCTTTTGCCGCAATAAAGACACAAGGGAAAATAGCTTTAGATACATTGCATGTGGGAAGATTTTGTATACATAGATTTCCATCATATTATGACACAGTTTTTGTGGGAACGACTGAATGTAAACACACATACGCATTTCAACAAAAGTGGACATTCATGCTGAATGGACAAGACCCAGTTATTCCTGGAGTATATTATATTTGTGGACTCAACGCCTATTATCGTCTTCCTAAAGGATGGTATGGGAGGTGTTATTTGGGAATATTGTTCCCAAAGGTTTACCAACTAGATGACTTAAAGAAATTTCCAAGGCTGTCTGAATCACATCGTGTTCAGAAAAGGGAGACAGCTGCTGGTGTGGTAGGAGATATATTTGGAGCTATGATTCCTTCAGTAGGAGTCATATTGAATTCAATCAAAATACGAAAGTTGTCTACTATTGTGGATAACATGTTGGCAAAGTTTTCGGGAGCTATAATCCTGATGGATGCTGAACTCGCTGCAGAAAGAGCTATGACTCTTCAAAATCGGCTTGCCTTAGACATTCTTTTAGCAAAGGATGGCGGCGTTTGCAAAATGCTTGGCACGCGTCACTGTTGTACATATATACCCGACAACAGTGGAAAAATTTGAACGATGCTTACAAATTTAACTAGAGAAAGTGTAGATTTAAAGGAATTGAAAGAACCCGGAGTTTGGGAGAAAGTTGGAAAAGGATTTGCTTCTGTGGGAAATTGGCTCAGCAACGTTTGGAACGGATTGTTACTAAAAATAGTAAAGGGAATATTGATAATATTAACTTGTCTATTAGGTTCTTGGGGAACATGGAAAGCTTTCAAAATGTTAAAAGCAAGGAACAAAAGAAAAAGAGAAGAGAAAATAGAGAACAAAATGGTGGAAATTTATAGGGAGAAGTCAAAAGGGACTAAAAGAAAAAGGGAATTGACTGAAGTGCCAAATTACTATACAGAATTTTAATGGAATAAAATTTGTGGGTAGATTTGATGTGATGACATAATTAGTCATCAGAGGAGGGATTGATGACGCAGAAAAGAAGGTTTGACATATATTCATGTACACCGTGTAACCGACATATATATTGAAGTGTGATTTTAAATTAACAAAATAATGTACGAGGAAAATTGTGCCCTCGGGGTAGTTCGCCATCATTATAAACGAGCTTTATTAATCATGAAGTATTAAAATTGTACTAATCCGTCATAATCGCAAATGTATGCCATGATTTCTTGTTTGAAAACTGTTTTGCTTAGCTTAAATTTAGTACAGGCTTTGGCCTAGTTGCTTGGTTTCAAATTCTAACTGCGTGATTTTTTTTCCTTGAACTAATGAAACATATATTCTTGCTTGAAGTTGTATTTTTCCAGTAGAAACTGGCTGGTACACTTATCTCCAAGGTTTCGTGCTAGGCCGGTTACATCCCCTTTGATACAAGGTCAGTCTCTGCAGGTGCGGACAATGAAGGTACAGATAGTAAAATAATTGGCAAACCATGATACAATTCGTGTTCCAAGGCGCCAAGGACAGTGTATGCATAAATGGGCGCTAATAAAAGAACATTTTGATTGGACAATTTGAAGCCAACCTATGAACCCTCCAATGGAAGACCCTACAGAATTTGGAATGTTTCTTACTTAAACCCACCGGACAAAGAGAAGTCAGCCATTTTCCTCGATGCCAGTTTGAAGCCTGATGCCAGACTCCATTTTGGACGATACCCTGATGCCCTTTTCTCTATCTGAGAGAAAGAGACTTTGACAATTCTCACCCTAGAGACTTTAACTTTGATTTGCCCCCGTCTTGCCCATGCAGTAACTTTGCCCTATTCTCCTTGCCGCTGCAAGGAAACTTGCCCTTAACTTTGCCCCTTTGAAATTTGCCCCATGCTGATCAACCGGTACCTGAAGGACGAAGACTTTTCTTGAATGCTGATTGTATTTGGTAAATATGAAAGGATAAATGTATTATGCATTGTGTTTTTCCTTTTAGGTACCAACTGCTATTTTGATAGGATCCTAGCTAGAAGTTTTCCAAATTTGTGTTGACTAAATTCGTTTTGCATGAAGTCCCACATGCCAATGCTAATTAGAGGTTAGTTGAGGTATTCATTCAATGTATCATGAAGAATTGAAATCTTGTTATGCTGACCGAATGTACGCAATTAGTCAAATACAGTTAGTCACATTGGTGATTTGCATTGCTATAACAGAGTGTATCATTATTCAGATTTTGCGTAGATTGCGTTTCTTCCGCCGTTATGGACAGCTAGTAATGTTCATATACATATATCAATTGGTTTTGAGACACATATATATCGTGCTAGCTTTGTTAATATAGGGAAATAAATTCACTAACTTTTAATAAACTGGTGTGGTTATTCATGACTGAAAGGTCATGGTGCGCCGAAATACCAACTGTTATTAATTTCTGATGTGTTGTATTGATCTATTAATTGAGTATTAATTACCAATTACAACAGTTATTGATTATTGATTTGAGCGACTCGACTATTGAGGATGAGGAGAGCCCGACTCGGTTAAAAGATTCACTGACCTCGAACGTGTCCAGGTACAGATAATTTATAAGGGCTGGACGCGTTATCATGCGCACTCCATGACAGTTTGGAGTTAAGCGTTACACCAAGATAGCTGAAATTATTTACATACTCTAATTGCTGCTCTTTCAGTACCATATTCCTTTAAAAAACCTTGTGCGGTTTTATACCCATGTATTTTGTTTTGCCAGAATTGATCTCAAGTCCATTGGTTATGCAATAATCTCTAAATGATGAGTAATCTTTGTAAGCTACTCTGTGTTTGAGATATTAATATGGTGTTGGCTGCAAAAAGTAGGGCCGGTATCGGGAACCTTATAGCTTAGGGGAACCTTGATTGCATTCTCCCCTACAAAAGGATCCTTGGGCCAAGATCAAAGGCCAATTTTAAGTCGACAAATGTGACATCCAAAGGACCTTTCCTCAGCTTTGTATATTTCCATACAATACATACAAATCTGAACACCTGATCGATCGTTCTCACTCGTGTTCTGAATCCTGCTTGGTATTATGAAAGTACGTTGTTTTCATCAATCCAAATACCAAGCTGGTTCGGAACCTGTTTAGCATATACCTTTTTCAGGGTATCTATTGGCATGTAATTAACAGGGTTCTGCCTATTTCCCTTTAAGAGCGATTTTAGTTCCTCTCCCTGTATCACAAGACTGTTGAACTGTCAATGGGCCCACGCAAATCCTAGTGGGGTTCTTTAGGTGCGGACTAAAGAAGAGTGAAATGATGACTCCATGTTTCAGGGTCTATAAAGTGAACCACGTGGGTAGGCACATCTTTATTACCGCTACAATTTCCCAAATCGTAATGTGATCTTTATTTTTGGCTGTGTCTATAGGGTCACTCCAATTAGCCTCATCACATTATCTTGTGTTTCTACTTGATTTTACATTGAATGCATTATTTTGTCTTTCTCCTGTTAAGCCTTGGAATATTATTTTGTAAATGGAACGATGTATGCCTTTTGTGATACTCTGAACAATGAATATTACTAGACACATGGTTCAATTGCAATACTATACATTATTGAAAATTTAAAATTGTTGTTCATACCTTATTGGGTGGCGATTGTGATAATTCACCCAAGCTATAATTCACCAGCTGGATAGTGGTACCCCTAACAATGAAAGTCACCCACCTTAAAATAGACAGGACTGAAACAGGGCAAAATATAGGAAGCATAACAAGAATGGGCACCCTGTAACTCCTCCTGTCCTCTGTCCTTACATTATGTAAAACCCCACCCATAAAAGAACCATCGATTCAGACAATACATCCAAGATGGGTAAACTACACTACTGCTCCACCTATGTCTCTCTGATCAAACATCTGAGCTTCATAACACCATGATCTCAAAAAAAGGGAACTTTGCACTCTACAGGGGTGATTCCTCCACAATGGCGAAGGTGCGTAGCCACACTGGCTCAGAGCCAGGAGTTGAAAAATAAAAAATAAATTTGATTATTGTTTTATTTTTCAGTTGCTGGCTATGAGCCAGCATGTGCAGGGAGGGGTGGGGCAGGGCCACGGGAGGGAGGAGGACTGGAGTGAGTGCATGCAAGTGCGCATGCCAGTTAGACCAGCCAAACTGACATGTGCACATAGATTTCTCCAACCCAGCTGGGTTGCACAGCTGGGTTGGAGAAATAGCCCAGACTCGAGTGCACTGTCTGAGCGACAGTCCAACCAGCTCAGACCAATCCTGATGCTGCTCTCATGCTAGGTATAGCATAGGAGCAGTGTCAGGATTGCATGGTGAGCCTGTGCTGGTGTTCCAGGTATTGCTAGGACACCAACACCATCGGGAGCGGAGCAAGGCGACCGGTGACGACAGCGTCAGACAGGTACTTTTTAAAAATATATATTTTTATTTTATTGTCCCCATCTCCCGTCCTGCTCCCATTCTTGAGATTTGTGGTGGCACTGTAGCATGCTATACTAGTAATGCATGTTGCACCACTGCCCCTCTGTCACCTTTGAGTTTTGGACACAGTCAGTGTAGGAAAGTGCCTCATTTAACATGTCACACACACTTTTTGCCTGGTTTCTGGTGTAATTTTTACTGAAAGTGCACTGGGTTCCTGGTAACCAGGACCCCAGTGACAGATTTATTTTCCCTAAAACTGCACAGTCATTTTTCCCAATTGGTAAAACCTTTAGCACCCACTGTTAATCCCTAGTAAATGGTACCTCTGGTACCTAGGGCCTGGGGTACTACGGAGGGGTTGCAGCATGAATTGTGCCACCCTAAGGGACCCCCTCACCAAGCACATGATAGGCTGCCATTGCAGGCTGCGTTTATTGGTGCAGACAAAAGTTAAAAAGCAACATGGCGCACAGCCTGTGCCATGTCCCCTAAACACTGCATGCAATTTATGTAAGTCATCCCTCTAGCAGACCTTGCAGCCCTAAGGCAGGGTGCGTTATATTATATGTGAGGGCATATCTGCACAAGCTGATATGCCCCTGCTATGTCTTTGTCGATTCTCAGACATAGTAAGTGACCAAGAAAGCCTTTTTAAATGCACATGCTGGACACTGGTCAGTACATGTTTCACCAGCTACATGATGGCTTTTCTGAATATAGGGATGTTTGGTATCAAACGTCTCAAATTAATAAACCCTCACTGATGCCAGTGAAGGATTTAATAATAATTGTATCCGGAGGGCACCTGAGAGGTGCCCCCTGAAAATCTACCAGCTACTAGTGTGTTGACTGATTGGTCCTGACCAGTTCAGCCACCTTAGACACGTTTATGGACCCCAAAATGAAAGCCAGTGCTCTCGGGGGCCAAAGACAAAAGCCTGCACTGGGAGGGGGTGTTAGCACCTCACCAAGGCAGAATGGACATACCAGGGCTGGAAGCTTCAAAGGCCTAGCTGCCTTTGTAATTGACCCAGGTCTCTCTAGATGGCAGAGATGACCGACCCCCCGTCCTGACCCCTTTTTTTGTCAGCAGAACAGGCAGGAAAATTAGTCAGATTACAAAGTATGGCCACTTCATGCCAGTCCTACCCCTAAGGTGGATGAGCTGAAGTGGACACTCCTTTTTAAATTCCTCCACCTGGCTTGGAAGGAATTAGGCCACTAGAGTTAGGTTGATGCCTACTTCCCAGTGGAGGTGGTCATCCTGAAGGTGGCCAGTCCATTGGCTACTACCTGGCACTCCCTATAACACCCCTGAATTGAGTATTTAGTTGGCACCCCAAACCCTAGTCCTCAGATCCTGATGACCTACGAAGAAAAGGACAGAGAGAAGTTGCACCTGCAGAAGAGGAAAAGAAGAAACAGGTAACTTGGTACCAGCCCCACAGGCCTGCCCGCTGACCTCGACTGACAATGCCTAAAAAGACGACTCATCCTGCAGCTGAGCCTTCAAGAAACCCAGGAGTACTGCCTGCCTTCCACAAAGTCTCAGGCTCCCTTGAGCAGCAGATCCGCTCTACAACAAAGTCTCAAGAAAGGACTCTGCAGCCCCCGGAATGAAAAAGACCTGACACTTGAAGTAACCTTTGCCCCCGACATCCACAACCCTAGGTGAAGCCAACCGACGGTGCCAGCAAGCTTCCCCCAGCTGTCCAGAGTCCATGACCACCAGGGTTTCACCTCTGTTGGACTTCCCCTAGTTACCTGCAGCCTCTGTACGCAGGACCCCTCTCCCACGCCCTTGTGGTAAGACAAAACCCTATACTTCCAGCAACCACTGCACCTGTCGCCTACAACCCACTCTGAGGTGGGTCACTAGTGCCAACAATGTTCCCTGGCTCCCCTGAGCTCAAGTCCACCCTGGTTTCATCCCTGCTGGACTCCCCAATGATGCCTGCAGCCTCAACACACAGGGCCCCCTGACCGCAAGTGCTCCCCGACAGAGAAGCCCAATGCCTAAGGACACCACTGCATCCGTCGCCCCTGGGCCCTGGAGAAAAGGAACTAAGGTGCACCTACATCCCCAAGCACCCAAAGTCTACAACCTACCTGTTTAGTCCCTGACTGGCTCCCAAGCCAGAGCCTGTCTGCACCAGAAGGCTTGCTGCACCCCTGCACCTGGGCAACCCAGTGCTACCTGGAGTGACCTTCTGGTATGTTTCTTATCAGTGACCACCACTTGCCTTAACTGTCTGAGATTGGCCATGTAAGTCGTTGTTAACCATGTGTTTGCTGAACATTGTTTTCCTCAATAGGTTAACATTTAACATTTAAGAACTCTGAAATTGCAGTGTGTCGATTTTTGAAACTAAAAAGTATTTAGGCTTGAAAACGTACTTAACTTGTAGCAAAGTTCTTGGGTTTAAAGTATATATAAACAAAAGCATTATTTTACTAATTTAGTCTTGGATTTATTCTTTGAGTGTGTGCCTCATTTATTGACTCTGTGAGTACAACAAATGCTTAGCACTACCCTCTGATAAGCCTAACTGCTTGCCCACATTGCCACAAAATAGATCATTAGTCCTATCTACTTTCGCCACTGCAAGCCAATTGGGGATCCACTGGACCCTCTGCATCTTTTTAGTACACCATATAGAGAGTCAGCTTCCTACAGTCAGCAGTTTAAAGAAGGAAGTAAACAAGAATGAACATAGCTATTGAAATTGAGGGTAATAGGGTGGTGAGATATTCTCGCTAAGCAAGTGAGATACAGAAGGCCACTCATTAGATGCAATTCTACTGTTCTAACCATAATTACAAAACACTCATGATATATTTGCTTCCCTTTAGCCTCCGGAGTCACCATTTATTTGATGAGTGACATTTATAAGTGTGCTTAGATGAGTAATCGCTGGTAGTTGCATATGTATACAAGTGTTGAAAGTTTAGTACTGATGTATGGAACAGAAAGATCCATGACATTTTGGTAGGATTTATACCCTTAATTATGCTGCGGTTGGTTAGTTCATTATAAAATACAAGTAAGATTTGTTTCCTTTTTATTCTTTTTCTTCAAATAGGCGTGATATGTTAGTTGCTATTTAGGTAAAAGTGCACAGTGTAACCTTGTGCAGCATACGTTTCACAGTGTTGTCTCTTACGACCAACGTGCTCGCATTTTAATAGGATAAGGGTATGTAGGCAGCATTCAGGATTTCTGGTCGATGTTGTGAAAGCGTTGTGGAACGTTACAACTGCAAAATGAATGGACTGTTCAGTGACACACAATGAATGTTAATTGCATGCGAAGAGGGTTGAAGCAGTGCTGAAAAAAGAAATTCCGAGGGCAGAACACAAGACAGGCAACACGAGTAGCGACAATATTGGCCCATCTTTGTGGCTCTTTCCAGTTCCCTCTTGTGAGCTCTATTACTAAGTTTTCTTATCTTATATTTTTTTACTCATTTATTTCCCAGGTTATGGAGTAAATTGATTGCACATTCATGTGATGCCCTAAGTCATTTCACAGACTTCATAATGATGCTGGTTCCCTTTAAGATGGTTCTAAGCAAGGCTATCTCATTGAACCTTCTGTTATTTACCTCATTTTATTAAACAAAACAAATGTTCTCTGAGTAAGCAACTGTTCAGACCAGAATTCACTTCACACAAATGGTTATATACACTGCCCATATTATATCATGCGCTATGGGTACAGGAGCAGCAACAAATATTTACACGGATTGTCGGTAGGTTTTCACAGTTGTTCTGAATGTACATCATATATTGCACACAAAGCTAACAAAAGAGGTCTTGATGATTGTTTCGATTTCTCTCAATGCCTTTGACGCATATGCCCCAACTCCATCTCAATTTCATTACATTTTATATGTTTCTGATGTACCGGACGTCCGGTTCAAAATAACGGAAACTACACACTTTATTAATGTCCAGTTCATAAACTGTTGTTTTACCTTGTTATCCCCTTGGTGTTTATGAAAGAATCTACCACTTTGAATGCTACCACATTGTTACCCATTCTTAAAAATCATTCATTGCATTCTGATGCATTTGAGTATTCTAAGATATGACCCAGCGTGCCCAGCTAGTATTTGATCTTCTGCAGACTCTGTATTGCCGTCTAAGATTGCCCTACTGAAATATGCAGCGTCCACTTGGTCTACACACTTAGGGCCAGATGTAGCAAGGCTTTTGCGCCTCGTAAACGGCGAAAAACACCGTTTGCGTGGCGCAAAAGCCCTCACGCGATGCAGAAACGCATTTTGCGAGTCGGAACCGACTCGCAAAATGCATTTCCGACTCGCAAATAGGAAGGGGTGTTCCCCTCCTATCTGCGACTCGCAACGCGATGTAAGTTGATTTGCGACCGCGAAAGCGGTCGCAAATCAACTCGCAGTTACCATCCACTTGAAGTGGATGGTAACTCATTCGCAAACGGGAAGGGGTCCCCAAGGGACCCCTTCCCCTTTGTGAATGATCACACAAATATTTTTTCAGAGCAGGTAGTTTTCCTATGGACCACTGCCTGCTCTGAAAAAAACCGAAACAAAAGGTTTCGGTATTTTTTTCAAAGTGCAGCTTGTTTTCCTTTAAGGAAAACGGGCTGCAGATGGAAAAAAAAAAACTGCTTTATTGAAAAGAAGTCACGGACATGGTGGTCTGCTGTCTCCAGCAGGCCACCATCCCCGTGAGTGCCCAGACTCGCAATGGGGTCGCAAACTGCAACCCACCTCATTAATATTAATGAGGTGGGCTTTGCAACCCCATTGCGAGTCGCAGAAGGTGTCTGAGACACCTTTCTGCATAGCGAGTTGCATTTTGCGAGTCGCTCTGACTCGCAAATTGCAAGTTGCAATTTGCAACGTACCTACATCTGGCCCTAAGCACCGATGTGTTATGCATTTACTTATTAAGCAATTGCTTTGCAGTTAAGGAAATACAATTATCACAATGTGATTTTAAGGTTTACTACTGTCCCACACTGGATGTGCACAGAGGGGGGCATGGTTATATTAAAACGTGCAGTTATGTTCACCAATGACTCTATTGCCATTAACAACACATTTGTTCCATGGGAAAAGTGTGCAAAAGAACTAAGGTGCAATATGTTTGACCTGACACCGTTGGGGTGGAAGCCCCCATCAAACATTTTGCCTTCACCCCTCCTGTTGTGCTGAATTAGTCTTTGTTGGCTTTAGGACTCTGTGCCCTTTACCACTGCTAACCAGCTTCAAAGTGATCTCTCCCTAAAACATGGTACCACTGACTTACATCTGATTAGTACATTTAATTTATTGTACGTCTTTAGTAAAGTGGTTCCACATGTACTGAAGGCCTGCAAATGAAATGCTATTGGCAAGCCTGTAGAACTCATTGTGCCACACATTTAAGTCACATTTTAAAATTTGTCTCAGGCTTGCCATTGCAGCCTGAGTGCAGTTTTAATCTGTAATTTCGACCTGCCAAAATAACCCTTTGCTGGATCTTAACCTCCCTTTTTAATACATATATTACCCCATAGGCAGGCCCTAAATAGCAGCAAGAGCAGGGTATAGTATATTTAAAAGGATGGACATGTACTTTAGGGTTTACATGTCCTAGTAGTGAAAACTCTTACATTTTATTTTTTGCTACTGCAAGGCCTACCTCTCTCATAGGATAGTATTGGGTCATCGTATTACATTTAATAAGTGATTACTTGTGATTGCAAGCAGGTAGGAATTTCATGTATGGTCTTAAATTATTTGCAATTTAAAACCCTCTTTAATGTTCAAGCTGGATTTGAAGTCACAGTTTTGAAAATTCCACTTTTAGAAAGTTGGCCGCTTTTTTGTCTCATCCCTTTGGTGCCTGCAGTTTGTGTCCTGGGTCACATGAGTAAGTGTATATGATAGTTGACCTTTGTGTATTTCTCCTAGACAACATCACAAATGGGGATTGGATGTTGGCAGGATGGGCCATTCTGACTTGACTGAGGGGTGGAGCTGTCACCTACCACACGTACACCTTAAAGGGCCTGCCTCAGCACACTCACAAAGCACTTCACACTAATCCATTGTTACTCCAGTCCCCTCTGAGCCAGGGCAGAGGAAAGAAGGAAATTCAATAACCATATGTGGGGGGAATTCTAGAAGTTTCTCCCACTTCAAAGCTCTCACTACATATAAACATTGGACCCTCAGTCTAACTCTTCAGATCACTTCTGGACCCATAGAAGACTCAGAAGAAGTCTGCCGTACTGCTGGAAGGACTGCCCTGCTCCCTGAACCCAGAACCACAACAATAACTCTAAGGGCTAGCTGACTAGGCTCCTGTTGTGAGCTACCAGAACATAACAATCTCCAGAGACCTTGGGGCAGACAGAACCCGATGCAGCATGGTGCAGGGCCTTGCATCTCAACTAGACAAATTGTCCAGCAAGCCAAACACAGTCCTGTACCTGGCCCATGCTCCATAGAGATTGGTTTGAACTTTTGACTTTACTCCAGTCCTGCACAACAAGATAATCCCATTTGATGCTTTGCACTTTTTGACGCCACTTTTACCTAGGGCTTTGAAACTGCATATCTGCAGTTCAACTGATTGGATTTTTTATGTTGTGATTTCATTTTGTTGTTTAAAATGTATTGTATTCTTTCTAGATTGGTTTGGGATCTTTCTTGTGTTTTAATTTTGTTACTGATTGAGTGCTGCATATAAACTTCACACATTGCCTCTATGTTAAGCCTGACTGCTTTTGTTGCAAACTACCAGAGGGCTAAGCACAGGTTCATTTAGTGACTTTTTTGTGGTTCACCCTGACAATGATTGCGGTTGTTGATTGAGTAGGATTTTACCCCCCCTCAACCAATAACCCAATTTCCCACACATTGCTTGTGACCAAATTCCTCCTCCTCCGTAAAGTTATGCAAACATGCACAATAGAATTACATTGTTTTCCAGTAAATCGCATCAGAGGATTGGTGTGTGATGTAGAAGCTCCTCTGTCCGTGTCACTCAACGGTGCTGGGTGCACTGTAAAGGTGACAGAAAAGGAAGTGTTAAAGAACCAACTGATTGTGCATCTGCTGAATGGCATAATTGTACTGAATACATGCATTTCTATTGACTATGCTGGCAATAAGAAACATTCAGATTAAATTAGTTAACTGAGTCCCCACAATGAGTCCTCTTTACCATCACGGATTATTGACAATCTGCTAGCACTGCACTACAAGGAACTATCAGAGACACTGCGTTGTCTTTAACGCCAGGTGTTTCAGGCCCTTCCAGGCTGCTTGGGTGCACTGTTCAACTTAAATAGCAGATCTACAACCAAAAAGGAAGAGTTATGTGCTTCTTTAGCCACATAAATAGGATACAACTTATGGTCCAAAAAGCCTCCTTGTCTGCGACCATCGGTCCAGTCAGAATGCAGTAAGGACACGTGAAAAGCACTGGTGACCTCTCCATGTTTGATGGGTGAGACCTCAGCAAGAAATGCCAGAGCAGTGGCAGTCTCATTCACCTTTTTCACCAACAGTAATATTAACAGCACTGATCATTGTGTTTAAGGTTTCAGAGATTGATGGTAGAGAAGGAACTTTGAATGGCTGTGAAATATCACATGAAATGCTTCCTTTTGTAAGGACAACACAGAAGAGGACTGAGTTGGGACAGATACTTGAAGGGAATAAGTATGTGGCACTGTTGAAAAAGTCCTACATTTCTCCAAATTCCATGTTTGCACTCATTTCCAGTTCAACATTGAAGATGACATGATTATAGTGTTGCGCCTTAAGCAAGAGCTGTGAGTTGTACCTTTATACAGGACATGTTTTCTGGCCTAGGACAGTATAGCATACCAATGAAAACACACCAGCGTGGCGCTAGAAGTGGACGGAGTAAGCAACTAAACATCACAGTTTGCATAACAAGAGACACAAATCATAAAAAGGGATGTCAATAACACAGTATTACAAAATTAAAAGGATGGGGCTGAGAAACAACAGCCTGTGGGTGTTAAACACACTAGAGAACAAACATGAGATTCCTCAATTTAGAATAGAAGAAGTAGTAATGCCACTGAGCATCCAGGCCACTCCATTTGCCATCCATCTCCTTTGCAAGCTGACCTAAAAGGTGTCAGAGGAACAAATGAAGAAATGTAATTTGGTTGGTAACTTGATGCATTTAAGAGGGGCGATACATCAGTATAGGAATATATAGATGGTGAATAGCACCTACCAACATTACATACATTTATACATTTACAGTAGGAAAGAAGAGAAAGTTGAGGGATTGTCTCCAAAAGAACTGGATACAATGGCATTTTTTTTTGTGGATAATCAGCTAACTTTAATCTGCCCGAGGTTGGTATGGAAGCTGATACCTATCCTTTGTTACCCCAGGTGGTTCCGTTTTTAACATTTGCCCGCCTTGAGGCCTGGAGCAAGCAAAGAAATGATAAGGTACAGGAGAATGGCCAATTGTGTTTTTTAACATTCTGTCGGCCTAGGGATAATTATACCACCCATTGGCAAAATTGATTGAGGACTTGTCTGATGAAATAAGAGCGGCCCTGGGGAATATTGCAGATGAAATCACCTTAATGCAGATGGTAGTTATACAGAATAGGTTGGCACTATATATTGACTACTAAGGAAAGCGAAGTATGTAAAATGATGGGCCAGAAATGTTGCACTTACTTACTGTGCAACAGTACCAATATTTGTCAGACAGTAAATGAGATCCATCAGATAAGGAAGGAGACACAAAATATAGGAAGGAGGAATATGGGACTCTCTGACTGCATGGCTGCTTTGATCAGAGAGATGGACACTGGAGGCAATATCAATGGGACTTGGTATTTTGGTGCTTCTTTGCATGATAATAACAGTTGTGCTGTGATACATCCCAACTAAAATGTGTAGGTCCCAGAAGCGTAGAACAGAGCTTTCCATTAAGCAGGAGACAAAGGCAATGATGGCACTTTAGATTTATTAAAATGATACTATTGAGTGTCAGAGGAAGGGAATGTGCAATCCATTTTGATTCAGCTTCCATTTTTGGTGTACCATGCTGTAACTGTAAAGTCTTGAGAAATGATCATGCCACAAGTGTATGCAACAAACTGTTGCTATGCTTCATTTGCTGTTTTCATAAATCAATACCCATGTGCAGCCAAAGATTTTAGTTCAATTAGTGATTAGACAAATTATTAGAAAACCCCTATTGTTTAACCGAGCAACAGGCCTTTATTGTCAGTGTATCATTTGTGCAAAATGTATTGTAACCTATAAAACCCCATGTTAATTTCTGTATTTTGAGCACGTGTGTATTGGTAATTGACTCTTCACAGCTGTTGATGATAAAGTTACACTTTAAATGTTCCAGCTATGATGTGTCTTTATTACATTTTTAAGCTTCCACAGTTAGGTGGGCTGATGTTATTTTATACTGCTTGTCAAGCTTAGTAGTAATGAGAACCTTAATTGTGTTGTATGCACCCAAAATGGGGCATGATGCTTTTATATGAGAGATCTTCCTTCTTCTTCTGTAGCAGGTATAATAAGTTTAGACTGTACCTCAGGTTCCTGGCTTAATTAATGCACTAATATTGTAAGTGGTGTTACCCCACTGCTCTCTGTTAACTGGCCTAGAATGGGCCAGATAAAAAATGGGTTGTTGGTTGACTGGGGCGTGAGCTCCAGTCAAGCAACAGCCACAATCCTTTGCAGGGTGAACCACAAAAAGTCACTAAATCAATCTGTGCTTAACCATAGGTAGCTTGGCACAAAAAGCAGCTAGGCTGAACTTGTGTAAAGTATCTATGCACCACACAAATTAGCAATAAAGTGAAAACACAACACAAGAAAAATCCAAAACCAATTTAGAAAAATAGAGAACATTTTAATAAATTATTTGACACCTACGAGACAATCTTCCAATCAGTAGAACCATAATTCTGAATTTTTAAAGTTTAAGGTTCAAAATAATGCCTAAGTGGCAACCGCCGGTATCTGGTCATGTAAGACTGGGTCAAAGTTGAAACATAAAGCAGTCCATGATGGACCATAGTTTGAGCCCAGTCAGTGCTTATCTTTGGACTTCAAAACATTTTGAATAGAAAATGTCTGAGAAGGAAGAAGTTCACTGGGACAACGAAGCAGGAGTGTCCGAGGAAGAAGCGTCATCGTTGGTTGGCCATAGAGGGAGGGTGGGGGAGGTCAGGACTTTGAAATGGAAAACACATTTAGGAGTTTTTTTACAACCAGGACATGTGAAACTAAAAGTACATGTCCTGCCTTTTATGCAAAAAGCATACATATACTTCAAAGCTCTATTTCATCCTGTACACCTTAATGATTACTGTACACTTTTTGATAATTTCGGTATACATATGCTTTCACACACTGTCTGGTTCATGGTAATAGAACCTCAGCTTCCAGAGCTAGGCACTGTTTCACCTGATAGTCATGACTTTCATGCCTCTTTCTCTTCAACACTACAAGGTAGGGTTACATTGGTTATTCGTCTTTTATTTTTCCAACTCAATTTTGCACATGAAGTGGTACAATAAATACTCTCTTTTCTCCATATAGAATGGTCTTCATTGGAGCTTGCATGACTAAGAGAAGATTTAGATCCAGGAGGAAGGTAAGACTCCATCACAAGAATGCAGGATATTCCATCTGCCTTGTTACAATCCCATGACATCTTATGGAGATCGTAATAAGGCTGACGGGATATCCATCATGATTGTGATGGAGTATTCCCTTCATCAAGACTTACATCAGGCCCTAAGATCCTACCATCTGAATAAGGACTATGGTGGTCATTATGACATTGGCGGTCAGCTGACAACCATGCCGGCAATGGCGGTAGGTCCGTTGCCAGGCTGGCGGTGAATACCGCTAAATTATGTCCAGGGCGGTGATCCCTCCCATAGACAGCCAAAGTACCACCTGAACCGCCAGTGCGGTCCGTTCACTGACCACGGTGGTTGCCATCTTCAGGCTGGCAGAACACCACACCCGCCCACCATATTATGACATAACAGATGCCAGGATTTCCGGGGCAGGACCACCGCCACCAAAAGCCTGGCGTTAATGAATCATATAAAGGAGACACTCGCCTCCAGGGACACAGAGGAGTCACCTTCTGCTATGGAACCCAAACTGATGTCCTGCCGATGCTGTACCACGTGATGGCAGTCCCAGAGCAGCAACGCCGCCGAGGACGGTAAGTAAAGCTGCCTAGCACACCCCATGGAGGGAGGGGAGAGTGACACACCCACAACCATAACACACACCATACACACATACCACACACCGATAACTATCTGCAGAGCAATTCAACAACAACATAAGCCAGGAGTCAGGAGCAAAGGAAGCCAGAACACATACCTTTGGTCCAACCACTGTATTTCGGTGGGAACAGCGACTTCAATAAAATAAATTATATATATATATAGAAAGGGCCATTGGCCAGTCCACTGTTAGTGAAAAGCCACATGGCAATGTACATGGCCCAACTTGACTCCTGACAGGCCAAGTCACTCCACTGGGCAGGGGCACCATGCTGATGGTAGGCAGGCACCTCAGGGGGAAGGGGGGTTGGGGAGCTTAGGAAATGGGGGTTTCTTGGGAGTGTGGTCCTTGTACTTGGGTTTGGGAGGGGGTGGGTCCTTGCTCCATTGCTTAGAGGGTGGAGGTGTTAGCTTGGAGCACGGGGCCAGAGTGCCACTCTTGTGCCCCTTAGTGGCAGTTGTGGCTGCAGGGGGAGGTTCATGAGTGGACTGGGAGCTGAAGGTACTGGGCTGGCGGAGAGGGAGCTTCTTCTTAGGGGCAGGACAGGGAGGAGGAGCAGGGAAGAGGTCAAGGCAGGAAAGGAAAAGTTTCTTAGGTCCAATGGGGCAGGCTGTGGGAGGAGGGTTGGGAGTGGAGGTAGAGGGAGTGGTTGCAGGAGTAGTAGGTGTGCTGGACTGGGTTGCAGGTGCATGTACAGTGTGCGTGTGTGAGGTGGATAGCTGTTGAGTGTCTGAGTGGGAGTGTTTATGTTTCTTTGGAAGGAGCAGACAGGGTGGGAGATGATAAATAGGACATGTGTATGTATGTTGTGGTGGTCTCTGCAAGTGAGGTGGGTGTGCTGCATAAGGCTGTGATGATGGTGGTGGTGACTGTGCATGTGTTGTATGGGGTGCTAGTCTGTGGGCAAGGCTGTCCAGGTGGCAGGATCTGAAACTGAAGATGCAGTTCTTGCAGGTTTGAGTGTTGATGTGACTGTGAGAGAGGAGGAGAGGAGGAGAGGGGGAGACAGTGGAGGCAGTGGCTGTTGTTGCATGTGCTTCTGTGTGTTGGTTGTATGTGTGCTTGTGGAGTAAAGTGTGGTGCCTGTGCTTGTCTGTGTGAGTCATGTCTGTTGTCTTGGATGCATGCTGGTCTGATTGTGTGCATGGGATGGGTGGGGGGAGAGGGCTTTGGGACTGGGAACAGGTAGTTTGAGAGGGGACGGAAGAACCAGGGACACTGGCTGCCGTCAAAGAGGAGGCCAGAGCCTGAAACAATCTCTATAGGGCAGCCAAGCCACTGTGAATGCCCTCCACATAGGTATTGCATTGCTGCATCTGGGTTGCCAGCCCCTGGATGGCATTCACTATGGTTGACTGACCTACTGAGATGTATCTCAGGAGGTCAATAGCCTTCGCAGTGAGGGCAGCAGGGATGACTGGGGCAGGGCCTGAGGTGCCTGAGGCAAAGGAAACGCCCACTCTCCTGGGTGAGCGGGCACGGACACCTGGGTGGGGGGCTACTGGGAGGGTGGTGCTGGTATGGGGGTAGCATAAGATCTTGTATCTGGGGTGGTCCCAGCAGAGTCTGCCACCACCAGGGAGCTTCCATCGGAGAAAGAGTCCGAGTCAGATGTCGTAGCTACTGTCTCCCCCGAGGTGCTCCCCTCGCCCTCCAACCCACTGGTCCTCCTGGGTCCCGTTTGCTGCAACTCCTCCACTCGCCCCTGCTCCTTCACCAGATGATGCTAATTCACACAAGGACAAAGGATAAAAGGAGAGAGGGTGGGGGAGAAAGAAAGGGAGCTCAGGGTCAATTACAGCAACAGCAGCACCTATGGCATACACATCACAATCACTCACTGGGACTAACACTGTACATTATGAACCACAATGACAAACCATTACCTGGGAACAACAACAGAAATGAACCCAAACACTACCATCTGCACACCTACTGGGACTCACCAAGCCATGTCTGCAATGGTATGCCAGCTATTTGCCATTACCAAATACACATACCACCCTACATTGCTAAGCCTGACTCCACAAGATTAGCTAAACCTGCATTTTGGGGCACCCACTGACTAGAACCTTGACCCAAACACCATGGCAGGCAACAAAAAAGGATACCACACAGTGTGTACTCACCTCCTTGTGGCTGCTGTGCTGCCCTCAAGTGCCCATCCAATTTAGGATAGGCCACCGCCAGTATGCGGGCCATTAGGAGGGTCAGGGTCTGACGGACACCCCTCTCTTGTTGGGAGGCCATCCCAGCTGGGCCTCTGCGGTCTTCTGGGCCCAGCGTCTCAGGATCTCCCACCGTTTCCTGCAGTGGGTGCTCAGCAGGCTATGGACCCCCAGGGTCTGCAAATCCTTGGCGATGGCATGCCACAACCCTTTCTTCTGATGGGAACACAGATGAATTGACACCATGAACTCAACGCTCCATTCTGTAACAGAAGTATCTTACATACTGCATAGATCCCACATCAAGTCCACCTCTGCATACACATTGCATGCAGCAAAAATACACTCCCTAAATTACACACTGTCAGCGCACACATTCATCTTCATACAGCCATGTCTCATCCAACGTACCCATAAGGTACTCACCTATTGGTCTGCAGGCCCATACAACTGCCCATACAATGGTAGGACCCCATCCACAAGCTTCCCCAACTCCTCTGATGTGAACGCTGGGGCCCTTTCCCTTATAGCACGGGCCATTGTGGGTTCCAGACACAGGACACAGTAGCACATGCAGTGGAGGTGTTGACTTGTAGGAAGTCAGGAATCAAGTGAAGTGGGACAGAGAAAATGGCGGTCATGTCCGCGGCAGTGAACACGATCACCACCGGCGTTGATCATCACTGGTTCCTGTGCTCCATACACCTCCATGTTAACCAAAGAGGAGTTGCATGGCGGTGCAGGCCACCTTCCACCATGACACCAAACGCCGGCATAGTGAAGTCACTTCCACCTGTCCCTGCATTCAGGACAGGCGGTTGTCAATTCTTAATGCTGGTACTCATGGCGGACAATTTAATGTGCACCATAGGTACCGATGGTACACACCAAGACAATTCAAGTCTGCTACATAAATACATGCTCTGTGTACTGTGATATTGTGTGTCCATACTTCCTGTAGTTACGCACATCTCATGTTTGGTTTACTTAGGTACCTACCACTGCGGAGGAGGAGGCAAGCAATTGTTTACAGACACCTATTGGATTTGGCTACACTGTAGACACCACATCATTATGACCTATTGTCTGGACAGGTCCACATTTACTGAACTGTGTCAACAATTGGAACCAGATCTGATTCCTGCTGTCTGTAGCACTACAGCAATACCCCCTGAAGTACAGGTACCGTCAGTGCTCCACTTCCTGGTAAGTGGTTCTTTCCAGGTGACTGTAGGCTTGGCTGCAGGAATATCATAGCCAATGTTTTTGAATGTGCTTGGAAGGGTTTTGGTTGCCTTGCTAAAACACATGATCAGCTACATCTCATTCCCCCAGAGTGAAAGTGTGCCCACTGTGAAGGCTGGATTCTATGCAATGGGACACATACCACGTGATTGGGGCCATTAACGGGATCGATATTGCCTTGGTCCCTCCCAGGACAAATGAGCAGGTCTACAGGAATAGGAAGAGTTACCACACTATAAATGTCCATATGGTGTGCCTTGCTGATCAATACATCTCCCACATCACTGCTAAGTTTCCTGGATCTGTGCATGATGCCTATGTGTTGAGGAATAGCAGTGTGCCACAGGTGATGGCACAACTACAGAGGCAGAAAGTGTGGCTCATAGGTGAGCTTGAGTCATCAACCAATGTATGTCACTGTATGCCACCTGACGTTGTGCCATTGTACATGAGTAAGGTGTGTCCCTCACTACTTCCAGGTGACTTCAGCTACCCAAACCTGTCCTAGGTGTTGACACAAGAGAGGAATTGGAGGACAGGGGCAGAAAATCGGTACAATGAAACACATGGTGGTACCAGGAAGGTTATTGAATGTACATTTGGGCTACTGAAAGCCAGGTTCCGGTGCCATGTAAATGGTAGATCCCAATTCTACGCCCCTAAGAAGGTCTGCCCGATAGTGGTGGCTTGCTGCATGCTATGCAATTTGGCACTCAGACGCCATGTGCCCTAACTGCAGGAGGAGGGGGGAGACAATGCCCCTGTGGCAGCAGAGGACACTGAAGACAGTGATGAGGAGGAGAAGGAGGATGTGGACAACAGGACACATATGATACAGCAGTACTTCCACTGACACTCAGGTAAGACTGTACTTCTGACCATACCTCCATTATAGGTAAGTCCTGTGAGGCTGCTGTGTTGTTCCAAGCACTACCTTTACTTCTCAATTGACTGTCACATATACTTTCCCTTTTTGCAGATGTTGGTGTTGTCACAACTGTGTACTGGTGTGATGACTACAGACTGCTTACACACATTTGTCGGATGGATTCACACCTTAAAGGACATTTGCACAGGATAATGCAGTTAAAGACATTGCCTATTCTTGTATGATAAAGCACAGACACTGCAGTTGTTTTCAAGGGTGTTTTTTGAAGTGCCAAAAAAGATGGGATAGTGCAATACAGTGGAGTGATGGTGGACGTAAACTTCAGGATAGTGGCCCAGTTTGTTTGTTGCACAGGTCCAGTATCCATGGGGCCATAGAAAAAGGAGCAATGGCAGTCCAAAGTGAACAAGGTGTCTCAGTGGCACACAGAGAGACATTCAGGAAGGGCTAATTTCCTACTGGTGGTTTGTGTCTTGGCAACAGTCTCTATGGTCTGTCTGGGTTGCAGGGAACATTTGCAGGGTAGTTTACCTTTTGCAGGAGGAGGGGTGCTGGTGACCTGTGAGTGATGTACCAGGTTCTTCTGTCAACAAGCTTCAGCAGATGTTATTGGCTGGTGAGTAGACCGGCTAGTGGAAGGGGCCCGCTGGTGTGCTGTGTACTCAAGCATTGTGTTGGCCATGTCAACCAGCACCCCTGCAATGGTGGCCATGTTGGCATTTGAGCCCTGCAACTGCTTTATGACCTCCGGGTGGCGTACCCTCTGCAGCTGCTGGTTCTCCTGCAAGAAGGTAATCACTTGGCCCATCCTGTCCAGGGATTGTTGGTAGTCCCCCAGGACATGTGTGAGTGCCTCCTGGGCAGTCAGTTCCCTGGGCCTTGCGTTACCCTGGCGCTCAGCTGACATTCCACTGTCCCTGCCCCCCTGTGCCTGTGTCTCCTGAACGGTGTGCCCACTCCCACTTACACCAGGACCTTCATCGTCTTGCCTGTGTAGTGTCGACTCGGGTCTCAGTACAGGTGGGCACACAAGTGATCGACGTGTCCTGGGGACAGAGGTTTGGAGACGTTGGGTGGCTGCTGTGGTGTTGGAGTCGGGTGGGTAAGCCCTGTGGTGGACTGGGTGTGGGATACAGAAGTCAACCGACCAGTGGTGCCAGATGGGCCAGGGAGATCATCAAGATTGGGACATCCAGAGTTGCTGTAATCACTGAGGGCATCTTCTGGTGAGGGACTGATGTTGCCGTGGCACATGCTCACCGCTGACATTGGCTGGGGTACTTGTGGACATGTAAAATATTTGTTACTGTCATTGTCTGTCACATATTCAGCATTTCTGGCCTTCCCTATGGGTTGGGTGCTGTCCTCCCACCTTTGGTTAGTGTATGCTGGTGGATTGTGGGATTGGTAGTACTACATGCTGCCCATGCATTACTGTTGTGTGTGCATGCAGAGCTGGGAGGGATGTGCTCGCAGTGGGTTGGGCTTGCAGGGGTACACAATTGAGGGTGGTTATGGGGGTAGTTCAAGGTATTGGATGGAGTGGGGTGAAGGAAGTCACTTGTTCGTGGATATGGTCCCACAGAGTTCACTCTGGCCACGATCCTCCTCTATAGCTCCACCTTCCTGGCAAAGGATATCTGCTGGACCTGTGCACCGAACAGCTGTGGTTCTACCCTGATGATTTCCTCCACCATCGCAACTCCTCATCTGTGAAACAGGGATTCTTCTGTGGGGGCATGTCTATTGTGTAGTGTGTGTGTTGTGCAGAGTGTGATAAGTGTTGGGGTATGGTGTGTGGTGTGTGATGTGTGATGTGTGAAAGGTGAATAGGTGGCTGCGGTTTGTGTGTGCAGTTCTTGTATTATCTTTTGCTGGCAAGGTGTAGTTAGTTTTTTGTGTTTGCAAAGTACTGTGGGTTGTGTGGGGATGTGTTTTATAGTGCTGTTGGTGGGTATGTACGGTGTGTATATGTGTCAGGTGTGGGATTTTCTGTCTGGCCAATGTTGGCTTCTGTTGGTGTTGGGTGCCCAATTCTATTGCGGCGGTGTGCACTGCCGATGGCTGACCGCCATTGAGTGTCCGCTGTGGTGATTTGTGGTCAATAATTTGGAGGGCGGTGTATTGCTGGCGTAGTGGGGAGGGTGGTAGGTCTGACTGTTTTTCGCCTCCGTTGGGTCTAACAGAATTGTTGTTGTGGCTGGTTTCTGTTGTTTTTGTGTTTGTGTGACATAATCTGGTGGGTGGGTTTCTGCCTCCGCTGTGGTCTGTTGGTAGCCGTCACCACAGCGGTCTTAGGAAAAGACCACCAATGTCATAATGACCGCCTATGTGACTATTCAACTATGGATGCTATTATAATCTTGATATCAACAATAAGTTTCTTACTCTTTGGAATTGCTGTACCCTTTCAGAATTACTAATATAGTTCTTATTGCTCTTAACTGAATGTGTTGAGATTTCAATTGTGATTAACTCATCAAATATAGGGGGTCATTCTGACCCGGGCGGGCGGCGGTCACCGCCCGCCTGGCGGGAACCGCCAAATGGCCGCCCCGCGGTCAAAAGACCGCGGGGGCCATTCTGACTTTCCCGCTGGGCCGGCGGGCGCCCGCCAAGGGAGCGCCCGCCGGCCCAGCGGGAAAGGGCCTGCAACACAGAAGCCGGCTCCGAATGGAGCCGGCGGTGTTGCGGGTGTGTGACAGGTGCTGTTGCACCCGTCGCGATTTTCACTGTCTGCAATGCAGACAGTGAAAATCATGCTGGGGCCCTGTTAGGGGGCCCCACGACACCCGTTCCCGCCATCCTGTTCCTGGCGGTAAAAACCGCCAGAAACAGGCTGGCGGGAAGGGGGTCGGAATCCCCATGGAGGTTCAGCCCAGCCAGGGGAAATCCGGCGGGAAACCGCTGGATCCCCTTTTCTGACCGCGGTTTTACCGCCGCGGTCAGAATGGGCAATGAAGCACCGCCAGCCTGTTGGCGGTGCTTCCGTTGCCCGCGGCCCTGGCGGTCTTGGACCGCCAGGGTCGGAATGAGGGCCATAATGTCCTGTTTTGAACTACTCAGTTCTTTGTAATATCATGTGATTATAAACTTGTAGGGGGCTACCATACATTCATTATTCGGGCCTGAGATTAATGCTAGGCACCTAGTCTCCTTGTCTAGCCTGATTTACCACCGCACGCCAGTTACCGGTGACTAAACACACATAAGTTCAAATACGTTTAATTCTTCTTCTTTGGCTTTGTGTTTTTGTTCTGAAAGTGCATTTACCAAGCAGGGCATACTGTTAGTCACCACAGCTATGCTTCCATTGCGATGGAAGTCATAGCCCCATGTTTGTAAGTGTTGCCCATGTCTGCTGTAATCACAAACAAGGTTAAAAGGGTGCCTCACTACTGATTCTCCTTGCAATAATTAAGAAAGGTAAATATGTGGCTTCCAAAATGTATGCTAAACTCAGGCCTCTGGCCACCTCTTTATGGAACTATGCTCAACAGAGGTGGTGTTCAGACTGGTTCCAGGAAGGACTAGTTTAACTTCTGCCCATTGACTGGTCAAGATTGAGGGCTTCCCCGTTTCAGAAAAAGATAACATCCAATCTTGCCCAAACCGAACCACACATCCTACCAAGAACCTTCTGGACCACACCGTTTGGCCACCCTGGGTTTTAGGGACAATAGTAACTGCTTGAGCTGCAACTCCAAGAATGCTATATGAAGGCCCCTTGTTGTGCACATTCTGGACTAACATACATAACGATGACATCTTCCGCACTAAACTCCCAAGGACCTTCTTGTTTTTCTGTTTGTGGTCCCATTAGCTTCCTACACACTGTTGGACTTTAGAGAGATGATTTGTTGCTCCTGAGCGCAATGTTTACTCTGGCCCATAAAACTATCTTAACTCCCTGGAAATCACTGGGGAATATCTCAAGTAATGCATTGCGGCAGTGGCTGCAATATACGAGGGGTGCACACTCAATTTTATCAACTCAGTACCCCTGGATCTCGGCCAAAGATCCCTGGCTGTTACCTCACTATCAAGACCTAAAACAACCTTTCTGCTTCAACTGTGTACATATGTAGTATGTATTTGTGTAACCCTAATCGCTTTAATTTTTCTAATATGTAATTTGTAATGTATATGTACGTGACTCTCACCATGGGTAACCATAGTAGCTATCAATATTGTCACCTACTACCCTGTTACTCTGAATTTCTCATGTAACTTTCTTTGTTCTGTTGAAAAGCGCTCTGACACATATGGGTATAGTCTGCTCTGTAAAATCTCACAAATATATAAATGGGGACCAATAGCTAGAATGAGTTAACCCCCTCAAATTCCCTTCCACCTATGATGTCTCCTTACCAACACCCAAGATACTCTAAAACGTGCTGCAGCCACGAGGGCTGGATTGCTACCTCATTGATATGCTGACATTAGTTATTCCACTCAAAGCTGACCTACATACGCCTTAACTGTTTATTGGCAACCCCTCGCGCCCCTCCTCTTTCTGCTCCTTTTTATTTCTCACTTTGCGGTTGGTCAATACAAGATGTATTTGCCTCTTTGGGCCATTTGTTAACCATTTGCCTTCATCTGTAGTATCATTACGTAATACTTGATCAATAGTATTATTGTTATCACCCTTGACTTATGTATGTTTGCCAACCGTTTGCTTGGTATAAATATTCCAATTAATTCTTTTGAAATAAAGAACAATTAGGTACGTTCCCTTTAACCCGGGGGAGAACCTCTGCTGCTGCCTGAATACAAGTCCTCTCCCTTGTGGAATTACATACAAAAGCTGCTACTTCTGCTAATGTCCAAAGCAAGTTTGCCCAACAGGCCTGCCCTTAAAGGCTTGAGCATGCTAAAATAGTCATGCAGCGCAAGGACCCTTTATGATTCAGCGAAACAATCTTACATTTGGGAGGGGACAGGATTCTCAGGACAACCTATATTTATTTGTGCAAGTCCGCAGCTCTACTGAATAGCCAAGTATGAAGGAATCTCCATTATTACATAACACCACGCAGCCATTACAGCCTCCAGCCCATACAACTAATTGCATGAACCCTGGAAGAGTATTAACTGGAACTGTTGATGTTAACTTGGGATTTGAAGGCTGGAGAGCATTAGTCAACAGGGGCATAGCATCGGGTGGGGTATATGGGGTGTTACACCCCCTTCATAAATGTATTTTCTCACAAATAGTGGGGTACAAATGCTTTCAGTCGGGTATGGTGAGATGTCATTCGGATTTCACCAGGAAGTTTTACATACACACAGGCAAAAGTACCCACACACTCTCTCTTACTCTCTGCTTTAAAAGTCCTAAAAAATATTGGGGCATATTTAGGAAAAGTGGGGCTGCACACAATGCACCGCCACTTTTCTTACGCCGTTATCGCCCATCAACCGCCTCCATGTCTGCACCATTTTTAAAATACAGCGCACCATGGGGCAGTATAGAGGCCACTAATGCATTTCTTTTTTTACACTATTGATGTACTCTGCAGGAGTAGCGCCAAAATCTTGGCGCTACTCCTGCAGAGTACATAGGGGCCCATTGTATTCAGTGGTGTGCCCCCTTTTAACGCCTGCTCTGAGCAGGCATTAACAGTGACGAAAAAGTGACGCAAGGGAATCTGTTAGGTTTCCTTGCGCCATTTTTTCAGACCCCCAACAGGGAAACACACCCTTTGCATACAGTATTCCTTGTACAGGCATAATGTAGCGCAAAGGGTTACAGTGTCACAGTGCATGCATTGCGGCACTTTGTAAATATGGCACATTGTTTTTGGTCTTCTAATGCAAAATTAGCATAAAAAAGGCACTAATGTGGCATAAGAATGGCGCTAGGGGCTCTTAAATATGCCCTATTTTGTTTTCTTTCTTAGTACCAGCGGCGACACCCCCTCCAATTAGGGCGGAGGAGCGTTGCCCCCTGCTACCAGTGCAGCAAAAGTAAAAAATAAAATGGTAATAAAATGAATTACCTTTTCATTTTTCACTGCACCCAGCCCACGCAGTGTTTGTGGGCTGGGCATTGCTGCTGACTGGCAGCAGCGGAGTGGTGCTCACTCCACCAGTTTATACCGCGCATGTCAGTTTGGCCGGCTATCTTAGACAGCTTGGTGGAGAGCAGGCACAGGCCCCCTGTGCCTGCTGGAGTGTCGAGGCAGCCCGCTCCAGCCAATCCTGGTGCTGCTTTCATGCTGCTCATCTGTAGCATAAAAGCGGCATCAGGATTTGGAGATGGGAGCTGCAATCAAGACAAAAAAGCCAAGATTGTTTTTCGTTTTGTTTTCACCTTTTTCGCCTAATGACAGGCACTGCGAGAAACTCGCATTGCCTTCAGACATAATACCAGAGCTCTCAATAATGCCCATTATAAAATAATGAGCCATGATTGAGAGTTTTGGAATTTGAGCCTAAAGGCATTGTTGATTTATTACAGTGACTGCTACTTTGTTTGGCATTGGGCTGGACGACCTTCCACTGTTAAGGGTCATCATCTGCCACTGCTTAGGACTCCTACCAATCTGCATTCCTCTATCTTTCCTCTGCCCCTTAGGCCCCTCTCATGCACCCTGCTTGTTGTATAATGTATTTAGATAATATATGTTAGTTTGATTGTGGGAAATTCTGAAGCTAACACGCTCCCAATCTTACTGACCATGCACCACCCCTGTTAAACAACTAACCTATCTCAACAATTAAGCTGGGAAATTTGAGTTTTAGGGGCCACATACATATCTAGATTGTCAGCTCAAGAGTGGTAGTAAAAGTGTATGCAATTACAATTTCCTCCCAGAAGTTTAAGTCCTTCGGGCAAGGTGAAACATTGAAGTGGGAAATAGCATTTTGGATAAGAGGAAGACGAAAGGTTCAGAGAAGAGGAGGGTAGCAGGGACTCAGAGGATATGGGGTTGCAGTAACCCTGGACCAGCATGAACTTGAATAGAGAAGTAGGGTGTTGCCCCATGCAGGAGTGTAGGTGGGCGAGCCAAAAACCTAACAAAGAGAACCAAGCCAGATCTGAGCCAATATTTGGCATGTAAAATATGGAACAAATATCATGTTAGAATATGATAAGATGTCTTCGAAATTAAAAAAAAATGCATTTCCCTACCTTGAGTACAGCATACTATATCTCTGCATTAAGAAGTATTTAATAAAAGTGAGAGTTTTTAAATATGAACTGAGAAGCATGCCTGCCTTCATACCTGATGACAATGCTATAATTGAGATAACAGGCAAGTCAGACCTGATGTATACCCTGAATCTGGCCTAGATTCTTATTATAGTTGGATCACATTTCTAGGCTATAAACATAAGACGGTGTGTTCAGTTCACATCCTAAACTCACTTATGTGAAGGTGCTCTCATACATGATAATGAACGAACAGGACGCTCAGTAAAATAAAGTATTTCACTAGGATCACACAACTTGGTCAAGCTTCGAAGCTGGGATTGTTCCCATGCTTTCCAGTCTCACACTGTGCAATTGAGTCACTAAATGGGTATCTTGTTCTGACAACATATTTTAATGTTATATTGTAAGGAAATGCCTCCTTGGCATGGTTACCCCCTGACTTTTTGCCTTTGCTGATGCTTAGTATTGATTTGAAAGTGTGCTGAGGCCTGCTAACCAGGCCCCAGCACCAGTGTTCTTTCCCTAACCTGTACTTGTGTTTCCACAATTGGCACACCCTGGCATTCAGGTAAGTCCCTTGTAACTGGTACCCCTCGTACAAAGGGCCCTGATGCCAGGGAAGGTCTCTAAGGGATGCAGCATGTCTTATGCCACCCTGGGGACCCCTCACTCAGCACAGACACACTGCTTGTCAGCTTGTGTGTGCTGGTGAGGACAAAACAAGTAAGTCGACATGGCACTCCCCTCAGGGTGCCATGCCAACCTCACACTGCCTATGCAGTATAGATAAGTCACCCCTATAGCAGGCCCTACAGCCCTAAGGCAGGGTGCACTATACCATAGGTGATGGCACCAGTGCATGAGCACTGTGCCCCTACAGTGTCTAAGCAAAACCTTAGACATTGTAAGTGCAGGGTAGCCATAAGAGTATATGGTCTGGGAGTCTGTCATACACGAACTCCACAGCACCATAATGGCTACACTGAAAACTGTGAAGTTTGGTATCAAACTTCTCAGCACAATAAATGCACACTGATGCCAGTGTACATTTTATTGTAACATACACCCCAGAAGGCACCTTAGAGGTGCCCCCTGAAACCTAAACCGACTATCTGTGTAGGCTGACTAGTTCAAGCAGCCTGCCACACACCAGACATGTTGCTGGCCACATGGGGAGAGTGCCTTTGTCACTCTGTGGCTAGTAACAAAGCCTGTACTGGGTGGAGGTGCTTCACACCTCCCCCTGCAGGAACTGTAACACCTGGCGATGAGCCTCAAAGGCTCACCCCCTTTGTTACAGCACCACAGGGCACTCCAGCTAGTGGAGTTGCCCGCCCCCTCCGGCCACGGCCCCACTTTTGGCGGCAAGGCCGGAGGAGACAATGAGAATAACAAGGAGGAGTCACTGGCCAGTCAGGACAGCCCCTAAGGGGTCCTGAGCTGAGGTGACTCTGACTTTTAGAAATCCTCCATCTTGCAGATGGAGGATTCCCCCAATAGGGATAGGAATGTGACCCCCTCCCCTTGGGAGGAGGCACAAAGAGGGTGTACCCACCCTCAGGGCTAGTAGCCATTGGCTACTAACCCCCCAGACCTAAACACGCCCTTAAATTGAGTATTTAATGGCTCCCCTGAACCTAAGAACTCAGATTCCTACAACCTAAGAAGAAGAGGACTGCTAAGCTGAAAAACCCTGCAGAGAAGACGGAGACACCAACTGCTTTGGCCCCAGCTCTACCGGCTCTCCCTTCTAAAGACACTGCTCGAGCGACGCTTTCCCCAGGGACCAGCGACCTCTGAATCCTCAGAGGACTGCCCTGCTCTAGAAGGACCAAGAACTCCCGAGGACAGCGGCTCTGTTCAACCAAGACAGCAACTTTGTTTCCAAAGGAGCAACTTTAAAACAACTGTGTTTCCCGCCGGAAGCGTGAGACTTGCTACTCTGCACCCGACGCCCCCGGCTCGACTTGTGGAGAACAAACACTTCAGGGAGGACTCCCCGGCGACTGCGAGACCGTGAGTAGCTAGAGTTGCCTTCCCTGAGCCCCCACAGCGACGCCTGCAGAGGGAATCCCGAGGCTCCCCCTGACCGCGACTGCCTGCTTCTCAGATCCCGACACATGGAAAAGACTCTGCACCCGCAGCCCCCAGGACCTGAAAGATCAGAACTCCAGTGCAGGAATGACCCCCAGGAGGCCCTCTCCCTTGCCCAGGTGGTGGCTACCCCGAGGAGCCCTCCCCTTGCCTGCCTGCATCGCTGAAGAGACCCCTTGGTCTCCCATTGATTTCCATTGGAAACCCGACGTGTGTTTGCACACTGCACCCGGCCGCCCCTGTGCTGCTGAGGGTGTACTTTCTGTGCTAACTTGTGTCCCCCCGGTGCCCTACAAAACCCCCCTGGTCTGCCCTCCGAAGACGCGGGTACTTACCTGCTGGCAGACTGGAACCGGGGCACCCCCTTCTCCATTGAAGCATATGCGTTTTGGGCACCACTTTGAACTCTGCACCTGACCGGCCCTGAGCTGCTGGTGTGGTAACTTTGAGGTTGCTCTGAACCCCCAACGGTGGGCTACCTTGGACCCAAACGTGAACCCCGTAGCTGGTTTACTTACCTGCAAGAACTAACAAACTCTTACTCCCCCTAGGAACTGTGAAAATTGCACTGTCTAGTTTTAAAATAGCTATATGTGATTTATTTGAAAAGTATATATGCTATTGTGATTATTCAAAGTGCCTAAAGTACTTACCTGCAATACCTTTCATTTGAAGTATTACATGTAAAATTTGAACCTGTGGTTCTTAAAATAAACTAAGAAAATATATTTTTCTATACAAAAACCTATTGGCCTGGAATTGTCTCTGAGTGTGTGTTCCTCATTTATTGCTTGTGTGTGTGCAACAAATGCTTAACACTACTCCTTTGATAAGCCTGCTGCTCGACCACACTACCACAAAATAGAGCATTAGTATTATCTCTTTTTGCCCCTATCTTACCTCTAAGGGGAACCCTTGGACTCTGTGCATACTATTCCTTACTTTGAAATAGTGCATACAGAGCCAACTTCCTACATATGTCCTTAATTCTTAGCAAATGAGATTAGAGCTTGGGTGACCGGCGAAATCCACATTTTATGTTTGGCAGTTTTACACAGCTCAAACCTTGCCCAAGGACATAAGAACGCTGACACAACTAACACAGACTATGTTACACCTTCTTTCTACAGCCAGAAATTTGCCAAATTCACATTCTGAGCCAAAGCCAGAGTCGGGCCTGACTCTCCATGTTACAGCCACCTCAGTGAAAGCTCGGTTCATTTTGAGATCGAGGCTTCAAGTTTCAAGTTAAACTCTAGCTCAATCAGAGCCAGGCATCTGGTGCAAGCTCTCGGTGGCTCACCCACCTCTAAGCAGGAGTAGAGAAGGACTGCTCTTCTCCTTTGCCTCTTCCTCATTACCCGCTGTCACAGGAAGCTTAGAGACTTCCTCCACCATGGGTTTTAGGGCTCTTTGCTCCATGCAAATTCTGGTGCACATTCAGGTTCAGACAGCTCTCTCCGAAGGAAACCTTGTGTCCAACTGAGGCTGACATCACAATGCAATGCATTTCAATAAAGTGAAGCACATTTGGCTTCAACAAGGAAGACAAAGCCTGGTTAAATCAAACCACTTCTGAGGTTAAAGCACAAATATGAGCTTCTGGAGCTCTTAGACTCACATGGCCTGGACATAGCTTTTTGTTGATGGGAAACTGGACAGATGAGTCCTCGGACCCTGACATGTCACCTGTGCTTTTGGCATTATGGCCCTCATTACAACCGTGGCGGTAAATGCCACAAAGCGCTGTGCTGATGGCCACCATCATACCGTGGCCGCGGTGGTAATATGCCACGGGTATTTTGACCCACACATAGAAAATCGCCACTATACAGACACTCACACAAGTCCGCCAGACCAAAGGTCAGTGATAAACTGGCGGTAGGAAAACCCACACCGTTACGCCAACAGGAATACGCCCAAACTATCACAACCCATGAATCACTTCGGCGGTCTTTCAATCGCGGTAAACCATTGACGGTACATACTGCCGCTCTCAAAATACACACACACTTACAAAACAACACCACATTGGACAATTCAAACTACACACACCTGACACACATACACACACCACACCCACACACCCAATCCACTATAAAACACACACCCACATCACCCACAGCCCCTTACAGCGAAAAAAAAACTTAGCAAGCAGAGAGAGACAAGCAAGGAGCACCCACACAATCAGAGGCACAGAACACCATCACCCATACACCATTCACGCACATCACAGGATGCAACACAACACATCACACCACACATCACCCCACACATCGTCACACATATCACTCGCACCACATCCATGGCACCCCAAAGACACCCCAGGTTTTCTGAGGAGGAGCTAAGGGTCATGGTGGAGGAGATCATCCGGGTAGAGACACAGCTATTCGGATCACAGGTGCAGCAGACGTCCTTTTCAAGGAAGATGGAGCTATGGCGGAGAATAGTGGACAGGGTCAACACCGTGGGACAGCACCCAAGAACCAGGGATGACATCAGGAAGTGGTGGAACGACCTACGGGGAAAGGTGCAGTCCGTGGTAGCAAGACACCAGACTGCTGTACAGAGGACTGGCGGTGGATCCCCTCCTCCTCCCCAACAACTAACAACATGGGAGGAGCAAGTCTTGGCGATCATGCATCCTGAGGGCCTCGCAGGAGTAGCAGGAGGACTGGACTCTGGTAAGTCAAATCTAAACTACTTCCTCCTCCCACCCTACCTGCATGCCATCACAAACCCCTACCCCTGCCCTCACCCCCCTCACCCCCGTCACTCCAACACCTCACATATACCCCACCATCACAACCCACCAATCCCAATACCGAGCCCTGCATGCAACACCAATGCATTGACCCCCATGATAGAGCTGCATGTACACCCATCGACCCCAGCATGCGCAGTAGAGAGATTCCCCCAGCCCACAAAATCACTACTCACACAAGGGCAAGCCGACAGCGAAATCACAATCATAGATGGAAACACACCCATGCACAATATGGCCCATGCAGATATATTAACAATGCATTTGCATCCCAACAGGACCCCTACTCAACGTGACCAGAGAGGAGGTGCCAGCTACATCCAGTCCCCCCCTGAAGAGGCCCACAGTGACAACAGCAGCTCTGCACACCTGGCCCATCATGGGTCTCTGGACAGTCAGTTCCCCTGCCACAATCCCAACCCACCACAGACCCTCCCCCCTCAGGAAACACCAGCACAGCAACCACCCAGCGGGCCCATGCCACTGTCCCCAGCATACATCATTCAGCAGTGTGTCCACCACTACAGGGACCCCAGGCAACCCCACAAACACAGGACGATCAGGGACCTAGGGCCAGTGGCAGTGGGCACACAGTTCAGGGGAAAGAGGCACAGGACAACAGGGAAGCTGGGAGGACTGCTGTGCGGCAGGGGGAGGACAGGTCCAGGGAACCCACTCTCCATGAGGCACTCTCAAACATCCTGGGAGCATACCACCATTCCCTGGAGATGATGGGCCAGATACTGACCAAGTTGCAGGAGACCCAGCGGCTGCAGGACGGACAGTACCTGGGGATCAGGGATTACCTAACAAACATACACACCATCCTGGTCACCATTGCAGGGGTGCTGGCTGACATGTGCAAGACCATGAGGGAGGCAGTGGCACAACAAAGGGTGCCTGACACTAGCCAAACCGATGAACAGCCTTCCACCTCCGCCGGCGCTAGTGGACAAGAGGCCCAGCCACAGGACCAACAGCCCACCAGCACCCCACCTCCTGCAGAAGGAGAACCACCCCGCAAACGGTCCCTGCGATCCAGGCAGAAGCCAGAGAACATTGCCAAGACCCCCGCCAGGAAATAGGACTCTCCTGATTGTCACCCTTCTGTCCCACTCTGTTACCCTGTCCTCCTTGAACTGCCATTGCTCCCCTTCCTATGCCCCCTTGGACAATGCACCTGTGATACCAAGAGACTGGACTCTACCCTGGACTTTCCTCCTCCATCACCCCAGCCCCTTGCACATACCCCTATAGATATTAGCACCTAAATAAACACCCTTGAAACAAATACCAATCTGGAGTCAGTCTAATGATTTACAGATGTATTTGTACAACATTATCAAAGCATTGCAAACGTATATGTACAGTGAAATATACTACAGGATGGCCTTTGGTGGGCAGCAGTCCAAATAGGAGGAGCCAAAATGGGGCACACAGATCTGAAAATAGAGAATCCAAAAGGAACAGTCAGTGGCCACAGACATAGGGTAAGAGGCTGCCTTGTACAATGTCAAACAGATAACTGAAATGTTAAGTGGAGTTACAGTCTCTTACCTGTGTGTCACTGCAAGTACTGCTGTATTATATTTGTTCTGTTGTCAATATCTTCTTCGTCTGCCTCCTCTTCTTCACTGTCCACAGGCTCCACCGCTTCCACAAGACCATCTCCAGGCACATCCTCCTGCAGAAAAGGCACCTGGCGTATCAAGGCCAGGTTGTGCAACATGCAGCATGCAACGATGATCTGGCACACCTTCTTGGGTGAGTAGTACAGGGAGCCACCTGTCAGATGGTGGCACCGGGACCTGGCCTTCAGGAGGCCAAAGGTTCTTTCTATAATCCTCCTTGTACGCCCATGTGTCTCATTGTAACATTCCTCTGCCCTTTTCCTGGCATTCCTCACTGGGGTCAGTTGCCATGAGAGGTTGGGGTATCCAGAGTCACCTGTAAATATAGGGTGACAACTGTTAGACACACACTAACCCTCAGGGACAATCCCATACCCAGACATCAACATATACTAGGTAGGGGCCTTTGGCTCACCTATTAGCCACACCCGGTGCCTCTGGAGTTGGCCCATCACATATGGGATACGGCTATTCCTCAATATAAAGGAGTCATGCAAAAAGCCAGGATATTTGGCATTCACATTGGAGATGTACTGGTCCGCCAAACACACCATCTGCACATTCATCGAGTGATAGCTTTTTCTATTCCTGTAAATCTGTTCATTTCTCCGGGGGGGGGGGGCAAATGCTACATGTGTACCATCAATGGCACCATTGATGTTGGGGATATGTCCAGGGCATAAAAGTCAGCGTCCACTGTGGCCATATTCTCCACATGGGGTAACACGATGTAGCTTTGCATGTGTTTCAGCAGGGCAGACAACACTTTGGTCAATACGTTGGAGAACATTGGCTGAGGCATCCTTGATACCATGGCCACTGTTCTTTTGAAAGGAACCATTTGCCAGGAAATGCAGCACTGACAAACCTGCACTAGAGGGGGGATTCCTGTGGGCTGGCAGATAGCTGACATCAGATCTGGCTCCAATTGGGCACACAGTTCTTGGATTGTGGCACGATCAAGTCTGTATGTGATGATAATGTGTCTGTCCTCCATTGTCGCAAGGTCCACCAGGGGTCTGTACACCGGAGGATGGCGTCATCTCATATTCTGCCTCAGCGGTTGAAGCCTATGGAAGAGAACGGTGAGCAGAGGGTCATATTTCCACATCTATTGCACTAATGTTGAATAATTTACTTTACAGAAGCAGTATGTGAACTCGAGAGTCAGTTGATGTGCCAATGTGTGCTGTGATGCAGTTAGGTGCCATTCCGTGTGCCCCTCTGAAATGGCGGCTGCCTGAACTGTGAAGAGGGACAAGTGGAAATGTGGTAGTTGCGCTGACGTTGTGCGCCGTCGCAGTAGGCCAACTTTGCATTGGTTATAATTGGGCCCTATCGGTTCCAGGAGCTAATGGTGATGTACGCTGGCAAGGACGGTATGCACCGCGCAGACGTAACTGCCATTTTTTAACCATTCACGCACTTGCTACCTGACCTTCAACAGGAGAGGACCTACACTGCAAGTGCTGCTGCGACCTGTGTCAGGAAGGGACAAAGGCTCATGTGTCTGGGGAAAGGGCTCCTGCCTTCACTGTGGAGGATTTGGAGAAACTGGTGGACGGGGTCCTACCCCAGTACACATTACTCTACGGTCCTCCAGAAAAACAGGTGAGTACACTGTGAGCATGATGCATGAGCATGAATGTATGGAGTGCTGGGGATGTAAGCCACATGTTGGGGAGTGCCGAGGAGTCCTGGCCAGAGTGCAGCATGTAAGATGGTCATTGTATGTGTGTCAGGGCATGGGAGGGAACTGGTGGTCAATGAGTATGACGGTCCGGATGGGTAATTTCCTTTTCTGCTGTCTTTTCCCTCCAGGTCAGCGCCCACCAGAAAAAGGGTATTTGACGTGCCATCGACAAGGAGGTGCCGACCCTAGGGGTCTCTCACAGGTGGAGCACCCACTACCGCAAGAGATGGGAGGACCTGCTCCGCTGGTCAAAGAAGGCGGTGGCGGCCCAGCTGGGGCTGGCCTCCCAACGTGGATGGGGTGCCCGTCGCACATGACCCTCCTGATCTTCCGCATCCTGGCGGTGGCCTATCTGGAATTGGATGGGCGCTTGAGGGCATCACAGCACGAGTTATGAGGTATCTGTGTGGGGGATGTGTGGCTGTGGGTGTCCCTAGGCCAGGGCGATCATGGCAGGGTAGGTCCCTTGTTGGGAAGGCTCTGGAGCCCTCCTACCCCAATGGGTTAAGTGGCCATCTACTACTAGGCAGGGTCCTGTGGGTTTCTGGTGTGCAGATGCTGGCGTTAGGCATTGTATCCCATGGGCTGGTGACTGTCTCAGTAAATGGTTTGGCATTGCCGAGTGCATAGGGTTGCTCCCTGTGTGTAGTGTACGCCAACAGTGGTGTTGTTGCTGGCATTGACCAAGTGTATCCTCTGTCTCTCCCCCTTTTTGTTTTGTCACCCTGTCCTTGTGTGCACTAATATCATCTGGCGGAGGAGCTGAGGCAGCGGTGACAGAGGGAGCTGCATCCCATATGGGCCTGGAGGCCCAATCCACGAGGGTGAAGGCACCAGTGGGAAAGACGGCGAGGGGAGCACCACAATGGTGACAGGAGGGGAGACCACAGACAGCAACTCCTCCTCCGATGGAAGCTCCCTGGTGGTGGTGGACACCTCTGTGCCCACCCCAACAACAGGTACAGCCGACACCCCCCCCTACCAGCACCGCCCTCCCAGCAGCCCCTCAGCATGTTTCCCGTGTCCGCTCACCCAAGAGGGTGGGCATCTCCTTCGCCCCAGGCACCTCAGGCCCTGCCCCAGTCAGCCCTGCTGCCCTCAGTGAGGAGGCTATTGACTTCCTGAGATCCCTCGCTGTTGGGCAGTCAACCATTCTGAATGCCATCCAAGGTGTCGAGAGGCATTTGCAACAAACAAATGCATACCTGGAGGGCATTCACACTGGCGTGGCGGCAAAACAGAGAGCATTTCAGGCTCTGGCCTCAGCACTGATGGCAGCCATTGTCCCTGTGTTTCGCCTCCCCCTCCAACTTCCTCTACCAAGTCCCAATCCCCTCAACCTCAGCCTATCCCAAGCACACCTTCAGACTATCATTCGCCCAAATCACTACACAAAAGTGGCTCAGGCAAACATAAGCACCACACTTCATCTTACAGGCACTCACACAAGCACCATGCCCATGCAAACACACCAATATCCACTGCCTCCACTGTGTCCCCTCCTCCTCATCGTCCACCTCCTTCCCAGTAGCGTCTCCACTCAAACCTGCATGCACTACATCTTCATCCACTACATTTATCACCGTCATGCCCATCAAAACACAGCCCTCACGAGCAGTCACCACCCCCACAACCATGCACACATCCCCTGTGTCCTCTCCCAGTGTGCCTTTGACCCCTCCTCCCAAAGTACACGAACCCAAGCACCCACCTACCCAACAGCCATCCACCTCACAACAGCATCCAGCCCATGCCCCTTCACCCAAACTCAGCAGACAGACACCTCCTACAACCACTCCCTCTTCCTCCACTCCCAAATCCTCTCCATCTTCCTGTCCCAGTGTGTCTAAAAAGCTTTTCCTGGCAAACATTGACTTCATCTCTACCCCTCCCCCCCGTCCTTCCCCTCGGGCCAGGGTGTCCAGATCAAAGGCCAGCACCTCAGCCACCAAGTCGGCGTCCGCTGTGGTACCTGCAACTCCCAGAGTATCAAAGGGAGCACCCGTCAGGCCAGGCAGTGTTCCACCAACCCCTGAAAAGGACCAACCAGTTCCGCCACCTACCAAGATGAAGAAGGGGCCAGCATGCAGCACGGCCAAGGAGCACGACCCACCTAGCAAGGCCTCCTCCAAAACACCAGCTGCCAGTGTCAAGGTCCCAAGGTCCCTGCAGCATCTGCCAAGGTGAGGAAAGGGCAGAAAAGCTAAGACAAGGCACTTCAGGCCTCAGAGGCTCCAGACGAGGGCCTGCTGCCCACCATCAGAACCGCCAGACCCGACACCTGTACTGCGGCAAGCACCGCCACAAGCACCACGCAAGCACCACCACCTGCAGGAGACGGGCTGGTGCCTCCCTCCACCACTACCAGCACCTGCACCATGCCAGCACCGTCAGCATCCCTGCCGCAGGCACCGCCACAAGCACCACCGCAAGCACTACCACAAGCACCGCCATCTGCACCACCACCTGCCCCGCCACTGCCACAACAACTGTCAGCAACATCATCCCCAGTGGGCAGCCGTCCGAGGCTGCAGAAGACAGCCTGGAGCCTCCCACCACCACTGGAAGCACCCCCACCAGCACTACCACCAGTTTTCAGCCTTAGTCGCCGCAGGATGGAGTTTGGCCCTGCCTCCATGGAATATCATGCTACCTGTTCCCTGCAAATCTCGTGCCTCAGACACCCAGGTGAGGGAATGTGAACTGCCACACCCCAAGTGCTGCATCACTGGGCACAAAGACCCCTCCAGAACCAGTGGAGAAATGCATCTACTCCCCCTTTCCTTGGCAGGATAAAGCAGACTGGGCACAAAGCCCCCTCCAGAACCACTGGAGAAAGGCATCCACTCCCCCTATCTTTGGCAGGATGAAGCAGACTGGGCACAAAGCCCCCTCCAGAACCAGTGGAGTAAGGCATCCACTCCCCCTATCCTTGGCAGGATGAAGCAGACTGGGCACAAAGCCCCCTTCAGAACCAGCAGTAGAAGGCATCCACTTGATAGACTGTGGCCTTGCACTCCCCAGGGCCAAGCAGTGGGCAAACCACCCACTAGAGAGACTGTGGCTTTGCACTCCCCAGAACCAAGCAGTGGGCCAACCACCCACTAGAAAGACTGTGGCTTTGCACTCCCTAGGACCAAGCAATGGGAAACCCACACTCTTGAGAGACTGTGGCTTTGCGCTCCCCAGGGCATTGCTGTGGGCATGGAGCCCCCTCCACGAGCAGTGGCGTAGTACCATCTTGGGGCTGAGGTGCCCCCCCTTCCCCATCCCCCTGAGGTGCCTGTGTTTTTCGACCTGATGCCCCTGCAGTGTTCTCTCTGTATTGAGGCAGGAATCAAGTGTGGGCTTGGCCCATGACTTTTGGCCCAGTGGGCCATGGACATTTGCAAAGGACAGTGTACGGCCTTCTGTACATATTGTAAATATTTGTGTATACTGTTTTTCTATTTGTTAAGTATATCTGCCTATTTCTAATATATCACTGATTTAACTCAATTCCTTTTGTCCTTGCGTTCTTCCAGGGGGTAACAGCGTGTAAATGTAATGTTGAGGCATGTGTTTGTGTGTATGGTGTTGTGAGTGGGGGTGGGGGGTGGCGTGTTGCATGTGTGTGTCACTCTCTTTTTCCTTCCCCCCTCCCCTGTGTGCTAGGTGCAGTACTCACCGTGGTCGTCACCGCCGCCTCCTTTGATATTCCTCGTGTATGAGGAGGTAGACCAGCATCGGCAGGACCTGCAGCTCGGGCTCCATGGCGTCCTGGTTCTTCGTTGATTGTTGAAAGGTGAGTGGTTTCCCTTCCAAAGACTGTTTCCACTGTGCTTTTGATGGCGTTGGTACTGACCCGGAAAAGCTCTCGGATTGGCAGGTTGTAATTGAGTGAACGGTACATTGTCTTCTGCCTGTCTGTTGGTGGTGACCGCCGCGGTGTTAGTTGCTACTGACGTGGCAGTCACAGTGTTAAAATGGCTGGCTGTGTTGGCAGTTTCCGCCGTGGTCGGATCCCATTTTTTTTACAGCTAACCTGTTGGCGGTATTACCGCCGCTTTAACACCGACCGCCAGGGTTGTAATGAGGGCCTATATGTCATGGTCAGATGAGACCGGGTGGGTAAGAGAGGTGGCGATTATTTATCGCTCGCATGTGGATACTGCCTGTGAAACAATTGAAGATTGCAAATCTCCTTCTTTTAAATGTAGAATTAATCACAATCATACCCTTTATGGTGTCCTAATCTGCAGACCCCAGGTCCTAAAGCAAAATTTGAAGAGGCCATATGTGATTTTGAAGTCATGCATGTTACAGGACGATTACATTTTTTTAGGGGATTTTAATTTCCGTTTGGATGATCCAGATAACAAAGAGGCAGCTATTTTTATTGACAATATTACATGTTTTAACCAAAAACAAATGGTTAATCTAGCCACTCATAGGGCTGGGCATAAGTTAGATGGGATCTTCTCAAACCTTTCTAAATTGTTAGTGGACAGTGCCTTTCCCGTAACCTGTCAAGTCCACTTGGCAATTAGAATAAACAGACAAGAGGTAGTAGTGGTAACACTGATTGCCCCTCCTAAAAGTCAATTATCGGACGAGAGTGGGTAACGTAATATCCGACGGGCCCCAGGTGGGGCTCTTTGCCAGAGATCTTTTGCAAATGATAGACAGCCGGTCAAAAAGAATAGGATTGGTATGAAAAAAACTGTTAAAAATGACTAGAGGTAAAACGCAATTTATTAGGATGTCTAACCTCTGGCATGAATAAAAACAAGAGTGGGGGAGAAAATAAAACAATGTCTAAACTCCCCAAAAAAACAAAAAGTGTAAGTAATAATCACTAAGTCTCTCAGTTTGGAGTATGCTTCAACATACTTATGACAACAAATTGTTCTATATGATTATGACTTCTAATTCTGAAGCCTTATTTAACTACCTCACAGGATTCGTTTTCTTTTCTTTTGATTTAAGATCTCTCTGTGAGAGTCCTTCTTTGTTTTCAGCACTTCTACTTACTCTGGGAACATTTCCCTGTATAACCCCTTCGCTGCCAGGCCTTTTCCCCCTCCTGTGCCAGGCCTTTTTTTGCCTATTTGGGGCAGTTTGCGTTTAGGCCCTCATAACTTTTTGTTCACATAAGCTAACCAAGCCAAATTTGCGTCCTTTTTTTCCAACATCCTAGGGATTCTAGAGGTACCCAGACTTTGTGGGTTCCCTTGAAGGAGGCCAAGAAATTGGCCAAAATACAGTGAAAATTTCATTTTTTTTAAAAAAAAATGGAAAAAGTGGCTGCAGAAGAAGGCTTGTGGATTTCCCCCTGAAAATGGCATCAACAAAGGGTTTGTAGTGCTAAACTCAGCAGCTTCCTAGCTTTCAGGAACAGGCAGATTTGAATCAGAAAACCCAATTTTTTAACACAATTTTGGCATTTTACTGGGGCATACCCAATTTTTGCAATTTTTTGTGCTTTCAGCCTCCTTCCAGTCAGTGACAGGAATGGGCATGAAACCAATGCTGGATCCCAGAAACCTAACCATTTCTGAAAAGTAGACAAAATTCTGAATTCAGCAAGGGGTCATTTGTGTAGATCCTACAAGGGTTTCCTACAGAAAATAACAGCTGAAAAAGAAAAATATTGAAATTGAGGTGAAAAAAACATCAATTTTTCTCTACGTTTTACTCTGTAACTTTTCCCTGCAATGTCAGATTATGGAAAGCAATATACCGTTACGTCTGCTGGACTCCTCTGGTTGCGGGGATATATAGGGCTTGTAGGTTCATCAAGAACCTGAGGAACCCAGAGCCAATAAATGAGCTGCACCCTGTAGTGCGTTTTCATTCTATACCGGGTATACAGCAATTCATTTGCTGAAATATAAAGAGTAAAAAATTGCTATCAAGAAAACCTTTGCATTTCCAAAAAGGGCACAAGATAAGGTGCTGAGGAGCAGTGGTTATTTGCACATCTCTGAATTCCGGGGTGACCATACAAGCATGTGAATTATAGGGAATTTCTCAAATAGATGTCTTTTTTACACACTCTCCTATATTTGGAAGGAAAAAATGTAGAGAAAGACAAGGGGCAATAGCACTTGTTTTGCTAATCTATGTTCCCCCAAGTCTCCCGATAAAAATGATACCTCACTTGCGTGGGTAGGCCTAGCGCCGGCGACAGGAAACACCCCAAAGCGCAACGTGGACACATCCTAAATTTTGGAAAAAAACAGAGGTGTTTTTTGCGAAGTGCCTACCTGTAGATTTTGGCCTCTAGCTCAGCCGGAACCTAGGGAAACCTACCAAACCTGTGCATTTCTGAAAACTAGAGACCTAGGGGAATCCAAGGAGGGGTGACTTGCGGGGCTCGGACCAGGTTATGTTACCCAGAATCCTTTGCAAACCTCAAAAGTTGGCTAAAAAAACACATGTCCCTCACATTTCTGTGGCAGAAAGTTCTGGAATCTGAGAGGAGCTACAAATTTCCTTCCACCCAGCGTTCCCCCAAGTCTCCCGATAAAAATGATACCTCACTTGCATGGGTAGGCCTAGCGCCGGTGACAGGAAACACCCCAAAGCGCAACGTGACACATCCTAAATTTTGGAAAAAAACAGAGGTGTTTTTTGCGAAGTGCCTACCTGTAGATTTTGGCCTCTAGCTCAGCCGGCACCTATGGAAACCTACCAAACCTGTGCATTTCTGAAAACTAGAGACCTAGGGGAATCCAAGGAGGGGTGACTTGCGGGGCTCGGACCAGGTTCTGTTACCCAGAATCCTTTGCAAACCTCAAAATTTGGCTAAAAAAACACATGTCCCTCACATTTCTGTGGCAGAAAGTTCTGGAATCTGAGAGGAGCTACAAATTTCCTTCCACCCAGCGTTCCCCCAAGTCTCCCGATAAAAATGATACCTCACTTGCGTGGGTAGGCCTAGCGCCGGCGACAGGAAACACCCCAAAGCGCAACGTGGACACATCCTAAATTTTGGAAAAAAACAGAGGTGTTTTTTGCGAAGTGCCTACCTGTAGATTTTGGCCTCTAGCTCAGCCGGCACCTAGGGAAACCTACCACACCTGTGCATTTCTGAAAACTAGAGACCTAGGGGAATCCAAGGAGGGGTGACTTGCGGGGCTCGGACCAGGTTCTGTTACCCAGAATCCTTTGCAAACCTCAAAATTTGGCTAAAAAAACACATGTCCCTCACATTTCTGTGGCAGAAAGTTCTGGAATCTGAGAGGAGCTACAAATTTCCTTCCACCCAGCGTTCCCCCAAGTCTCCCGATAAAAATGATACCTCACTTGCGTGGGTAGGCCTAGCGCCGGCGACAGGAAACACCCCAAAGCGCAACGTGGACACATCCTAAATTTTGGAAAAAAACAGAGGTGTTTTTTGCGAAGTGCCTACCTGTAGCTTTTGGCCTCTAGCTCAGCCGGCACCTAGGGAAACCTACCAAACCTGTGCATTCCTGAAAACTAGAGACCTAGGGGAATCCAAGGAGGGGTGACTTGCGGGGCTCGGACCAGGTTCTGTTACCCAGAATCCTTTGCAAACCTCAAAATTTGGCTAAAAAAACACATGTCCCTCACATTTCTGTGGCAGAAAGTTCTGGAATCTGAGAGGAGCTACAAATTTCCTTCCACCCAGCGTTCCCCCAAGTCTCCCGATAAAAATGATACCTCACTTGCGTGGGTAGGCCTAGCGCCGGCGACAGGAAACACCCCAAAGCGCAACGTGGACACATCCTAAATTTTGGAAAAAAACAGAGGTGTTTTTTGCGAAGTGCCTACCTGTAGATTTTGGCCTCTAGCTCAGCCGGCACCTAGGGAAACCTACCAAACCTGTGCATTTCTGAAAACTAGAGACCTAGGGGAATCCAAGGAGGGGTGACTTGCGGGGCTCGGACCAGGTTCTGTTACCCAGAATCCTTTGCAAACCTCAAAATTTGGCTAAAAAAACACATGTCCCTCACATTTCTGTGGCAGAAAGTTCTGGAATCTGAGAGGAGCTACGAATTTCCTTCCACCCGGCGTTCCCCCAAGTCTCCCGATAAAAATGATACCTCACTTACGTGGGTAGGTCTAGCGCCGGCGACAGGAAACACCCCAAAGCGCAACGTGGACACATCCTAAATTTTGGAAAAAAACAGAGGTGTTTTTTGCGAAGTGCCTACCTGTAGATTTTGGCCTCTAGCTCAGCCGGCACCTAGGGAAACCTACCAAACCTGTGCATTTCTGAAAACTAGAGACCTAAGGGAATCCAAGGAGGGGTGACTTGTGGGGCTCGGACCAGGTTCTGTTACCCAGAATCCTTTGCAAACCTCAAAATTTGGCTAAAAAAACACATTTCCCTCACATTTCTGTGGCAGAAAGTTCTGGAATCTGAGAGGAGCTACAAATTTCCTTCCACCCAGCGTTCCCCCAAGTCTCCCGATAAAAATGATACCTCACTTGCGTGGGTAGGCCTAGCGCCCACGAAAGGAAAGGGCCCAAAACACAACGTGGACACATCACATTTTTTTATAAAAAGCAGTGCCTACCTGTGGATTTTGGCCTGTAGCTCAGCCGACACCTGAGGAAACCTAGCAAACCAGTGCATTTTTGAAAACAAGAAACCCAGGGGAATCCAAGATGGGGTGACTTGCGGGGCTCTGACCAGGTTATGTTACCCAGAATCCTTTGCAAACATCAAAATTTGGCCCAAAAAACACTTTTTCCTCTCATTTCGGTGACAGAAAGTTCTGGAATCTGAGAGGAGCCACAAATTTCCTTCCACCCAGCGTTCCCCTAAGTCTCTCGATAAAAATGGTACGTCACTTCTGTGGGTAGGCCTAGCGCCCACAAAAGGAAATGACCCAAAACACAATGTGGACGCAACATATTTTTTCACAGAAAACAGAGGTGTTTTTTGCAAGGTGCCTACCTGTGGTGTTTGGCCTGTAGCTCAGCCGGCCCCAGGGGGGGGGCAGAAATGCCCTAAAATAAATTTGCCCCAACAACCCCCACCCTCCCCCCCGGGAGCGACCCTTGCCTACGGGGTCGCTCCCCCTGCGTGACATTGGCACCAAAAAACAAATCCCCGGTGCCTAGTGGTTTCTGCCCCCTTGGGGGCAGATTGACCTAAACTCTGCCAATCTGCCCCCAGGGGGGCAGAAATGGTCTAAATACAATTTGCCCTCCTGGGGAGCGACCCTTGCCTGATGGGTCACTCCCCATCTCTAAAAAAACAAACAAACAAAAAAAAAAAAACACAAAACAAAATTTGCCCTGGTGCCTAGAGGTTTCTGACCCCCCCCCGGGGGCAGATCGCCCTAATAATAGGCCGATCTGCCCCCAGGGGGGGCAGAAATGGCCTAAAATAAATTTCTCTCCCCCCAACCTCCACCCCCCCCGGGAGCGACCCTTGCCTACGGGGTCGCTCCCCCTGCGTGACATTGGCACCAAAAAACAAATCCCCTGTGCCTAGTGGTTTCTGCCCCCTTGGGGGCAGGTTGACCTAAACTCAGCCAATGGGGGCAGAAATGGCCTAAAATAAATTTGCCCCCCCAACACCCACCCCCCCCCCCCCCGGAGCGACCCTTGCCTACGGGGTCGCTCCCCCTGCGTGACATTGGCGCCAAAAAACAAATCCCCGGTGCCTAGTGGGGGCAGATTGACCTAAAATTGGCCAATCTGCCCCCAGGGGGGCAAAAATGGTCTAAATACAATTTGCCCCCCCAGGGGAGCGACCCTTGCCTGATGGGTCGCTCCCCATCTCTAAAAAAAGAAACAACAACAAAAAAAAACACACAAAAAAAAATTGCCCTGGCGCCTAGAGTGTTCTGCCCCCCCCGGGGGCAGTTCGGCCTAATAATAGACCGATCTGTCCCCCGGGGGGGCAGAAATGGCCTAAAATAAATTTCATTTGTATGTCTATAACATAACTGACAATCAATATGATGGTTACTGATAATTTATGGTATTCTTTGTCTATATGTATTTACACCTTATCAGACCACTCAAGCTTGGTGCTTTCCCCAATGGGGCCCATCTTTTAGTATATGGAGGGTAAGCACTGTGGCAGATTTGCCTTATTGTATTCCTTGACACTAGCTTTTGGCGCACTTCACTGAAGGGAGTTCTCACGAGTGTGCAGTTGCAAATTGTTGACACTGTGCACACATTGGATGTTTGCTATATATTTATGACTTATGCTTTTTGTCCTATATTCCAGGTTCCTGCTAATCATTCCTTCCCTATTATGGGCTACTCATTACTTAAGGATTAGGTAGGTGTCACGGTCCTGATGAATCGCACTAAATAATTTTGACTAATTAGCGAGAAACATGTTGACCAATATTTAAATGTAACACAGGGGACCCTGTGTCTACTTTCACTATACTCCAAACTGAGAGACTTAGTAATTATTACTTACACTTTTAGTTTTTTTGGTGAGTTTAGACATTGTTCTCCCCCACTCTTGTTCAAGCTAGAGGTTAGACATCCTAATAAATTGCGTTTTACCTCTAGTCATTTTTAACCGTTTTTTTCATACCAATCCTAGACCAGTATTCTTTTTGACTGGCTGTCTATCATTTGCAAAAGATCTCTGGCAAAGAGCCCCCCCCCGTGGGGCCCGTCAGGCATTGAATGCCGGCCTGACGAGGAGAATAGCCCTATGATGAAGCATGTCACCGAATGGTGAGTGAGGGCTTTTGCTTCAAATAGTTTTGACTTCCAGCAACCTGTAATCTTTAGAGACATGCCTTTACAATGGAACTGTGTATATTTTTTTGATTTAGATGTTTGTTGGGAGCAGTATACGCAGGACCAGGATTTTGTTTCCGAACCTCCAGTACGTTGGTAGCCCCCTCTTCTTTTGTTGTTGTTTGGTAACGTAATATCCAACATGTTGTAAGGGTGGTGCTGAATGGTGAAAGATGCCCCACTACCAAGAGGCATAACAATGCATGAAATAGATCCAAAGACTAGTATGATTGTCTTAATATGTGCTAATTACCGGAAAAGGACCTTGATAAGTCCAAACCTTAGAAAAAGCAAAAAAACAGTCTAAGTGACACAAAGGCTGCTGTTTCATTGCAATAAAGAACTTGAATTTTACTTTCTTCTCAACGGACTTTCATTTGTGAAGTTGACTTCTGGATCATGGACTGGTCTTGAGTGCTGTGGCTTTTTCTGTACTCTCACTTGGTAATTAGCTTTAGGTTAGGTACTCCAGTAATACAGTTGAAGAGTAAAACAGCACCAGTTAAATTGACAGAAGACAGCTCTTATGAGGAGATTAGAGGAAACCCAACCTTCCCTCTTGGGATGCTGATGCAGAAAAATACTCTGATTGGTTAATGGGGCAATTGATATCTTAGCTCCACCAAGATCTTTTATACAGCAGAGGAGTTAGCCCTCAGCACCGTGGTGTAGTCCCTAGCTTAGAGCAATAAGACAGCAACATGTTGCTGTCCAAAAAAATGATGAAGGGGCGGGCTTGCCAAGATGGCTGACAGGTTGTAAATTAATTCTCCTCTGCTGTTGCCCACAGCAAAGTTGGGTGATGTGGACATTTACCAGAGCAAGGGCATCTGTCTTGGGAGGCCATGACGTGGAGATGACACATGAGCCCTATTGAGTTAAGGATGGGGGGCCCGGTAAGCAAAAGAGGCCCAGAGCGGCTCCCACGGCTGAGGCCACGCTGCGTACGGGAGATGAGGGCCAGGGGAAGCCACAGTCATGAAAAACAGACCCTTGGCAGTGGACGCTGAGCCTGTGAGTGCTCTTGCTGTGGAGATTGGGAGGCTGTAGGTGGGAACAAAGAGAGAGCGTCAGAGTTGCATCACCGTTTGTGAAGGAGCGATGAGAGCCTCTCAGTCGGTGGGGGCAGTTGGTGCCAGATGCCTAGATCCAATTGCCCCTAATGAGCTACATTGCCGGTGAGGGAAGTAAGGACAGCGACCCAGTCCTGGGAGTTGCGAGGCCGACAGGGCTTCATGACCTTATGATGGCAGTTGGAAGAGGAGAGTCGCGGCCGTACAGCCCCAGACAGGCAGGCCGTGGGGATTGAAGATAATATCTGCAGCCTGCCCACAGAGCGTCCACCTGTCCGTGGCCTGCGCGAAACCCGTGCTTGGAGCTGGAGGACAAACTGGCATCCGGGGACAAGAGCTTGCATGAGCAGACAACCGGAGGCCCACACAACTTATAGAACAAGGAGCCGAAGGGAAGGAACTAGGCAATTTAAACATCAGAGATGTGAACGCCATCTGAAATTCTGGAGGAGGCTGTGACAAGGTCTGCACGACAGGGTAGGGGAGGATTGTGAGAAATTCAGGCAGCGCTGCCCTTAAAGAGCTGCTCTGAGGAGGCCTGAGAGACGGAGGCTACCAGGACAAAGTGAAGAGGCAGCAGAATGCTTTCTGGACACTAGCGACAACACTGCATCTAGGTACAGGACTGGATTCTTGGTTGTGGCACTGACCCCTAGGGCTCTCCAGCTGGAGACCACTGGGGTCTTTGCGCAGTGCCCTCATCCTCATAGGCACGAGCATTGATGCCTGAGCGTGCTGGAGTCTTTGTGGTACACTACGGGGGCCTAAATCAAGACTAAGGACCTGCTTATAGTCAGAGTGAGATGGCAGGCACCACATCTACTCCTTGAGACTCTCATTGTCACACATGCCACCTAAAAGCAGCACACCAACAGGGTTTCCAACTATTTTGCCCCAATCGAGGTGGAAGCAGCCTCATCTGAGACCACCAGGAAGACCCTCACAAGGGATGAACTGCTTACTCCCCTGAGTGACTTTAAAAAGGAACTAAGGGAAGAACTGGAGGTGGCCATGACATCTTCGTTAGAAATGCTCCGAGCGGACGTCAATGATAAACTTTCCATGCTGTGACAAGATGTGGACTCTGTGGGCTCCAGGGTACTGGAAGCAGAGGAGAAGGCTGAGGAGTTAAAAGGCCGTTCCAATCAATTGGTTGAACTGGAACACTCTCTCCAGCAACAACTTCAGGCTACCATCCTTAAACAAGAAGACATGAAAAATAGGACACAGCGTGACAATAGTAGGATCTCAGATCTGGCAAAGAAGGCGGAGAGGCCTGATCTTGAATACTTCGCAGTGGGCCTGTTCCAGGAGTTAATTGGTGAGACACACTTGAAGGTAAAAATAGACAGAGTCCACAGGGTGGGCATTAGAGCTTCAAACCACAAGCGATGACCGCAAGATGCGTTAGAAAAGCTACACTCCTTCATGGTCAAGGAAGCCATCCTTCAGGTGGAGAAGAAAGCAGAAAAATCATGTTCCAAGAAGAATCATGTGTTCTCTTCCAGGATATAGATCCCGCCATGCTAGCCCCGGGACAGCAATTCAAGCCAATAACAGACAAACTAAGGAAAGATCACGTCAGATAACGATGGACTTCCCCCTTTGGCTTGGCCTTCGAACTATAAAAAAGATTTATCATGTTACTGGTCTATAGGAGGCGATGTCACTGTCCTCGGCATCCCCCACTCGGGGATCTGGTTACCCCAGTGATGCCCTCGAACACACAAGAAACACCGATGACTGCGGAAGCCCCTTGTTTTTGGGTTATCAACCTTTCTATTCAGCCCAAAGTGAAATGTATGGCCTGCGGTCCACCCTAATGCAAGACAATAGCTCTCCCCCCTCGGAGGACAGAGTTCTTACCCTGCAGGGAGGGGGAGCAAGCTGGAGTGGTTGCTAGGGTGCATGTCCAGCTACACTTGTTTCACAACTGTTCCAATTGTTGAATGTGTAAACAGCCTCTCACCTACCCTTGTCTTTGATCCCAACTTCATAAGGATACACAGCGACATATGCAGTATCAGGCCTTAGCTCAAGATGTTTCTAGCATGACTATTAAGGTTTTAAAGTTTGGGACATGTTGTCCTTATTTGGTTAACTCTTTTTTTCCCACAGGGGGTTGGGAGATTCGACATGGATAGCAGGAAGCATGATACAGATGACAAAGAGGGGCGTGCGAGTCCAATCTTCTTTATTATTTGTTGGTTTGGAGAGGAGGGGCCTGGGGCGGTGGTGGGAAGGCCATTGGTCCTCCCCTATGGCTACACTATGTGCAATAACATACACCTGGACTCACCATGGCAGTGACACTAGTCACGTGGGATATTTAAGGGCTCAATTCACCTGTGAAGCGTTATAAAATGTGGAAATATTTAACAGACCAACACTATAATGTGGTAGTTCTTCAAGAGACCCATCTTAAATGGGGAGATGACTACAGACCAAACAACAAAGCATAATAGGGTCACCACAGGTCACCACACAGACAAAGAGGGGCAATAAATCATGGCCAAGGGGACACTACGGGGGCGACAGGCCACTTTTGCTTCAATTTATGTCCCGAATAACAATCAAGAAAAATTCCTCCCCGAGTATTTAAAGGTGCTGGGGGACTTTGCAGGGGGAGATGTGTTTATCCTGGGGTGTTTTAATCTCACTTGGCATCTTGGCATGCAGGCCATGATAGTACACACCCCCAGCGCTCGCCAACGGGTAACTTTTCACATGCACTAAAAGCTGCCTGGAGATAGGACTAGTGGATGTTTGGAGTACACTTCACCCTAACTATAAAGTCTACACTCTCTTTTCGCACACGCACCACACATGCTCTAGAATTGAATATGTGTTTACCTTAGCACACCAATAAAAATTACTCTAAAAGTATGGAATGAAGTGACAAAAAGCTGGACGATCTTTCCCTCGCCAGATACACCGATATATTACAAACCAGCCTTTTCTCCAGCCCTCTGACATGGACCCTTTGATGTGTGGTGAGAAGGAGGCTGCCTTGCGCTAGCGGACCTCTTCCCCAATATACCACATATTAACATTTAACCATTGCAGAAGAGACTTTGGTATTCCCCACACAGAGTATTACCACTACACACAATTAAGGCACTGGGCACTCACACTCGAAAACCTGCTAGCAGCCATACATGAATTGACTTAATTTGAACAAGTTGTCTGTTGGGAATGCCCCTCTTGGGTGAATTTAACCTACCTTAATACTTACTATGCTCAACGCGACACGACCCCGACACCTCACCTTTTGGGACCATATATTGGGGAATGACACCCCAGACACACAATAGGAAAGGTTTTTTTGAGATGTTTTAAAATGCAATCGATCCATGGCCTTGAGAGATGCCCATTATAAGATTATGACTGGTACCTCCACCATGCTAAATTGAACAAAATATTCCCTGATAATCCGGACTTTTGTTGGAGAGGGTGTGGGCTACAGGGCAATTTGAGACACATATGATGGGACTGCCCCACAATCGCCCTTTTTGGAATGGTATCCTAGTGCACATTAAAGATATGCACCTAGTGAAGCGCCACTTTCTTTGCACCCTTTAGTGCCCCCCCTACATCTACCATGTGTGCGCTGTATCTAAAATATGGCTCACCATGGTGCAGAGTAGAGGGCAATAGCGTAATTTTTATTGACGCTGTTGATGTACTCTGCAGGAGTAGTGCCAAAATATTGGCACTGCTCCTGCAGAGTACATGGGGGCCCATTATAAATAATGAAAGCCCCCTTTTAACGCCCTCTTTGCATACATTATGCCTGGCGCCAGCATAATGTAGCACAATGGGTTACAAAGTGGCTCGAGGATTTTGGCTTCATTGGGCCACATTAGCGTAAAAAAAAAAGACACTAGGTGGCGCCAGGGGCTTATAAATATGCCCCATACTATGATATCCCTTTCCTCACAAGATAAACTTAGGGGCATATTTATACTCTGTTTGCGCCGGATTTGCGTCGTTTTTTTTAAGCAAATCCGACGCAAAGCTAACTCCATATTTATACTTTGGCGTTAGACGTGTCTAGCGCCAAAGTTCTTGGAGTTTGCGTCATTTTTTAGCGTCGACACCTACCTTGCATTAATTATATGCAAGGTAGGCGTTCCCGTCTAAAAAATTACTCCCAGGCCTGTGCGCCTTATTTAAACTCCCGTGCAAAAATGACGCACGGGAGTGGGCGGGTAAAAAAAAATGACGTCCAGCCGCGTTTGCGTCATTTTTTAACGCCTGCTCAGGGCAGGCGTTAAGGGACCTGTGGGCTCGGAAGGAGCCCAGAGGTGCCCTACCATGCCCCCAGGGACACCCCCTGCCACCCTTGCCCACCCCAGGAGGACGCCCAAGGATGGAGGGACCCACCCCAGGGACATTAAGGTAAGTGCAGGTAAGAATATTTATTTTTTATTTTTTTGTGGCATAGGGGGGCCTGATTTGTGTCCCCCTACATGCCACTATGCCCAATGACCATGCCCAGGGGACATAAGTCCCCTGGGCATGGCCATTGGGCAAGGGGGCATGACTCCTGTCTTTGCTAAGACAGGAGTCATGTCAATGGAGGGTGGGAGTAAAAACAAATTGCGCAAATCGGGTTGAGGCAGATTTTTTGCCTCAGACCCACTTGCCCCATTTTTTGACGCCCAGGCTCCATTTTCCCCTACGCCGGCGCTGCCTGGTGTGGGTCATTTTTTTTTACGCACACCAGTCAGCTCCGCCGGCTAACGTCATTCCATAAATAAGGCGCCCGCATGGCGCTTTGGAATGGCGTTAGCCGGCGTTAAACTTTTTCACGCACAACTGCGTTGGCGCAGTTGTGCGTCAAAAAGTATAAATATGGCCCTTAGTTCTTTTCGGATTATGTGATAACACTCTCCAACACCAAATGGGAAGTGATAGAGCAATCCTTTGGCTCTGCTTGGGTGAGGCTAAAATGGCAATAGCGGCGGACTGGAAAAAGAAAGAAGTCCCAGCACGCACTCAGTGGCATGATCACCTTTGGAGAGCATTGACAATGGAGAGAATGGCAGACAAATTTGCAGTCAACTTTTACATTTTCAAATATAAAAGGGGACCTCTAGTATCATATCTGTCAAGGGAGCTCCCACTATTTGTGTGCCCCACCCGAACCAGAGCCTTACATCTGTTTCAGTTATAAGGAGTTGAGACTCCCTCTACGTGGCTCTGGCCTCCTTTTGCCCCTGGGGAACATAGGACATGGCCTGAGGAACAGCCCTCCGAAACTAGTTGAATGAGAGAGACCCTACAGCATCACAGTGCCTCCTGGCTATACCAGATATCAGCTATTAATTGCTCTCATCTCCCAAAGCCCATATAGTGTTTGATTACTTGAGCTTTTTTGTTTTTGTTTCCATTTATTGGAAATGGTTGAAATGTATGCAGAATGACGATGTACATGATATTCTGTCCCGCTACATGCTGTGTACTATTAATAGCTACCATGTTTAGACAGGGGGAACAAAGATATGTTCTTACTTCTCTGTACTGACTTTCAACCTAATGAAAACGAGTTTGCCCAAAAAAATATATGGATGAGAAATTACAGTCTCGAGGAAAAAGACAGATTTAAAGTAATACTCAGGAAGTACAAAGTGATGATTCTGGAGGAGAAAACCTCATATTATACAGGTAATATTAATACAGCTAAAAACTCCCCCCAAAGAGCTTTTTTTTTTTAAATCGGCTGCTTTCTTGTCCTCTCTCGGCAAATAAAATGAACCCCAGCCAGTTATTAAGTAACAACTTAGCAGAATTTTTAAAGAAGAAAGTAGAGTCTATGAGGCTACCTGGATACACTGTCCTTGTACAAGGGGGCATGATTCAATTGGACACTGTACCCTTGAATTATGTAAGTTTCCTCTGTTGAGTACCGATCAGGTGGTCAAACTTATTAGGGCTACCAAATCTGGAGTCCCATCCGACCCTTGCCCTCCAAAGATTTTTCATGAGGTAGCAGAGACACTAGCAATGCAACTTGCTCACCTACTAAATACGAAAATGTGTGAGGGATTTTCCCAGTCGATTAAAAAAAAAAAGTCTCTATCCTCCCCTTGCTTAAAAAACCTTCCTTAGATGCAGGCGAGGTGCACATCTATCATCTCATTATATGAATGCTGCATTATCAAACTGTTTAGATCAACAGGGAACTCTGGATGGAGGCCCTTCCAGGTTCAGAAGGGGGCACAGTACAGAGTCCGCTTTGATTGCGACCATAGAGGAAATTTGATGAGTTATGGGCAATGGGGGAAAGGCTGCATTGATCCTATTGGATCTATTGATGGCATTTGACACAGTGAGACATGCTGTCTTGAAAGAACGGCTGGTTGAAATAGGTTTAGGTCACCAAGCCTATGATCTCCTCTGTTCTTTTCTCTCCGATAGTGAGTAATTGGTCATGTGTGAAGATTGTATTTCCTGTTCTTTTTCTCTGCCATGTGATGTCCTGCAGGGGTTGTTGCTTACCCCAATGCTATTTAATATTTATGTTGCTGCCCTGACTAAGTTGATCAGGTCATTTGGCTTTTCAACCATCTCTTATGCTGATGACACTCAGACTGTAATGTCAATTACCACTGATGTCGAAGGGGATGGCAAATTCATTTCAATAAGTGTATGAGTGCTATATTTAGCTGGATGAGCAACCACTGCTTAAAGTTAAACTCAGAAATAACTGAGGTTTTGCTATTTGGGAAGGACACCTCCTTCTGGAATTTGACATGGTGGCCTCCAGAGCTTGAAGCTCTCCACACATCTGCCTTTAAAGTACAGAATTTAGGTCTAATCTTTGATACACAGCTTTCATTCACTGATCAAATCAAAAGTTTTGTCCTGTTTCGTTCTGCTAAAACGCCTTAAGAAAATGTTACGGTTTATTCCAGTTGAGCTACAGAAGACTGTTATAATCTCTTTAGTGTTGCCCAGACTCGACTATTGTATTGCTCTGTACATGGGAACCCAACAAGGTTCTTTGAATACACTGCAGAGGCTGCGAAATGCAGCAGCGAGGCATCTTATGAAGATCCCAAAATGATAGTTTCCAAGGCTCTGGAGGAGCTTCATTGGCTTCCTGTGAGAATGATAGTTGCTTCTAAAGCATTGTGTACAGCTCACAAAGCATTGCATGGCCCAAATTAGTTGAGGTAACCATTTTTTTGGTACATTCCTAATAGACACCTGTGTTCCGAAATAGCTAAACAGGTATCTGTTCCAGAGATGAAGAAAGTTTCTTGGTGAGGTCGAAGCTTTGTCTATTCCTCTTCTTGTCTTTTGAATAGGCTGCCCAGGCACTTTAGAGCACAATTAGAATTGAGTATCTTTAAGAAGCAGTTAAAAACCTGTCTGTTTTCTACCACACTATAGCACTGCTTCTCCTTAGTTCTTCTGGACCTTAGTGCCAAGACACCTTTGGGCATTCGTTGCACTTTAAAAATCTATCAATATCAATATGTATTGCGATGAAGGTTTATTAAAAGATTTGCAAAGTTACAGCTCCAATCATCAAAATTAATATTTCAATAGCCAATAGATAAATGCATTAGTCAATATATAAAAAAAAACAAAAATCATAAAACATTGGTGAAGATTTATAAGATTGTCTCAAATAGAATAGAGTTAAATCAGTTGTCCCAAAGAGAGAGTAACCTTCAGTGACTAGCTAAGGGAAAGTTGGGGATATTTTGTGAAGAAGTCAGGATTGGGGTTCTGCCAGAACAACTCTGACAGGAAATACTGAGCATCTGCTTGCAAGCAATGAAATAGGTAATGCTCTCTAAGAGTGTGGCAAAAAGCTTCTGCTAATTAATGTAAAAGGCATCTGAATCTGCGTCTACTTTGCTTAAACTTAAATCCCACAATCGAACATTTCCCTACAACTACACTGATTCCAATGAAGAAAACCAATCAGGTTAAAGTAAAACCAGATAACAGAACTCCATTCGCGTTTCAAACTAAGGCACAATTAGGTCACTTTAAATGTCCTTCAGACTTAGCAGTTATCTGCAACAAAATGAGATTCATTTAGTCCAAGTTGCTCTCTTCAGGTGCTTACTGCATGTTACAAAGATTGCGTAAAAATAAACATTCGTGTGAGAAAAGAAAATAACAGATAAATCCTTTGAAGTTGTTGGTTCAGCTTCTCCTGAAAGAAGGAGACTTACACAACATGGAAAAATAGCATCCAAATATTACCAATTTAAAATGAGGCCCTACAATAGCCATGGTTAGCTCAAATGTGAATATCACATAGTAAATACAATTTTATGTGCACATGTTAATTTTGATGATGAAGAAAAACATTTAATTATGAAAAACATCTTCACCGATTCCCTCCCACCGATTACTCTGGGAGTCACCACACTGTACACCCACGTTTCTAAAACCCTCTCTTTACATGACAGTTGTCAACTTTCGTATCTTATGTCTGGACTCCTCTAGGTCTCTCAATTCATCATGAAACTACTCCAACTCAGTATCAACACACTTCCTTTTTCTCCCATTGAATTCAGGCAGCTGTTTTCCTCTGTTTCCTTTTTGCCCATTCTTTTCAATTACCATTTTTACTTCCCATATTAAAAATAATAGTCAAATCATAGAGATTGTGATGATTATTATATTGATTAGTCTTTCCAAACAAACCACTGCCAAAATTACTAAGCCACTTTCTAACCTCAGAAAATGCTTTCCCCATTGCTTCCCAGGCACTCGTCTCTTCTGAATCCTTCAAATTTCTAGAAACATCAGAAATATTAGTAACAAACTTGGTAAATTCATTACTCTTATCTGGAATACAATAGCAGCACAGATGAATATGTTCCGACCTCTTTCATGAGTAAGTTATCTAAGGCAACCCTATTCTGCAAAACAGTTGCTCCTATCGCTACGAGCTCAGAGTTACTAGCAGTTAAAGCACCATCAGTATTAGTAACGAGGCAGTCAACTAATGTAGACAGCTGCCTAATCTTCAAACTGTTCAAAACTATACCTTGAGAACGAATCATAGCGCCAAAGATGTCCCCTGATATTGGCAAGACACTATGCTTAGTTCTTCCATGAATCACTACAACCTTCAGCTATTTCATCTACATAACACTCCTTAGGAAACACTAAAGCTAAGTAGCATCTGCCTATCCAATTCACAGGAAGCTGAAAATAAGCATTGTTCCTGTGCACACCTAGTACACCCTAAGAGTAACAGGATCTTTACCTGAAAATATTTGATCAGCCATAAATTCCATCCTCTGTACACATTCACTCCAACCTACCATCTGAGAATTCTTAACCCATTCCTTTCTTCTCATAAAACCTAACTTTCCTTCTTGTTGCCAATCTGAATTTAACTTTGGATGTAATTCTGCAGCTTTCAACTTTGTCTTCCTTCCTCACCCCATCTTACCTTCCCTCTTTGCCTTCTTTTCAATCTGTTCCCTCTATCCGTCCAACTCTTCAATAAAATTCTTACAATTCTTCTCAGGTCTAGTCAATTTACACATAATCCTTTCCTAATGAAGTCTGGGAATTTCAATTTCTGTGACAGACCCAAATAGTGTCCCATCGTCTCCACAGATTTTGTTCCAGCATTCGGATTTAGATTTGTATTCATATACACTGTTTCTAAAAGCAAGCTGAAATTGGAAAAATAATGTAGAAAAGGCATGATTACACTATAAGGCATGGAATATGTAAATGGTAAGTGATGGTACATGACACTGGTTGCAGTGGATGCAGGTAAGCAAAAATGTTCAACTATAACAGTCGTGTGTGCATGATGCATGAGTACTCATGTACCAAGTTGAACAAGGAATTCTTGAAATAATTCCCTACACATCAACCATTGTGTAAACTTTTCATGTTAAACCTACGTTGTTCTTCTAAACAAGCTGATTCAAGCTTAGTTTTGGTGCAAGCATGCTCAACAGAAGGATTAAAACTTACTAATCAGCCACTCATTCATTATCATTATTATTAGTTTCACTCTACATCTTTTTGGTGCACTAGACACCATAGTTTCTCAAATCCTTTTCATAGTCTTTTTTAAATGACTTCCACAATCTGACTCCAAAGAAATTGGTACGCTGAATCGAGGGATCAACTTCCTTATCAGTCATGTAGGCACCGTGAGACTGTCATTTCTCCTAGTTGGGTAGACTTCAACCCAATAAGAAAAGAGGTACATACCACCAGGATATGACTAGTCCTTTGCAAATTAGCATTTCCATTAAATCAAGGTGTATACAATTAATGGGGCCACCTGATCTCCCTATAAATCTCATGCTTACATCTGTCCTCTTGCCCGCATTTATATGCTGGCAAGTAACACATCTATAACATACATTCTCCGCACTGATACAGAAATGTGGGCAAAACCAGTAAGTTTTAAAGAGGCAAACCATACCATCTCTTACTATGAGAGTTGGACTATGGAAATGACTTGCCATGGGAGTTAACAGAACATCCAGTAGGACTTGTCTTTTATCTGTATAAGCCCAAACCTCCTCCTGATTCTCTCCACATCCTGACCTATCCCACTTCTATTTTTTGGGCTCTAGAGCTTCCTCCTGAACACACTTACCTCTTGCCAGGTATCAGTAAGGCTTAACAATATTTTTGCAGCAGTATCATATTCAGATTCAAATGAATGTTCCCTATTGAATGCGCAGGACTCAAAAGCACAGTACCTTGCCCTCTCTTCCGCATATCGGTTTCCAGCAGTCACAAATTCCCATCCACTCTTGCAGACTTCACATTTTACAATAGCTACTTCTCTAGGCAATCATAATGACTCAAGGAAATCCATTACAGAATTTCCATTTTTGAAAGGAGAGTCAGAGGAAGTCATGAAACCCCTCTGAAATCACAACTGTCCAAAATCATTGATCATGCCAAATTCCTACTGACTATCAGTATGGATTGTAGCTCTCAAGCTGTTAGAGACCCAGCAGGCTCTAGTAAGAGCAATCACCTCAGCCACATGTGATGATGTTACATTGCACAAACATGAGGCTTCCACAACATCTTCTAGGGTACACACAGCATATGCTGCTCTCAAAATTCCATGTCCATCTCTCAGGCAAGAGCTGTGAACAAACAAGGTACAATCAGACTCTTCCAAGGGGATGTCTCAAAGGTCTTGGCTTGGTACATAGTTCTGTCACATCAAGACAGTCATTTTCAGCCCCATCATCATCCTCATCAGACAAAGGTAGTGGCAAAAGTGTAGCAGGGTTCAGCGAGAAGCTAGAATTACTTGTTTATCCTGTAAGCCTACTGTTTGTCATGTTTTGAGTTTGAATGAGGTCCAAAATAATCTTGACTGAGTGTGAGACTATGACTATAAGTGAGTAGCCCATTATGATAGTCTTGCACCATTGTATGCTGACAACAACTGTGGTCACTTCTTTAGGGATCCAGGCAATGCTGCAGCTACTGGATCAAGTGTAACAGAGAAGTAAGCAAGAGGTCTTTTGACTTTTCCATGTTTCTGCGTCAACACTCAACATATAAAAGGTGCACCTTTGCACTCTTAGCAGCAACGTTTTTTCTCAGCTCTAGGAAGGCGTTCAAGCATTTGTTATCCCAAGGTAGGGGATCAGTCTCATCTTTGTGCATAGTCCTCAGTAGGGGCCATGGCCACTAAGGAAAAGTGGAGGCTCCACATGTGAGAGTAACCGACCAATCCAAGCAACATCGTCACTTCTCTTTGCATCATAGAAGGAGTTCGTTCTCATGATTGTAGAGAGTCTTTCTTGGGACATTTTCCTAGCTCTTTCTCAGGATGATGTTCCAACTACAGAACTTTCCTCTGACAGTACTGTAATTTTGTTGGGGACACCTTGTGTACATTATCTGCCAAATAGTTTAATAAGGCAATAGTGTCTTCCTTGCATGCATCTTGTATTGTTAATGCTACTAGTAGGTTGTTGTTATTCTGGACCAGTTCTGAGTTGCATGGCATCTGCAAGGGCTCCAGATTTTCCTTCAGAATCTGAATAAAGATTGAGAGATTCTTTGTATATCCTTGTAGGACTAGGCACTATGGCAGAATTTTATCGAAAAAGTGGAACGCAAAAAGAAACTGACTATCTTCATATTAAGGAATGGAAAAGAGTGCTTGCCAGCAGCCAATGACTAAAAACTATTCAGCGTCATAGGATTTTCACAGCAGAATTCGGTACCACAGGCTAACATGGGACAATGATCTGGTTCACTTTTCACAAATCTTGAATTATCCTCCTCTTCTTATTATGCACCTGTAAATCCATCAATGGAAATTTGCAGGGGCTCGGCAATATCTCCTTTAAGATGCTTCGCTCTTGCAGGGATTCAACCATGGGCATAATTCCAGAGGTTGTACTGGGGCATTTGGGGATACTCTGTGTTATATTTTAAAGATATTTTCATTGGTTCTACATCTTTTATCAGAACAACATCTCTCCCTGTAAAGTCCCAGACCTCCTCTTTTAACAAAATCTCCTAAGTAGGGAGATAAGTCTTCTCTTGTTAGGTCTGGGAACAACAGTTGACTCTTGGTTTTCCAACTTGTGTGTGTTGAAGCTCAACACTGTCTGGTGGGCAAAAGATTACACAATTGAGTTTGCAGAGTAAGTTTCTACCCAATAGAGTGACTGGACTTGAATCACATATTATGAAATGATGATGTGCTTCAACTTCTTCAAGAGGCCTTATTTTCACAGGGACTTTAGCTGAAACTGTGTTTCTGCTCTCTTCCTTAGCAATGCCTACAAGTTGGACTTGTTTTCCAAAGGCAGGTTGGTTAAGTACCTCCACTGTTCTAACCATAGAGTGAGTAGCTTCAGTATCAATACAAAATGATAACGCGTGATCATTCACCTCTCCATCTACATATGTCCCTCTCTGGTCTACCGCTAGAACAGTGCCAAGCACGCAATCCTCCCTTTCAGGCACCATCATTTTGATTGATCAGAATCCATTCCATGGAACTGTCGAAGACAGGAAACTGTAGAGACTTTCGATATATTTGAACGGGTTCTGCTGAACCTTTGGTTTAGGGCTCAAGTAATACCTTGAATTGCTCATGCTTTGGTGTCTCATCAGAGCTTGAGGCATATTGGCATGATATGGGCTTTGGATCTCCATGTTTTACGTTGACTTTGCCTTCACGTTTACCATTTGGATATAATTTTGCACTGAATGTGGATTCAATCTACACTCATATTTCCAGTGCTCCTCTTCCTTACAAATATGACATTGAACGGTATTTTTCAACATGTCAATGTTCATCCCTGAATTCTGATTAACAGCCACCCCTTAGCCTCTTCCTTGCAGAACAAAATTTCCATTCATCATCATCTGACCACCACCTTGGTAACTAACTCCCAGCATTCCTGCACCAACACCAGAGCCAGGTCTATATCCCAAGTTCTCCACATACAGCCATTCTGACATTCTTTCTGTGCCAATTTAGTTTGTGAAAAAATGTATTTCTCCTTAATTTTTTCTGTTTTGCCTCGGAATCATCACTGGAATCTTCTCAAATCTCTCCACTTGAGGGGTGTTAGAAATGGGGTCTCCAGTAGGCAGAGGTATACCCCCTTGTCCAAGAAGGGACCATAATCCTAGTCAGGGTAAGTCACAACACAATACAAATTATCCTGTGCTCACCCTCTGGTAGCTTGGCACTGAGCAGTCAGGCTTAACTTAAAAGGCAATAAGTCATACAGTAACACCAAAAAATACAGCACACCCGTTTAGCAAAATATATAAAATTTATCAGAATAAAATAAGGTTGGAACCTTGAAAATCGAATGTTCACAAGCAAAGTTATGACTTTTTAAAGATTAAATCCCACTAAAGCGATCAGAAATAAAATAGATCCAACTGGTGCTATCACAACATCATTGACACAGTTGTTCCCAATAGCCCGACGCCACAGGTGCTGGTCATGGAGTCGCACAGACCCCCAGGTACAGTACCTTTGAAAATGAAGAAACAAAGACGTTGCAAGGAGTCGTGGAGGTGAGGCATCGCTGGGTCCGGTGTGGAGTCAGTCTCTTACGGCAACTGGGGAGATGAGGTGGTTCTGTCTGGTTGCAGGGGGAGTCGGTGAAGCATCGGTGGTGAGGCGTCAGTTCCCTGTGACCCAGCGGGGTTGATGAATCCAGTCAGTCAAGGTGTGATGTATTGACTTCACAGTGTTGCAATAACACTGCGGGATGTCAGCAACATCGCAGCAACATCGGACTTACATTGCAGGCCCCGTTCATTGTATGCAGTGAGATCCACAGGGCTGGGGCAGACTGTGGCGTCGGTGCTGGTGTCGCTAAAGTTATTCCAGCCTTCACTGAAGTCGCAAAACTAGCTAAAAGCTAGTGGATTAAGACTTTGCTGTCCCTGGGAATTCAGAACAGGAGGCAAGCTCAATCCAAACCCTTGGGGAGCACTTTTCAGCCGTAGAGTCCTTCCAGCACAGTCAGAGACCAGCAAGCAGCAGGGCACCAAGCAGGACAGCAGTCTTTCTCAGCAAAGCAGTGCAGATGAGTCCTTGGCAGCCAGGCAGTTCCTCTGACAGAGTTCAGGTGTAGATCAGAAGTGTCTGATTTAGTAGGGTCAGAGACCCAATTTATATACCCCAAAATACATTTGAAATGGGGGAAACTTTAAAGAGTGGTTTGGAAGTGCACAAGTTCCCCGTTCAACCCAGTTCTGTCTGCTAGGATTCCTGTGGGAGATTATGAGTCCTTTGCCTTTGAAACATAAGAGAGAGTCCCTCTACCCTTCCTGCAAAGGGAGGCCCATTCATTATGAAGATGAATACAGATGTGACTGAAAGTCCTGTGTTTATGGCTGCCTGGGTGGAATGCACCAGGGGAGCTGTCAACCAGCACAGACCAGACATGGATTGGAGATAGGCTGTAAGGCACAGATGGCAGTATTGGCAGAGATAGCCCACTTTCTAAAAGTGGCCTTTCTAAAGTAGGAATTTCAAATCTAACTTCACCAGTAAGCAGGATTTTCTATTACCATCCTGGCCATACTAAATATGGCATGGCTACTCCTTTCAGATCAGAATCTACCACTTAAAGGCAGTGGTGGCCAGCAGCTTTAGGAGGGTAAAGCACAGACACACAAACACACTCATTCTATCACACACAGACACGCACGCACATCCATCAACAACACTCATACCATTCAAACATGCACGCACGCACCAAACATTCATTTTAAAAGATCACACACACTCATTCTTTCACACACACACATGCACGCACGCACATCCATTAACAACACTCATAACACTCAAACATGCACACGCGCACCAAACATTCAATTTAAAACATCACTAACACACACACACACTTACCTTCAGCAGTCCCAGCCTCGTCACAGAGTGGGATGGGGGTCAGTGAGACTGCTGGCCCCACTCCACTCTGTGACGAAATGTCACTGATTGACACTCGCTCTGGGCGCTTCAGGGCTTAAACCTGAAGCGCCCAGGGCGAGTGTCAATGGGTGACGCTTTCCTCGTCACCCAGGGGAGGGCCTCGAGGCACCTTTGATGAGCCAAGGAGGTTACGCCCATAGGAGCTGTGACCTCCTCATCCCAGCAAAGTTCAGCTCAGGCAGCCAGGAGTCTGCGCAAATCGCACATGGCTCACTCCTGGTGGTCTGAGCTGAAAATAAAGACTGTCTGTCAGGCTGACCTTTGTTCAGCCTGACAGACACTCTTCATGAGGGGCAAAGGATGGGGGGCATGGCCCATCCGCCCTAAAGGACGGGCTGCCACTGCTTAAAGGTATATGAGGGTAGTTCTAATGCTAGTCTATGAGAGGAGCAGGCCTCACAGTAGTTGAAAACACATTTGTGACATGTAAAACACAAAAGTACATGTTGTTAGACCTGGCATCTTTTGGCATATTTCCCCTGTCTTTTTGCCTTCTGAGCACCTGTTTTTGTGGTTTTTGCTGGTTTATTGTCTCTGCGCACTTTACCACAGCCGATCAGTGCTACAGTTCAAGTGCTCCCTATGTAAATTGTACTGGTGATTGGTTTATCCATGTTTGGCATATTTGATTTACTACTAAGGGGGTCATTCTGACCCCGGCGGTCTCAGACCGCCGGGGCCAGGGTCGGAGGGAGCACCGCCGACAGACCGGCGGTGCCCCGCAGGGCATTCTGACCGCGGCGCTTTGGCCGCGGTCAGTGCAGGAAAACCGGCGGTCTCCCGCCGGTTTTCCGCTGCCCGTCAGAATCCTCCAAGGCGGCGCAGCATGCTGCGCCGCCTTGGGGATTCTGACACCCCCTACCGCCATCCTGTTCCTGGCGGTTCGCCCGCCAGGAACAGGATGGCGGTAGGGGGTGCCGCGGGGCCCCTGGGGGCCCCTGCAGTGCCCATGCCAATGGCATGGGCACTGCAGGGGCCCCCGTAAGAGGGCCCCGCTTGTATTTCACTGCCTGCATTACGAGCCGGCTTCATGGTGGGAAGGTCGTTTTCCCCTGGGCTGGCGGGCGGCCTTTTGGAGGCCGCCCGCCAGCCCAGGGGAAAACTCAAAATACCCGCCGCGGTCTTCCGACCGCGGTACGGTATTTTGGCGGCTCCCGCCGGGCGCGCGGTGACCGCGCCCGGCGGGAGTCAGAATGACTCCCTAAGTCCCTAGTACAGTGCACTAGAGGTGCCCAGGGCCTGTAAATCAAACGCTACTAGTGGGCATGCAGCACTGGTTGTGCCACCCACATTAGTAGCCCTGTGAACATGTCTCAGACCTGCCACTGCAGTGTCTGTGTGTACCGTCTTGCACAGCCAATTCGACTTGATAAGTCGAATGCACCAACACCATGTCCCACCTTTAACATACACTGCACCCTGGCAAGGCAAGGGTGCAATGTATGTTAAAGGTGGGACATGTACTGATGTGTTTCACGTGTCCTACCAGTGAAATACTGCCAAATTTGGTTTTACTACTGCAAGACCTATCTCTCTCATAGGTTAACAGGGGGACTGCCTTTTAATACATTTTATGTGCGGTTTCCCTTTGAGAGCACATAGAAATATGGAATTTGGGATCTCTGAACTCACAATTTAAAAATACATCTTTTAGTGCTGTCTGTTTTTGCTGGTTTATTGTCTCTGCACACTTTAACACAGCCAATCAGTGCTACAGTGCAAGTGCTCCCCATGTAAATTGTATTGGTGATTGGTTTATCCACGATTGGCATATTTGATTTACTAGTTAGTCCCTAAAAAGGGCACTAGAGGTGCCCAGGGCCTGTAAATCAAACACTACTAGTGTGCCTGCAGCACTGGTTGCGCCACCCACATCAGTAGCCCTGTGAACATTTCTCAGACCTTCCACTGCAGTGTCTGTGTGTGCAGTCTTGCACTGCCAATTCGACTTGGCAAGTGTACTCACTTAAGTCCAGTTTCCCTTTGAGAGCAGATAGAAATCTGGAGTTTGGCATCTCTGAAGTCACAATTTAAAAATACACATTTTAGTGAAGTTGGTTTTTAGATTGTTAGTTTTAAAATGCCACTTTTAGAAAGTGGGCATTTTCTTGCTTAAACCATTCTGTGCCTCTGTCTACTTGTGTATTCCACGTCTGAATCAGACTAGAAGTGAGACTGTTGTGAATTCCCTTTAGACAGTGACACAAAGGAAGCTGGGGTGTAGCCTGCATATCCTGATGAGCCATCTGGGCTAGAGTGGAGGGAGGAGTGGTCACTTACACCTGAAAGGGCTGTGCCTGTCCTCACAGATTGCAGTTTCTGACCCCACAAAGTGTGTCTGGAGCCAGGCCTGGGCAAGGAAGGATCTTGTCAAAAACAGACTTTCCTCTGAAGTTTGCCTACTTCAAATGCAGATCTGGGTTTTAGTAGTGGACCCAAAATCCCAGGCTTTTGGAACACTTCTGGATCAAGAGGAACCTCTGCCAAGGAGGAGAGCTGATGATCCGGAGGAGGAGTACTGCCCCTTTGCTGTGTGTGCTTTGCTGGGTTTGCCTTAGAGAGGGCAAAGACTGGACTTTGCTGTGTGTCCTGCTTGTGAGGTTATCCATGGGCTTGGAGTAGAGCTTGCCTCCTGTTGGAAGATTCTGGCTTATCAAAAACTGCAGCTTCATTTGCCTACAGCACTGGTAACTTTGTGTTTTGTGCTGCAACAGAAGAAAAACCACTGCAAAGCTTTAAATGACGCTCCTGCCTGCATTGTGACCTGATGACACCACACGAAGCCGTGTCCTACGTTGCACCGCAACCCTGGTCTCACCGCCGCTGCCACCGAGCTGCTGCTTGCACTGTGACCTGTGGGCCCCGCACTCCATATCACCTTGCTCACACTATAGCCAGTGTTGTCAACAGTGGGCACCGCATGAAGCCCACCCTGTGCTGAACTGCCGTCTCTGCACATCGCACAGCCCCGCTTCACACCACAGCCCTGGTCTCAACAATGCCGCAGGATGCTTTCACAGAGTCGCTGCCTCCCCCGTGACCTGTAGGCACCTCACCTTGCATCGTCCGGCTTTGCACTTCAGCCCCAAAGCCATCCACGCCAGGACTCCTGGCTTTGTCATCAGCCCTAAGTTCGATCTGTAACGCGTGTGACTTCAAGGGCCCGACGACCCCAGGACTGACCTCCGGAACTGACACCTGCAACGCCAGCGATGCCGCTCTCTGGATCTCATTGCGAGGATCATGACGCCCTACATTTCCAAGGTACCGTTTGCAGGTCTTCCGGACAACGTAGCTGGCCTGCGATGCCGTGGCCAGCCTGAACTGTTGGATTTGTTGTTCACAACACCGTGATAGCCCCAGACGGATCTATCGACTTCATGGAACTGTATTTTAAGTAATTCTTGCAAAATTCATATCTTTATTACTATATCTTGGATTTTTCTTATTTTGGTCTTGTTTCACATACAAATATATTGGCTATTTTTCTAAAACTGGTGGTGTCCTTTTGTAGTGTTTTCGCTGTATTACTGTGTGTTATGTGCAAATGATTTACACATTGCTTCTGAGATAAGCCTGACTGCTCGTGCCAAGCTACCAAAGGGGTGAGCAGGTGTTATCTGAGCTGGGTTCCTCCCTTACCCTGACTAGAGTGAAGGTTCCTACTGAGGACAGGGTGCAAACTGACTGCCAACTAGAGACCCCATTTCTAACATTGGTTATCAGCGGTGAGGATAGGACTTGCATTTGCACTTGACCTACAGTGATTAGTGGGTGTACACTACAACCACATTGCAGACAATATGTACCACATATAGGTTTTTTGTTTTTGATTTTTTCGTTTGATCTATTTTTGGTCTTGAGTTCAAGTTGAACTTCCTACTACATCATGTCTCAGTCAAGAGCACGTCAGTTACATCCCTGGATTTGGTTTTTGAGGAGGATAGGTTGGAAACCTCCACCGTGAAGGAACTGAAGTCAGTTTGCAAAAGCCTCAAAGTCCACGTTAGAGGGCTCACCAAGAAGGAGCTACAAGAGGCGCTGAGGGCCTGGGTAGCAGCCAGAAAAGCCAATGGGCATTCTGAGGATCCAACTGGGGAGAGCGTGGAGCCAAATCCAGGGGAAAATGTTCTGAGGGTGCAGGAGCTGTCAGGGGGGCGGTGCCCTCTGGGCTAGGCAGCAATAGTGTTTTCCAAGGGTCTGACCCCAGAAGAGCTGGAAGACAAGAGGAAAACTAGGAGACATCAGATAGAGTTGGAGAGGCTAAAAATGGAGGACCAAAGGGAGAAGCGAACCATGGAGGAAAGGGAGATGCTTTTAGACCACGAGCTCAAAGTAAAGGAGCTGGATCAGAGGAGTAGATTCAGCAGCGATGGTGGCAGCAATACCTCAGTGCACTCAGATAGAATAGTACACATTCCCAAGAATGTAGGAAGGGAGAACAAGAAGGGGTATGTTATCCAGAGGTGGTTTCAGGGATATGAGGCATCTATCCACATGAATGGGGTCCCTGAGAAGAATCGGGGAGCAGGATAGTGGAACCACTTTACAGAGGAGGGGAGGGACACTTTGTTAGTTTGGGTAAGAGGTACAACCTCACCTATTCTCACATGAAGGAGTCCCTTCTCACCAGGTATGGTCTCACTCTGGACAAGTACAGGGATCAGTTTAGAGGGAGTAAGAAAACTGATTCATGGACCTGGCTAGAATGTGTGGATTCTTTTTTGCAGGTAATTGGATGGTTGGGTGAAAGGCAGTAATGTCACAGATTTTCAGGGGCTGTACAACTTAATTGCATGGGAGCACTTGGCCAGTTTGTGTTTTGCAGAGCTGTCCCAGCACTTAACTGATAGTAAGCTGACTGACCCCAGGAAGCTTGCTATGGAGGGGGACAGCTGGTTGAGTACCAGGGTCCACAAGAAGATGTATGGGGGAGACTCTGCCAGAGGTGGGCAGGGCCCCCAGCAACAGACTGGGGGGACAAGGGTAAACAAAAGGAGTTCTCCAAATAGCCCCAATCTAGTACCCAGGGTAACAATTCCCAGCCGCCCCGGAGATAAGAAACCATGGGCCTCTTCGGGAAAGCCTTCAGAGGCGGGACACTGTAAATGCTTTTCTTGTAACCAGGTGGGTCACATGAAGGGGGATCCCAATGTCCCAAATGGCTGCAGCCACCAACCGGTAGGCAGACCAAGGGGTTGGGGAACCAACTGAGATGACCCTTGTCTCACTAGGGGATGGTGAGATGGTCCAGAGAAACCTAATGCCTGATAACACTATAAAATACAGGCAGTGGGTGACCATCAATGGGCAGAGGGTAGAAGCTCTCAGAAACACTGGAACCAGTGTGACCACGGTCCGGTGTCACCTGGAATCTGAAAAGCAGATAGTCCCTGGTGTATTCCATTAAGTAGTTGCAGTGGACAACTCAGCACACCAGTGTAAGGTGGCGCAGGGTCTATTTCGGTGGGGGGTCTCCGGTTCCATGAGGGTAGCTGTGAGTCCCACAATGTCTGTTGACTGTCTGCTGGGCAATGACCTGGAGATTTCTGCCTGGAAGGAGGTGGAGCTCAGGTCACACTTGGGGATGATGGCATTGCCAGAGTGCACATGTGTGACCGCTCAGTCAATGGCAACCAGTCAGGGTGATCAGAAGGACCTGGAGCCTGAAACAGTGGCCCAGGTGCCTGCAACGAGAAAGGGCAAGGTGTGTGGGAAACTCGCCCCTGAAGTTCCCACGGTCCGGGAGGAGGCTGACCCTGAGGGGTACACCCTAGCACCTACAAGGGAACAAGCGGCTGAACTGGGAGACCTACCTGAGCTGACCCATTGGCAGCAAGAAGGGGGTCCTACCATTGAAGAGTTCAGTGCAGAGCAGAAGGTGTGCCCTACTCTCATAGGTGTTAGGCATCAGGCCAAGGACCAGACAGCTGGCACCGAGCCCAAGAATCACCTGATCTGGTGTGAGAATGATCTCCTGAATAGCGGGCCTAAGGCTGCTGAGCCTGGGGCTGCCCGTGTGCTGGTGGTACCCTTTCGCAGCTTTCCTACTAGGTTTGGCTCATGATGTGCCTCTGGCAGGACATTTGGGGCAGGGCAAGACATTGACGGACTTGTCACCCACCTCTACTGGCCCCAAATGAGAAAAACTCCAGATGCTTTCTGTAGGACCTGTCAGACTTGCCAAGCAAGTGGAAAAAGTGGAGAAAAATATGAAGCTCCCTTCCAGCCCTTTCCTGTCGTGAGCACCCCTTTAAGCTGGTGGGTATTGACCTAGTAGGGCATGTGGACCCCAAGGCAGCACTGGGCAACAGGATAATCCTGGTCTTGGTGTACCATGCCACCCGGTACCGGGAAGCTATCGCTCTGAGGACAGTGACTGTGCCCATTGTGGCCCGGGCACTGATGGGGATCTTTACCCGAGTGGGTTTCCCCAAGGAGGTGGCATCTGACCCTGGTACCAACTTTATGCCCATGTACATAAAGGCCATGTGGAAGGAATGTGGGGTCAACTACAAATTCACCACTGCTTACTGCCCCCAAAGTAACAGGTTTGTTGAGAGATTCAACCGGACCCTAAAAGGCATGATTGGGGGTCTATCAGACTCCAAGAGGCACAAGTGGGACGTCTTCTTACTATGCCTTCTTTTTGCCTACCGGCAAGTACCACAGAAGGGGGTTGGCTTTAGCTCTTTTGAGCTGTTGTATGGGCACCCGGTCAGAGGACCTCTCAGTCTGTTGAAAGAGGGCTGGAAGCAAGCTCCCAGGAAGTTACCCCATCATGTCTTTAGCTACATGCTGGCCTACAGAAATCACTTCAGGAAGCTCGCTCAAGAGAACCTAGAGGAAAGTTAGGATGACACGAAACGCTTGTACAACCAGAATACCACTCTGGTTGAGTTTCAGCCTGGCCGGAAAGTGTGGGTCATGGCCCCAGTCAAGCCTTGTGCTCTACAGGACAAATCGACAGGGCTATTTGAGGTGAAGGAGCGCAAGAGTGATGTCACCTACCTGGTGGACTTGCAGACTCCAAGGAACCCCTTGAGGGTCCCACATGTGAACCACCTCAAACCCCACTTTGAGAGGTCTGAATTAACCAAGCTTCTGGTTACAGATGATGAGGTCGAAGAGGGGAGTGAACCGCTCCCTGACCTCCTGTCTGCCAGGGAGCAGGATGGGTCAGTAGAAGGTGTGGTCCTCTCCCCTTCCCTGACTCTACAGCAGCAGAGTGACTGTCACTAGTTGCTTGGACAATTTTCAACTCTGTTCTCACTCGCTCCTGGTGTCACCCATCTATGCACCCATGATGTGGACTCTGGGGACAGCCTGCCTGTGAAACACAAGATTTACAGGTTAGCTGAGAGACTTAGGGCTAGCATCAAGGAGAAGGTATCCAAAATGTTGGCTTTAGGGGTGATTGAGTAATCCAGCAGCCCTCGGTCCAGCCCAGTGTTTTTGGTACCTAAGGCTGCTGTACCTGGTGCCACACCAGAGCTTTGGTTCTTTGTGGACTACCGTGGGCTCAATGTCATCACCAAGACTGATGCACAACCCATCCCCAGAGCTGATGAGCTCATTGATTGGATCGGGCTGCCAAGTTCCTCAGCATGTTTGATTTATCGTCTGGGTACTGGCAGATTGCCTTAACTGATGTGGCCAAGGAGAGGTTGGTGTTCTCAACACCAGAGGGGCACTTCCAGTTCCGGGTCATGCCCTTTGGGTTGAAGAACTCCCCTGCCACCTTCCAGAGGTTGGTCAATCCGGTCCTGGCTGGGCTTGAAAACTTCAGTGCTGCCTACCTTGACGGCATTGCTGTTTTCAGCTCTAGTTGGGAGGACCACTTGCACCACCCCTGGGAAGTGTTGAAGGCGCTGCAAGCCACAGGCCTCACTATCAAGGCCAATAAGTGCCAGATAGGGCAGGGGTCAGTGGTGTACTTGGGACACCAGGTAGGAAGCAGCTGTGTGGTGCCCCTACAACCCAAGATTGATGCCATTCAGGCTTGGGCACTCCCCAAGACCCAGACAGAAGTGAGGGCCTTCTTAGGCCTCACCGGTTACAACAAGAGATTTGTCAAGGGGTATGGCACCATTGTTGCCCCTTGCCAGAAATGACTTCCAAGAAGCAGCCTATACAGGTGATCTGGACTGAGGCATGCCAAACTGCATTTGACACCCTGAAGGAGGACATGTGCACGGCACCCGTGCTGCTGGCCCCTGACTTCTCCAAGGAGTTTGTGGTACAGACAGATGCTTCAGAGCATAGTGTGGGAGTGGTACTTTCACAGCTAAAGGAAGAGGGCCTAGACCAGCCTGTAGTCTTTCTTAGCAGGAGACTACTACCCAGGGAACAGAGGAGGGATACAATTGAAAGGTACGCTTTTGCTGTGGTCTGGGCAATGAAGAAGCTAAGACACTACTTGTTTGTGTCTCACTTCCGGGTTCAGACCGACCACATCCCCTTCAGATGGTTAATGCAGATGAGTGGTGAGAACCAAAAACTGTTGAAGTGGTCCATTTTGCTACAGGGGATGGACTTGGCACAGAGCACGCCAACACTGATGGTCTGATGGTCTGTTGAGGTTCTTCCGCCTTAGTGAGGAGAACTCCCAAGGGGTTGGGTAGTTCCGCCTACTCTCAGCTGGAGGGGACATGTGTTAGACCTGGCATCTTTTGGTGTGTTTCTCCCGTTTTTTTGCATTACGACCTCCTGTTTTTATGGTATGCTGGACTCTGGTTTTTTTGGTTTATTGTCACTGCGCACTTTACCACTGCTGATCAGTGATAAAGTGCAAGTGCTCCCTATGTAAATTGTACTGGTGAGTGGTTTATTCATGAAAGGCATATTTGATTTACTGGTAAGTCGCTAGTAAAGTGCACTCGAGGTGCCCAGGGCCTCTAAATCAAACGCTACTAGTGGGCCTGCAGCACTGGTTGTACCACCCACATGAGTAGCCCTGTGAACATGTCTCGGACCTGCCACTGCAGTGTCTGTGTGTGCAGTCTTGCACTGCCAATTTGACCTGGCAAGTGTACTCACTTACTAGGCCCAAATCTTCCCTTTGTATCCATGCAGGGCACCCCTGAGTTTGGCCCTAGTTAGCCCCATGGGAAGGGTGCAGTGTATGTTAAGGGTGAGACATGTACTGATGTGTTTCACATGTCCTAACAGTGAAATACTGCCAAATTTGGTTTTCACTGTTGCAAGGCCTAGCTCTCTTATAGGTTTACATGGGGGTTGCCTTTAAATACACTTTAAGTGCAGTGTCCCTTTGAGAACAGATAGAAATCTGGAGTTTGGGAATCCTGAACTCACAATTTAAAAATGCATATTCTAGTGAAGTTGTTTTTTAGATTGTTAGTTTGAAAATGCCACTTTTAGAAAGTGGGCATTTTCTTGCTTAAACCATTCTGTGCCTCTGTCTACTTGTGTATTCCACGTCTGACTCAGACTGGAAGTGACACTGTTGTGAATTCCCTTTAGACAGTGACACAAGGGGAGCTGGGGTGTAGCCTGCATATCCTGATGAGCCATCTGGGCTAGAGTGGAGGGAGGAGTGGTCACTTATACCTGAAAGGGCTGTGCCTGTCCTCACAGAATGTAGTCTCTGACCCCACAAAGTGTGTCTGGGGCCAGGCCTGGGCAAGGCAGGATCTTGTCAAAAACAGAGACTTTCCTTTGAAGTTTGCCTACTTGAAAGGCATATCTTGGTTTTAGTAGTGAACCCAAAATCCCAGGCTTTTGGAACACTTCTGGATCATGAGGAACCTCTGCCAAGGAGAAGAGCTGAAGATCTGGAGGAGGAATACTGCCCCTTTGCTGTGTGTGCTTTGCTGGGTTTGCCTGCATTTGCTGCTTTTGCCTTAGAGAGGGCAAAGACTGGACTTTGCTGTGTGTCCTGCTTGTGAGATTCTCAATGGGCTTGGAGTAGAGCTTGCCTCCTGTTGGAAGACTCGGGCATATCAAAAACTGCAGCTCCATCTGCCTAAAGCACAGGGAACTGTGTGTTTTGTGCTGTAACAGAAGAAAAACCACTGCAAAGCTGTACACAACGTTGCTGTCTGCATCGTCATCTGATGACACCACAGGGAGCCGCGCCCCATGTCGCACCGCAACCCTGGTCTCAATGATGTGGCCAACTGACGCCGCCACCGAGCTGCTGCTTGCACGTGACCTGTGGGCCCCCCAATCTGCATCGCATTGCTCACACCGCAGCCTTGGTATCCCCCGATGCTGCTGCTGCACACTGACACTAGCGCCGCTGCCTTGACCGTGGTCTGTGAACACAGTTCGTGAAGTACACGAAACACCATCCCATTCCACACCTCAGCCCCAGTCTACTGATGCCAGTGCCATCAACTCTAGTGTTGTCAACAGATGCCCCTGTCTGCCCCACGACCCGTGGGCACCACACAAATCCCACCCTGTGCCGCACCATCGTTTTGGGCCTACAGACGACAGTGCTTCAGCAACGATAATCCCGCTGCCTGAACCGTAACCTGGAGACACCGCCTGTCGCACCGCCCACTTCACACTGCAGCCCTGGTCTCACCGACACCGCAGGATGGCGTCACTGAGCAACTGCCTGGACCGAGACCTTTGGGCACTGCAGCCCCAACGTCATCCACACCACCGCTCCTGATATCATCATCAGCCCAGAGTTCGATCTGCAAAGCATGTGACTTCAAGGGCCCGACAACCCCTGCACTGACCTCCTGAACCGACACCTGTGATGCTAGCGACGCTGCTATCCAGATCTCATTGTGAGGATCACAACACCCTATATTTCCAAGATACCATTTGAGGGTCCTCCCGACAGCATAGCTGGCCCGCGACACCCCAGGTGGCCTGAACTGTTGGACTTGTTGTTCATGACCCCATAATAGATGACGGAGCTATTGACTTCAAGGAACTGTATTTTTAAGTATACTTGCAAAATCCATATCTTTATAACCGTATGTTGGATTTTTCTTGTTTTAGTCTTGTTTTACATACATAAATAGTGGCTATTTTTCTAAAACTGGTGTGGTGTCCTTATATAGGCCCTCTTTATGACATTGGTGGTAATTACCGCTTACCGCCATGCTGACTGCTGCCAACATACCGCCACCGTTGCGGATCACCGCTACCCATATTGTGACACACACATAGCAATCCGTCTCTATACAGCCACACACACAAGTCTGCCAGCCCAAATGTCAGTGATAAACTGGTGGTAGCAAAACCCACACCGTTACGCCAATAGAACTACGCACATAACATTATGACCCACGAATCACCGCAGTGGATATTCAATGGCGGTAAACCAATGGGGCTACATACCGCCGCACTCAAAATACACACACACACATACGAAACTACACCACATTGGGCAATTCAAACTACACACACCTGACATACATACACACACCACACACCCACACCACTATAAAACACACACCCACATTACCCACAACCCTTTACGACTACAAACAAGTTCCACAAGACAAATAGCAAGACCACAGACAAGACCACAGCCACACACCACCATCACCTATACACCATCCACGCACCTTACATTACACACCCCAACACATCACCCCACACACCCTCACCCACCACTCACAGTACACCCGTGGCACCACAACAACACCCCAGATTCTCTGAGGTGATGCTGAGGGTCATGGTGGAGGAAATCATCCAGGTAGAGTCACAGCTATTCGGATCACAGGTGCAGCAGACATCCATTGCTAGGAAGATGCAGCTATGATGAAGAATCGTGGGCAGGGTCAACGCCGTGGGACAGCACCACAGAACTAGGGATGATATCAGAAAGAAGTGGAATGACCTATGGGGGAAGGTGTGTTCCACAGCAGCAAGACACCAAATAGCTGTACAGAGGACTGGCGGTGGACCCCCACCTCCTCCCCACAACTAACAACATGGGAGGAGCAAGTCTTGGCAATCATGCATCCTGAGGGCCTGGCAGGAGTAGGAGGAGGACTGGAATCTGGTAAATCAAATCACTATTACTATCACCCCCCACCTACCTGCCTGCCATCACAAACCCCCACCCTTACCCACACTCCCATCACTCCACCACCTCCTATACACCCCACCATCACAACCCACCCCTCCCAATACCAATCCCTGCATGCAACACCAATGCATGGACCCCCATCACAGACCTGCATGGACACCTATCACTAAAGCATGCACACTAGAGGGAAACAGCAAGCCCACCAAATAACTACTTACACAAGGCAATGCTGCCAGGGCAATAACAACCTTAGAGGGCAACACATCCATGCACAAGATGTCACACGCAGAAAAAAAAGCACTGCATTTACATCCCCACAGGTCCCCCAGCCAACTTCACCGGAGAGGAGGTGCCAGCAACATCCAGTCCCCCTGGACGCCTGGATCTGGATGACCAACCTGGCCCATCAGGGATCTCCGGACAGTCGGTTATCCAGGCACAGTCCCATACCACCACAGAGCCTCCCCCCTCAGGAAACACCACCACAGTACCCACCCAGTGGGTCCATACCTCTGTCCTCAAGACACGTCAATCAGCAATGAATGCACCACTACAGTGACCCCAGGGCACCCCACAAACACAGAATGATCAGGGACCTGGGGTCGGTGGCAGTAGGCACACGGTTCAGGAGACAGAGGCACAGGACAACAGGGAAGCTGGGAGGACTGCTGTGCGACAGGGGGAGGACAGGTCCAGGGAACCGACTCTCCAGGAGGCACTCACCAACATCCTGGGAGCATACCACCATTCCCAGGAGATGATGGGTGAGATACTGGAAAAGTTGCAGGAGAACCAGTGGCTGCGGGAGGGACAGTACCTGGGGATCAGGGAGGACTTGAAGTCCATTAACACCACCCTGGTCTCCATTGCAGAGGTGCTGGCAGACATGGCCAACACTATGAGGGAGGCTTTGGCACACCACTGGGCCCCTACCACTAGCCATCGGATGAATAGCCCTTCACCTCCACTGCCGCTAGTGGACAGGAGACCCCCCCACAGGACCAACAGGCCACCAGCACCCTTCCCCCTGCAGATGGAGAACCACCTGCAAGCAGTCCCTGCAATCCAGCCAGAGACTATTGCCAAGACCCCCGCCAGGAAAAAGACTCTCCTGGTTGTCACCCTTGTGTCCCACCCTTTCACCCAGTCCACCTTGAACTGCCACTGCTCCACTTCCTATGCCCCCTTGGACAATGCACCTGTGATCCACATAGCCTGGACTCTATCGTGGACTTTCCTCCACCATCAACCCAGCCCATTGCACATCCCCCTCTACATATTAGCACTTAAATAAGCCCCATTTGAAAAATAATACGTATGGAGTCTGTCAAATGATTGAACTATGTATTTGTTTAACAAGGTATAAACACTGCAATACAACTGTACAGTAATGTATACATAGGAATGACCTGAAGTTGTCTGCAGTCAACAAACCAGGAGCAATAGTGGGGCACAAATATCTGCAAATAGAGATGCCAAAGGGTACAGTGAGTGGCCATAGAAGTGGAAAAATCAGTCTGCCAGTAACAATGTCAAACACAACAGTCATTTAAATTTGAAGTTACACTGTCTTACCTGTGTGTCATTGGAAGTATTGTCAAATGCACTTTTGCTGTCCTCATCCTCATCCTCTGCCTCCTCATCTTCACTGTCAACAGGGTCCACTGCTGCCACACAGCCATCTCCAGCCTCCTCCTCCTGCAGAAAAGGTACCTGGCAACGAAAGGCAAGGTTGTGCAACATACAGCATGCCACAATGATTTGGCAGAACCTTGTGGGTGAGTAGCACAGGGAACCACCTGTCAGATGGAGGCAACAAAACCTAGCCTTCAAGAGGCCGAATGTCCTCTCTAAGATTCTTCTTGTTCGCCCATGTGCCTCATTGTAATATTCCTCTGCCCTTGTCCTGTCAATCGTCACAGGGTCAGTAGCCATGAGAGGTTGGGGTAACCAGTCACCTGCAAATATCGAGGGACAACTGTTAGCCACACACTTACCCTTAGGGCCCACACCATACACCAACAGCCACTGGGTGGGAACCAGAGCTCCCCTTTTAGCCACACCCTGTGCCTCTGGAGTTGAGCCATCACATATGGGATGATGCTATTCCTCAGGATAAAGGCATCATGCACAGACCCAGGATACTTAGCATTGACATGGGAGATGTACTGGTCCGCCAGGCACACCATCTGCACATTCGTGGAGTGAAAGCTCTTTCGATTTCTGAACACCTGTTCATTTCTCAGGGGTGGGGGGGCAAATGCAATATGTGTACCATCAATAGCCCCAATAATGTTGGGGATATGTCCCATTGCATAGAAATCTGCTTTCACTGTGGCCAAATCCTCCACCTGGGGGGAAACAATGTAGCTGTGCATGTGTTTAATCAGGGCAGACAACACTCTGGTCAGCACTATGTGACATTCCTGCTGCCAAGCCCACTGTCACTTAGAAAGAACCAGTTGCCAAGAAATGGAGCACTGATAGCACTTGCACAAGAGAAGGGATCCAGGTGGGGTGACGGATAGCAGATATCAGGTCAGGCTCTAATTGGGCACACAGCTCTGTGAGTGTGGCCCTGTCCAGTCTATAGGTGAGGATTATGTGCCTGTCCTCCATTGCTGCCAAGTCCACCGGTGGCCTGTACACGGGGATGTCTCCATCTCCTATTCATCCGCAGCGGTTGCAATCGAGGGTGCAAAATGGTGAGCAGCTGGTCAGTATCCCATATTTCCAAACACTACACTTATTTGCATGTTGTGACTTTAACAGTACATTGTTATATAGGCCCAAACTGTGCTTTTGTGTACTGTGCCAGCTAGGTGCCATGGCCTGCCCCCTGCCCCGAAAATGGCGTCCTCCTGTCCCATTAGGAGGGACATGTGGAAATGAGGTAATTCCGCAGAAGTGGTGCGCCGTTGCTGGAGGCGGTCGAAAACCAACGCGCCAATCCTCATTGGTTAACATTGGGCCCTATTGGTCACAGTGACCAATGGTGATGTACCCCGGTGGTGACTGTACACAGCACCACGGACGTAACTTCCATTTTCTATCTGTTCACTCACTTGCTACCTGACCTTCAACAGTTAGGACCTACACTGCATGTGCTGCTGTGACCTGTGTCTGGAACCTACCATGGCTCGTGTGACTGGGGAAAGGGCTCCTTCCTTCACCACGGTGGAGTTGGAGCGACTGGTGGATGGGGTTCTACCCCAGTACCGAATGCTGTCTGGGCCTCCAGACCAACAGGTGAGTACACCGTGAGCACCATGCATGGGGCATGAATGCATGGAGTGGTGTGTGTGAAGGCCTCATGTAAGGGGGGGTTGGTGGAAGGACACTGGGCAGCTTGCTGCATGTATGGTGGGCCATGTCTGTGCGTAAGGGGATGTGAGGGCTAAGGTGGGCCATGAGTGTAACAGGCAGGACGGTCTGACTGATACCTTTTCCTAAGTGTATTTCTCTGCAGGTCAGCGCCCATCAGAAAAAGGGTATATGGCATGCCATCGCCAAGGACGTGCAGACCCTGGGGGTCTACGGCAGGCAGGGCACCCACTGTCGGAAACGGTAGGAGAACCTGAGATGCGGGGCACAGAGGACAGTGGGGGCCCAGCTGGGGATAGCCTCCCAACGAGGAAAGGGTGCCCGTCGAACTCTGACCCCCCTGATGGCCTGCATACTGGTGGTGGCCTATCCAGAGCTGGATGGGTGCTTGGGGGCATCACAGCAGCCACAAGGGGGTGAGTACAGTGCCCCAATTACTATTTGCGTGTGGTGGCGTGGCATCCGGGTGGGGGATGTGGGCCTGTGGGTGCCCCTAGGCCAGGCTGGACATTGCAGGGTAGGTCTCATGTTGGGCAGGGTTCTGATGTAAAATACCTCCAACCAAGCTAGTAGACATCCACTACTGGACAGGGGTCTGTGGGTCTCAGGTATGCTGCAATTGGTGTTAGTTGTTCCTTTCCATGGGCTGGTGACTAGCATTGTGACTGTTAGTGCATTTCCTAGTGCATAGGGCTGTTCCCTGTGTGAGTGTGCTGTGTACCCCAACGGTGGTGTTGTTGCCGCCATTGACCAAGTGTACTTTGTCTCTCCCCCCTTTTTCTTTTGTCACCCTGTACTTATGTGCATTAGCATCATCTGGCAGAAGAGCAGAGGCACCGGCGCCGGGGAGAGCTACATCCCACAGGGCCCAAGAGGCCAAATCCACAAACGGTGAGGGCACCAGTGGGACGGAGGGCGAGGGGAGCACCACGGCAGAGACTAGAGGGGACAGTTCAGACAGTGATACCTCCTCCGATGGAAGCTCCCTGGTGGTGGCAGACACCTCTGTGCCCACCGCAACTACACCCGCCACTCCCCGTACCAGCACCACCTCCCAGCAGCCCCTCAGCATGGTTCCCGTGCCCGCTCACCCAGGAGGGTGGACATCTCCTTCGCCCCTGGCACCTCAGGCCCTGCACCAGTTAGCCCTGCTGCCCTGAGTGTGGAGGCTATTGACCTCCTGAGATCTCTGTTGGGCAGTCAACCCTTGTGAATGCCATCCAGGGGCTGGCAGCCCATTTGCAACAGACTAATGCATTCCTGGAGGGCATTCACTCTGGCATGGTGGCCCAACAGAGATCAATCCAGGCTCTGGCGTCCTCCCTGATGGTAGCCTTTGTCCCTGTTTCTAGCCTCCCCCCTCCAACCTACTCTACCCATTCCCATTCCCTTCAACCCCAAGCTATCCCAAGCACACAGGCAGACCAGCATGCACACAGGACAACACACAGGAGTGGTTCAGGCAAACACAAGCACCACACATCATCCCACAGGCACTCACACAAACACCATCCAGAATAAGACATACAAACATCCACTGCCTCCACTGTGTCCCCCTCCTCCTCGTCATCCACCTTCCTCCTACTAGTGTCTACACTCACACCTGCATGCACTACATCCTCATCCACTACCACCATCACGCCTATCACAACATGCCCCTCACCGGCAGTCACCACGACCATGAACACGTCCCCTGTGTCCTCTCCCACAGTGACTGTGCCCCCTCCTCCCAATGTACATAAACGCAAGCACTCAGACACCTAACAGCCATCCACCTCACAACAGCATCCATCCCATTCACCTGCTCCCAAAATCAGCAGACAGGCACCTCATACAAACACTTCCTCTTCCTCCACTCCCATACCTTCACCCCTTCCCACCCCAATGTCTCTAAGAAGCTTTTCCTCCCCACCATTGACCTCTTCCCTACCACTCCCCCTGTCCATCACGTCGGGCCAGGGTGGTCAGAACCCAGACGAGCACCTCATCCACTCAGTCCACGGCCACAGTAGTACAGTAGTGTCAACCGCTACTACAGGTGGGAGAGGATCCCAGGCACCAGGCAGCCACACTGAAAGGGTGCCTGCACCAACAGCGTCTAAGAAGGGCAAGGAGGCACCACCAGCTGCGTCCAGGAAGGGCAAGGAGGCACCCAAAGCTGCTACAGGGAAGGGCAAGAAGGCACCCCCAGGTGCTACAGGGAAGGGCAAGGGGCAATCCCCGGCTGCTGACAGGAAGGGCAAGGGGCCTGCACCAGCAGGCAAAAAGGACAAGAGGCCTGGTGCTGGGACTCAGGCGAAGCCCCCACCAACAACCATGGTGGTTCAGCTGTCCGAAGCTGCAGGGGAGGGCTGGAGCCTCCCCCTACCACTGCCAGCAGCGCCACCAGCACCGCCACCAGCACCACCACCAGCACCACTGCCACCAGGAACAGCCCCAGTGGGCAGCCGTCCGAGGCTGCAGGGGAAGGGCTGGAGCCTCCCCCCACCACTGCCACCAGCACCACTGTCAGCAGCAGCAGCCCCAGTGGGCAGCCGTCCGAGGCTGCAGGGGAATGGGTGGAGCCTCCCCCCACCACTGCCAGCTCCAAAAGCAGAACCGCTGGTGGGCATTGTGTAGTCCTGCATCCATGGGCTGTTGTGTGACCTGGCCCCTGCAAATCCTGTGGGTCTGAGACCCAGGTGAGAGATTGTGACCTTGCACTCCCCAAGATCTGCATCACTGGGCACAATGCCCCCTCCAGCACCAGTGGAAGAAGCCATCCACTCATCCCATCCTTCCCAGGATGAAGCACACTAGCAACCAGTGGAAGAAGCCATCCACTCACCCCATCCTTCCCAGAATGAAGCACACAGGGCACAATGCCCCCTCCAGAACCAGTGGAAGAAGCCATCCACTCACCACATCCTTCCCAGGATGAAGCACACTGGGCACAATGCCCTCTCCAGAACCAGTGGAAGAAGCCATCCATTCACCCCATCCTTCCCAGGATGAAGCACATTGGGCACCATGCCCCCTCCAGAACCAGTGGAAAAAGCCATCCACTCACCACATCCTCCCCAGGATGAAGCACACTGGGCACAATGCCCCCTCCAGAACCAGTGGAAGAAGCCAGCCACTAGAGAGACTGGCCTTGCACTCACTAGGACTAAGCACAGGTCATGTTGCCCCCTCCAGAGCATGTGGGCAAACCACCCACTTGAGTGACTTTGGCCTCGCACTTCCCAGGACCAAGCAGTGGGCAAACCACCTACTTGAAAGACTGTGGCCTTGAACTCCCCAGGACCAAGCAGTCGGCAAACCACCCACTTGAGAGACTATGGTCTTGCACTCCCCAGGACAGAGTGATGGGCATGTTGCCCCCTCCAGGACCAGTGGTGTTGTACCATCTTACGGCTGAGGTGCCTCCCCATTCCCCGTCCCCCTGAGGTGCCTGTGTATTTTCGACCTGATGCCCCTGCAATGTTCTCTTTGTGTTGTTGCAGGAGTAAGGTGGGGCCTTGGCCTATGTGATGTGGCCCTGTGGCCCACGGACATTGAGGACTGGGCAGTGTCCCTACATTTGTAAATATATATATATATACGTTTGGATTTTGATGCATTTATTCCTAGTATTTTTTTCGTATTACACTCACTTTCTTCAAATCATTTTGTCCTTGTATTATTCCTGAGGGGTACGAGGGGAATATGTAATGTTACTGCATCTGGTTGTGTTTATGGTGTTGGGGGTGTTGTGTGTTGCATGTGTGTCTCACTCTCTTTTTCCTCCCCCTCCCTTGTGTGCTAGGCAGCAGTACTCACCCTGGACATCTTCGCTTGTGTTGATATTCATAATGCAGCAGAAGGTAGACAAGCATGGGGAATATGTGCAACTCGGGCTAAATGGCGTCGTGGTTGTTCTCTGAGTCTCCACAGGTGAGTCCTTTGACTTCTGAAATCTGTTCTGCCAGGCTTTTGATGTCGTTGGTACTGCCCCGAAAAAGGTGGCAGATAGTCCTGTCATAATAGAGTGGGCGGTACATGGTCTTATGCCTAGCTCTTGGCGGTTACCGCCGGGGTGCTTGTTGATTCCACCGTGGCAGTCGGTGTGTGAAAGTGGCTGTTTGTCTGAAGGGTTTCCGCCGTGGTCATAATTCCATTTTTGTTACTGCCAGCCTGTTGGCGGTATTACTGCCGCTTTATCACCGACCGCCAGGGTTGTAATAAGGGCCATAGTGTTTTCACTGTATTACTGTGTTTTATGTGCAAATGCTTTACACATTGCTTCTGAGATAAGCTTGACTGCTCATGCCAAGCTACCAAGGGGATGAGCATGGGTTATTTGAGCTGGGTTTCTCCCTTATCTTGACTGGAGTGAAGGTCCCTACTTGGACAGTTATGCAAACCGACTGCCAACTAGAGACCCCATTTCTAACAGTGGTTGTCAGCGGTGAGGATAGGACTTGTATTTGCACTTGACCTACAGTGATTGGTGTACACTACAACCACATTGCAGACACTATGTACCACATATAGGTTTTTAGTTTTTGATTTTTTCCTTTGATCTATTTTTGGTCTTGAGTTCAAGTTGAACATCCAACTACATCATGTCTCAGTCAAGAGCACATCAGTTATATCCCTGGATTTGGTTTTTGAGGAGGATAGGCTGGAAACCTCCACTGTGAAGGAAAAGAAGTCAGTTTGCAAAAGCTTCTAAGTCCATGTTAGAGGCGTCACCAAGAAGGAGGAGCTAGAAGAGGCGCTAAGGGCCTAGGTAGCAGCCAGAAAAGCCAGTGGGCATTCTGAGGATCCAACTGGGGAGACCGTGGAGCCAAATCCAGGGGAAGGTGTGCTGAGGGTGCAGGAGCTGCCAGGGAGGATGTGCCCTCTGAGCTAGGCAGCCGTAGTGTTTTCCAAGGGACTGACCCCAGAAGAGCTGGAGGACAAGAGGGAAACTAGGAGACATCAGAAAGAGTTGGAGAGGCTAAAAATGGAGGACCAAAGGGAGAAGCGAGCCATGAAGGAAAGGAAGATGCTTTTAGACCGTAATTGCCGCAGACCGTAGCCCTGGTCTCACCGACGCCGCAGGAAGCCATCACCAAGCTGCTCCCTGCACCATGACCTGTGGGTACCGCACACCGCATCGTCCCGCTTCGCACCGCAGCACCAATGCCATCCATGCAAGCCCTCCTGACTTCATCATCAGCCCAGAGTTTGATCTGCAGCGCATGTGACTTCAAGGGCCCGACAACCGCTGCACCGACCTCCCGAACTGACGCCTCCGATGCCAGCGTCGCCGCACTCCGGATCTCATTGCAAGGATCACAACAGCCTACATTTCCAAGGTGCTGTTTGCGGATCTTCCTGACACTGTAGCTGGCCCCCGACGCCGTGGCCGGCCTGAACTGTTGGATTTGTTGTTCACGACGCCATGATAGCCCCAGACAGAGCTATTGACTTCAAGGAACTGTAGTTTTAAGTAATACTTGCAAAATTCATATCTTTCTTACTGTATGTTGAATTTTTCTCATTTTGGTCTTGTTGTACATATATAAATATTGGCTATTTGTCTAAAACTGGTGTGGTGTCCTTATGTACTGTTTTCACTGTATTACTGTGTGTTATGTGCACATGCTTTACACATTGCTTCTGAGATAAGCCTAACTGTTTGTGCCAAGCCACCAAGGGGATGAGCAGGGGTTATCTGAGCTGGGTATCTCCCTTATCCTGACTAGAGTGAGGGTCCCTACTTGGGCAGGGTGCAAACCGACTGCCAACTAAAGATCCCATTTGTAACACATGTCCTGGTTTTTTACTTACATAGCATCCTTCCCTATGGGTTAACTAGGGCCTACCTTAGGGGTGACTTATATGTAGAAAAAAGGGTGCTTAAGACTTGGCAGGTAGTTGTAAATGCCAAGTGAAGGTGGCAGGGAAACTGCACCCACAGGCCTTGTAATAGCAGGCCTGAGACATAGTTAAGGGACTAATTATGTGTATGGCAGAACTAGTGCTGCAGGCTTACTAGTAGCATTTAATTTGCAGGCCCTGAGCACCTGTAGTGCACTTTACTGGGGACTTACAAGTAAAATAAATATTCCAATTGAGTATGAGCCAATGTCGCCTTGTTTTTAGGTAGAGAGAACATGCACTTTAGCACTGATTAGCAGTGGTAAAGAGTCCAGAGTCCTAAAGCCAACACAAATGATGTCAGAAAAAGAGAAGGAAGTGGGCCATTTTCCAACACATTCCCCTTCCAGTCTAAAGCCAAAGTAGACTAATCAATACTTTGATGGACTTCCCTGCTTAGGGCGATAGAACATGGACAATTGTCCACTACTGCAGGGGCTCTTGACAGTTCTACGCGTTTCTGAACTCAGTTGGGCTCCTCTGTCTATACTCTATGGGGCCACCAAACTGACCCATGAGGTACCCTTCTCCTCATCTGTGGACCCCATCTATGAAGCTCTTAACCTTAATTTGCTCACAGATGCATCCCAGTAGGCAGACAGTGCCATCATGGCCAACAAAATGATGTGTCCCATTCCACTCCTTGGGTCTGACTTCTGTCCCCAACCCAGGGAAAACTCTATCCACAAGGACACAATCAAAGGAGATCACTGACAGCTGTCAATGCCAAAAGCCAGGCCCCAGGCCATCCACTGCTAAGTGGAGGCCCTATGCAGGGATATTGGGTAAGCTTCTCCTCCAACCTTGAGGCTGACAGGGAGTTCCCAATGGGCTCCTGAGTTTTCCCTGACCTCTGAGGCATCTCAGAGTGGGGGGCAGTAGCCCCAGGGGTTTTGCATCCCTTCTCCACCCTACATCCCACCAGTTCATGGGTGGTATTCTGGCACTGGTCAATCAATCCAGGGTCTATACCTTGAGGCTGAACAGGGGACAGGGATGAGTCTTCCCTCAGCTTGCCCCTACATCTTGGATCCTGTACCCTCCCCTGGGGAGTGATACCCCCAAAACTCAGAATTGGTAGACCATCTGTGTCAGCCACTCCACCCAGCTCTCCTGACAGTGTGGAGCTCCCATCAGTGGATGGCCTCTCGGTGCAGACTAGGTTACCCTGCTTGGGTCCTCTGTGGGAACAGTACACACTCTGGGGCTGGAAATAGGTCACCCTGAGCCTCTGCCAACCCCTCTCCTCTTACCTTTATAAGGGACATGAAACCCTTTTCCCACCTTACCGTTCTAAGACCTGTCTGGGTCATTGCGTACCTCCCTCTCACTCTGTTGAGGGGAACATAAATCACCCTCCTTAGGATCACTCCCTAATGTCTTTTAAGACACTCTCGTACTCACCCAGAGTTCTGCCTCTTTTGCAAGCTCCCTGGGGTCAGGGAGCTTACAATCAACCAAGTGTTGCCAATGCCCTGGAAAAACAGTGACTGAATATGTGCTCTCTGGCAATTAAATTGTACAGCACCTCAAAAGTGTTTACCATACTGCCCTTCACCCAACCATCCAGTGCCCTACAAAAGTGTCCCACAAAAAAACCCAAGACTGGTGAGGCAGTTTCCTGCTGCCCCTGAATGTTAACCTGCACTCTTCTGGGGTGAAGCCATATCTCTTTACAAGGGTCTCCTTCATGGTGGGGTACTTAAACCTGCCTCTCCAATGTAGGGCCAGAAGGGAATCCCGCGCATTACCAGGTATGCCTCCATAGGACAGTCCCACAATCCTCCTCAGTGACTCTGTGCACTACTAGAGTGACCTCATACGCCTCTAACCACTTGTCTATGTCATCCCCCTCACTGACGTCAGGTACCAAAGCTCTGGGTGTGTTGCCCTTTCCCTCAGCCCTTGCCGAGCCCTAGTAGGTTTGCTGCCACCACTGGACTCTAATTGCTTTGCTTTTAAGTCCAGTTCCTTTGGACTCAGTTCATGAGCCAATAAGATTTTTCTTTTTGCCAAGGCCCGTTCGGCCTAAGCTCCTCTCTCCTCTGCCAGGGCTTTGTCAGCGTCAGCTCTTCTCTCCTCTGCAGCCAGTTGAGCTAGCTGCAGTCTCAGGTCCCTCTCAGCCTTTCTGTCTCTCAGTTCTTCAGGGGACAGGGTTTGGGAGGAGACACTGCTTCCTCTATGTGATCCAGTAGGGGGGCCCATCTCTGTTGGCTCCCCTGGAGAAAAAAGGAGAAAACAACTTGTAATGGTCTTTAGATGGGGGTGGTAGTGTACACAAGTCTCTGTGAGGCACTGTACAAACACAAGTACTATCCTCACCAGTGAACACCAATGTTAGAAATGGGGTCTCTAGTTGGCAAAGGTATACACCCTTGTCCAAGTAGGGACCACAATCCTAGTCAGAGTGAGTCACAACACAATCAAAATTATTCTGTGCCCACCCTCTCGTAGCTTGGCACTGAGTAGTGAGGCATAACTTAGAAGGCAATGTGTAATGTATATATGCAATAACTCATACAGTAACACAGTGAAATCACTAAAACAATACACCACACAGGACCCCCAGGTACAGTACCTTTCAAAATGAAGAAACAAAGATTTGTGGAGGTGTGGTGTCGCTGGGGCCCGTGCGGCGTCAGTCCCTTACGGCGTCCATGGAGATGAGGAGTCGGTTCCGTACTCCAAGGCAAGGTTTCGGTTCCATTTGGTTGCAGGGGGAGATTGTGTGGTGTCAGTGGCGAGGCGTTGGTTCCTTGAGACTCAGCGGGATGATGGATCCGTCAGTCAAGGCTTGATGTGTCGAATTCATAGTGTTGCGATAACACTGCGGGACATCAGCAGCGTTGTGGCAACATCAGACTTGCATTGCAGGCTTTGGTCATTGCGTGCAGCAAGGTCCATGGGGCAGGGGGGCAGACTGTGGCTGCGGTGCTGTCGTCACTGAAGTCGTTAAAGTCAGAAAACTAGCTGGCCTTTGACATGTAAGAGAGACCCCTCCACCCTTCCTGCCCAAGCTGAACACATGGCTGCTTTTAATGCATCAAATGCATTTTGACAGGCTGCTATTCAACTGACATTACTGGGTTGTTTCTTAGGTGTTAACTCAGTGAGAGGGGGTCACAATGGTTCCATACCCTTTCACAAACCTCCTATAGTACCCTGTCAGGCCTAAGAAGGCTCTGACCTAGGTCTGGGCTGAGGGAGGCTGCCACCCAAAGTGATCTGGATCTTGGCCCGGAGAGGTCTCACTTGGCCTCCACCTACCAAGTGGCCCAAATCTTGCACTTGCTGGGCTTGATAGTCAGGTGAAACAGGTGATCCTCGCAGGTGGAGCTAAAGGCAGTTATGTAATCTAAGTAAGCTGCACTCAAGTCTTCCAAGCCTGAGAGAACTCGATTGACCAACCTCTGGAAAGTGGCAGGTGCATTTTTCAAGCCAAAGGGCATCACCTTAAATTGAAAGTGTCCCTCAGGAGTGGAGAATGCAGATCTCTCCTTTGCTCCCTGGGTCAGTCCAATTTTCTGGTACCCTGATTTCAAGTCAAACTTACGTAGGAATCTGGTTGCCCCTAGCTTATCAATAAGCTCATCTGCTCTTGGAATGAGGTGTAGTTTGAGTGACAACGTTCAACTCTCTATAACCCACACAAAACCTCATCTCAGGTTTATCCACCATTGGAGTGAGGCTTGAGAACAAGTACCTCTGGGCTAGCCCAAAGACTAGCTGAGGGTGCAGTCACCTCTAGCTCTAGTATCTTCTTGACCTCTGTCTTGATGCATCCTTAACTTAGTCAGACGGTCTGTACAACTTATTCTTAACAGGGAGGCTGTCACCTGTGTCCACGTCATGGGTACACCATGTTCTCTGTCAAGGTGTTAAGGAAAAGAGCTCTGCAAACTGACTGAGAACCTGCCTACAGTCAGCCTGCTGCTATGCAGTGAGGGTAGCTGACAGCTCAACACCCTCCATTGTACCATCTTGTGGGCTGGATTACAGGAGGTCTGGGAGTGGCTCACTCTCCTCCTCCTGCTCTCCATATGTGACCAACAGCATGGTCATGTCAGCCCTGTCCTGGTGTGGTTTTAGGAGATTGACATGAATCTCTCTCTGAGGATTCCTGGGGTTGCCTAAGTCAACCAAGTAGGTGACTTCCCCCTTTCTCTCCACAAAGGGATCGGGCCCAGTCCACTTCTCCTGGAGGGCCTTTGGAACCACAGGCTTCAATACGCACATCAGCTGCCCAGGTTGATGCTCTACCAGGGCTGCCTTCTGATCATACTAGTGCTTTACTAGCTCCGGGCTGGCCTGAAGAGTCTTATTTGCCTTCTTCATGTACTCTGCTTTGCGAGAACGCAGGCCTGGTACATAGTCCATTATGTCTTGCTTAGTTTGCTTGAGAGGATTTTCCTGTCCCTTGTTCACAAGACTGAGAGGACCCATTACAGGGTATCTGTAGGAGGCTGGCCTGGCTTATAGTGGGTACCTGATGGTACTTACACCTTGTGCCGGATCCAGTTATCCCTTATTAGTAGATTAGTAATGTTCTAGCAGCTTAGGCTGATAGAGGTAGTATAGCAGAGCAGCTTAGGCTGAACTAGGAGACATACAAAGATCCTTCTATACCACTTATATCATATAGCACTATATCATAAGAATCACAATACTCAGAGTTACTAAAAATTAAGGTACTTTATTTTAGTCACTATGTGCCAAAAATATCTCAGAGGATATACTCCCTTAGGCGGTAAGTAAAATACACAAAATATACACACAAATCAAAAACAGGTAAGTAAACAGTTAGAAAAGTAGTGCAAACACTGTAGAATACAATAGGATGCAATAGGCCTAGGGGAAACACAAACCATATACTAGGAAAGTGGAATGCGAACCACTTAGGGACCCCAGGCCTAGTGTAGTGTGTAGAGGGTCGCTGGGAGTGTAAGAAAACACTAAGGGTGTCCAAGATACCCCACCCCAAGACCCTAAAAAGTAGGAGTAAAGTTACCATACTTCATCAGAAACACACTAAAGTCATGATAGGAGATTCTGCAAAGACCACAACTGACTGCAAAGCACTGAAGACGGATTCCTGGACCTGAGGACCTGTAAAGGAAGGGGACCAAGTCCAAGAGTCACAAAAGTGTCCAGGGGGACAGGAGCCCACTAAACCCTGGATGAAGGTGCAAAATGGCTGCCTCCGGGCGGAAGAAGCTGCAGATTCTACAACAACGGAAGACGTCAGGAACTTCTCCTTTGCACAGAAGATGTGCTGAAGGATGCAGAGTTGTTTCTATGCAGAAAGACCGCAAACAAGCCTTGCTAGCTGCAAAGGTCGCAGTTAAAAATAATGGGTGCTGCCCGGGGACAGGAAGGACCAGGAGGTCGCCACTTGGAAGAGGAGACAGAGGGGGCCCTCAGCAACACAGAGAGCCCATGCAGAAGAAGGCAGCACCCACAGAAGTACTTGAACATGGGCTTAAGAAAACTGAGCATTGCAGTCATCTCAACACTACAAAGGAGGGTCCCACGAAGCCGGTGGTCAACTCAGTGAGTTCAGCAATGCAGGACGGAGTGCTGGGGACCTGGGCTGTGCTGTACACGAAGGATTCCTTGCAAAAGTGCACCGAAGCCCTAGCAGGTGCAGTTCATGCAGTACACAGGATTACTATCTGGCGAGGGGAGGTAAGGACTTACCTCCACCAAATTTGGACAGTTGGACCACTTGACTGTCTGGACTGTCAGGGTTACTTGGATCCAGCACCTGTGTTCCAGGGACCACGCTCGTCACAATGAGAGGGGACCCAGAGGACCGGTGAAGCGAAGTTTGGTGCCTGTGTTAGCAGGGGGAAGATTCTGTCGACCCACAGGAGATTTCTTCTTGGCTTTCAGTGCAGGGTGAAGGCAGACAGCCCCCAGAGCATGCACCACCAGGAAGCAGTCGAGAAAGCCGGCAGGATTAGGCGCTACAATGTCGCTGGTAGTCTTTTTGCCACTTTGTTGCAGTTTTGCAGGCGTCCTGAAGCAGTCAGCGGTCGATCCTTGGCAGAAGTCGAAGAGGGAGAGGCAGAGGAACTCTGATGAGCTCTTGCATTTGTTGTCTGAGGAAAAGCCCACAGGAGAGACCCGAAATAGCCCTCAGAGGAAGATTGGCCACCTACTCGGGTAAGCACCTATCAGGAGGGGTCTCTGACGTCACCTGCTGGAACTGGCCACTTAGAGCCCTCACACTCTGGATTCAAGATGGCAGAGGTCTGGACACGCTGGAGGAGCTCTGGGCACCACCCTTGGGGTGGTGATGGACAGGGGAGTGGTCACTCTCTTTCCTTTGTCCAGTTTCGGGCCAGAGCAGGGCTGGGGGTTCCCTGAACCAGTGTAGACGCCATCTGTGCCCTTCAAAGCATTCCCAGAGACCAGGAGAGGCTACTCCTCTCGGGCCCTTAACACCTATTTCCAAAGGGAGAGGGTGTAACACCCTCTCTCAGAGGAAATCCTTTGTTCTGCCTTCCTGGGACTGGGCTGCCCAGACCCCAGGAGGGCAGAAGCCTGTCTGTGGGTTGGCAGCAGTGGTAGCTGCAGTGAAAACCCCAGAGAGCTGGTTTGGCAGTACCCGGGGTCCATGCTGGAGCCCCGGGGATACATGGGATTGGCACCCCAATACCAGATTTGGCATGGAGGGACAATTCCATGATCTTAGACATGTTACATGGCCATATTCGGAGTTACCATTGTGAAGCTACACATAGGTATTGAACTATATGTAGTGCACGCGTGTAATGGTGTCCCCGCACTCACAAAGTCTGGGGAAATTGCCCTGAACTTTGTGGGGGCACCTTGGCTAGTGCCAGGGTGCCCTTACACTTAGTAACTTTGCACCTAACCTTCACTAAGTGAGGGTTAGACATATAGGTGACTTATAAGTTACTTAAGTGCAGTGTAAAAAGGCTGTGAAATAACGTGGACATTGTTTCACTCAGGCTGCAGTGGCAGTTCTATGTAAGATTTGTTTCTGCTCCCTATGGGTGGCAAAAGAAAAGTTGCAGCCTATAGGGATCTCCTGGAACCCCAATACCCTGGGTACCTAGGTACCATATACCAGGGAATTATATGGGTGTTCCAGTGTGCCAATTAGAATTGGTCAAAATGGTCACTAGCCTATAGTGAAAATTTTAAAGGCAGATAGAGCATAAGCACTGAGGTTCTGGTTAGCAGAGCCTCAGTGACACAGTTAGGCACTACACAGGGATACACATACAGGCCACAACGTATGAGCACTGGGGTCCTGGCTAGCAGGGTCCCAGTGAGACATATAAAACACACTGACAGATATGGTTTTCACTATGAGCACTGGGGTCCTGGCTAGCAGGATCCCAGTGAGACAGGAAAAACACCCTGACACATACTCACAAATAGGCCAAAAGTGGGGGTGACAATGCTAGAAAGAGGCTACCTTCCTACAGTATCCAAACAGAAATATAAAGGGGCTGAATCAAACCCTCTTCTGAGGAACTTCCCAGAAATGCAAATTGGAGGCAAGGCAAGAGGACCTCCCACCTCCTTTTGAGTTTCCCTTGGAGTCCCATGATCATTCCCTTAATGGTCTTGATGAACCTTTCAACTAAGCCATCATTCTGCAGGAGATAGGGGGTTATGAACTTGTAATTCATACCACATTCATCCCACACAGCATTTAGGTATGCAGATATGAAATCTGTCCCTCTATCAGGGACCACTTCTTTAGGAAACCCTACCCTGGTGAGAATACCCAGGAGGGCCTTGGCTACTGCACACAGCAGTGGCAGTTCTAAGTGGGATTGCCCCTGGGTACCTAGTGGCATGGTCTACTGCCACTGGAATATAACTGTTCCCAGATTCAGTGGGTGGGTCAAGGGGGCCAACCATGTCATTCCCTACCCTCTCATAGGCAGTGCCAAACCCATGTAGTGGAATTAAGGGAGCCCTTGTTTGGGAGCCTGTTTTGCCACTGGGTTGGCAGGTCACATAGGAGCGACAAAACTCCTTCGTTCTCTGAGATATTGGAGGCCAGTAAAAATGCGCCATTAACTGGTCCCATGTCTTAGACTGTCCAAGATGTCCAGAAATAGAATATCATAAGCCAAAGTGAGGATGAATTCTCTGTCCACCTCGGGGACCACCATTCTCCTAGCTGCCCCTGGTTGGGGTCCCTGGCCTCAGTGAACAGTAGGCCATCCTCCCAATAGACTCTATGAGTACCACTTGTGTCTCCTTGCTTTTGCCTGGCAGCTTGCTGCCCGAGGCTCTCAAGGGCAGGGCAACTTCTTTGCTCCTTGTAAAGCTCTTCCCTGGAGGGCCCCCCTTCACAGAGTAGCTTTGCAAAGGCAGGCCAGGCTTCCTCAGTTGCAGTTCACTCCTCAGGCATCAAGGCCTCACTCTGAGTAGAGTTCTCCCCCTAATCCTCTGTGGAAGTAAAAGCTGGGTCAGCAGTATTCTTGCTTTTAAGGTGCTGGGCCATAGTTTCAGACTCTACTTATCTTTGCCCTGACGTGCATCATGTGCCCTTGTAGTCACACACACACACACACACACACACACACACACACCCACCCAGGGACATCTAGCATTCCTGCATGGACCTTCTTCTCAACTTCCGATCAGGCAGAAGTTTCCAAATATTTTCCCAACAGACACTCTACTGGGATGGGAGGAGACACAGCCGCCTTCTTAGGGCCAGTTACACCTCCCCTCTCTAGGTTCACCAAAGCCATTGGATGGTACCTAGTCTCATTATCAGCATTGGCAATAAAGTGGTTCTCACCAGGGATCATCTGTGCTGGGGAAACTAGTTTGGCTGTCACCATAATGGCACTGGCACCTGCATCTCTCAGAGCCTCTACTTTAGTTCCATTGGTTCTTAGCTATTGTCAGTACTTTTCCAAGTTGGAAGGTAAGACAGGCAAGGGTTCAATGTCCACCCTACCCAGGGAAACCAAGGTAGCCTGGGTGTAGTCTCTGGCCTCTCCAGAGCATACTGCTACTCTCAACCCAACACTAATAATGGCCTTGGATTGCCCCTCAGTGGGGGGCTTCTTGGTGCAAACTGAATCACCTCTCTGAGGCCCTGGCTGACCACAGTCAAAGCATGTCCAAGCCTTCTTGAGATCCCAGTTCTCACCCTGATATCCATTTCCTTTGGTCTGGGAAGAATCTCTGGGCCCACCCTCTATGGAGTTTTTCTGGGGGGGCCTGTTGAGGACTTTTTGAGTCTAAAAGTCAATTAAGGATTTATTGTGTACTCAAACATATACTTATCTCTAAGTGGTAAGGTGAAACACATGTTCAAGAGCCACACTGTTGTAACACCAATGTAGCAAGGAGAAGGTATTATACGGCATGACTGGGTATTCTTACCATGGAATACTAACACAATACCCAGTAGTGGACTTCAGATTCACTTGCAGTAAACCCTAGCTGACAAGGCCAGGACCACTCACCTGAATTCCAGGCACCCACTGGAGTGAAAAAGCAACCCGCACCACTACAAATTATTCCCTCAAAACTAGGAGTAACAGCAACTGAGGGAATAACTCTCAAGGGTGGGGTAGGGATAGGGAAGTTGGGAGATGTGAGAGATGAACTGGCACTAGGAGCCCCCATGACATCCAGTCCTAAGGAACGCACCTCTAGTCTGTTATATCGCAATGCCTATGTGAGAGACAATGAACAAAGGTGAATATGAGCCCTTCAGTGTGTGGAGAACAATTTAACATAAATCAAAACATACATTCACACACCATAGTCAATGCTGGCAAGTAAAGATAAAGTTGCTATAATGTTCACCTTCTTTCTTTTGACATAAGCAATAATGTCTTTCTGTTTCTTATCTGTTCTTTAAACAATATTCCAGTATCCTTTCTAAATTACTCAACAAACGGAGCAAGTCAATAAAATGACTATTAATGCATAGTCAATTGAAAATGTGTCCTATTTAACTTTTACAATGCAGATAACGATTTACTGTTCAAAAATAAAAGACAGCGGTTCCTTAAAATAAGCGCTTGCATTTACCGATTGTTGTTTTCTGAGAAATTCGCATTAATTTCTCTCCATTTTGTAAGAAGAAAATTGCAATAACACTGACCTTGAAGGACGCGGGGCACGGTAAGGATCTCACTGATAAAACTGCCCATTTGCCTTTTTCCTGACTGATGGAAATGAAGGACGAAAATCCATCTCCCTTTTCTTGTCTGAAGGAAATGCTGAACTTAGATAGCTTTTTACTCATGTTGCTAGGCACCGGAACCAAACAGGTAGAAACGAATGTGCCGAGGATACAGGAGACACCTGCAGCATGTTTGAAATACTCTATTTATGGGGAGGTATTTAACAGGGCTTGCACGCTGAAGAAAGAACCAGTGTGTTTCTTTTTTATAATCAGTGACTAGTAACATAAAAACTCACACAAATAACACGTACGTTTTCTCAATATTCTAGGGAGTGTACTAGAAGTGGTAAGTCTCAACCTTGAGAACAGTGCAATATCCTAAATTTCCCTATACTTTTGGATGGAGCGATTTGTACAAAGGGACTCAGACAGCATACGATGAGCGCTTCCTAACACTACCTCAGTCCTGGTAGTGTGGCAAAGAGAAGTCAGGCTACTTAGAGAAACATGTGTAAAGCATTTCACATTATTAACATGGACAATAAGTAAATGACACGACTTGACAGAAATCTGACACCAATTAGAAAAATAGATTACATTTTAATCTTAATTAAGGCACCAAAAGCCGGAGCTGAGAATTTGTAAGTGTTTGGAAAATAGAGTACTTTGCAGATTTAAAGGGCTTCCATGGAAGTCAATGGAGAAAACAGCAGCGTGCACTCGGGTACTTGTAGGGTGAGTTCCGGCAAATTCATGGGAACTTAAGGTTCTGCGGGGACCTAGACCAAGAGTCAACAGGCAAACTTTTGTTACCTTGCCCAGGGAGTCCGACTGCAGAGGTGACTTGGCTGTCTTTAGTCCTGAACTGTCCGCAGTGGCTGGTGCATTTTGCACTCTGTGAAAATCAGAGCTTGGGGGTAGACTCACACTCTACCCTTCGGATGCAGGTGTCTTTGGGGAGGCCAGGACTAGGAATCAACGCTTGGATCTTCACCACCTCTGGGTGCAGAGGTACCTCCTAGCTGTCAATCACAGGCTGCTCGTGCTAAAGATGTTTTGCTGCTCCCGTCAAAGTCACTTCCTGTACACCGCAAACCCACAAGAGGGGGGTCATTGGCGAGTCACTGGCGACATTGGTCCCTGTGCTTGGGGTGTGCTCTGGAGTTGGTGAACGTTGTGTGGTTGTCGGTTTCCGTGCGGCAACAAACAAGCCTTGGTAGCTGCAAGTTGGTCCACTAGCTTTTACACTTTGGATGCTGGACACCGAGTTTCTTTGGTTTCAGGCACTCAGAGTCTGTTGGATCGCAGTTATTCATCTTCAGTACTTCTTTACTCCTGCAACTTAAAGGAGACTGGTGCCACCAGTCAGAGGAGTCTTCTTTGGGGTTTTGGTGTCCAGGGGGATCCCTCTGGTCTGGACCAACTAGTTTTCACCACTAGCACATGCCAGGGACATGGTTCAAGTACTGGTTTTTGCAGGTCACGCTGTGTCCTCTTCTTCCCACTGGGGCTGGAGTCCATGTCCTGTTGTTGGTGCAGGCGTATCTGCTTCTTTCTTATTTTCCAGGTAAAATCCAAATTCTGGTGCCAGGGGAGCCCCTTAAATCCAGGTTTAGGGGGCATTAAAGGGTGTGAGGGACAATGGCCAATGGGCTACTGTCCCTGCAGCTAGTCCACCCCTGCAGTCAAGACTTACTGTGGGGAATACGTCACTTTCTACCCAAATCTCATTATTATAGGGCTCTGCCAAGATGGCAGAACCCTTCCTTGGCCGTGCAGACCTCCTAGCCCACCCTCAAAGGTGTGGCTAGTTTGAGGGAGGTGCACACCTCCTGTATAGCTAATTTCCCTCCTGCCCAGCCAGGCAGGGCGGTAAGGCTTTGTCCTCCGCTCAGAGGACAACTACTTGCACATCAAAGGTGGGTGAAGCCTTTGAGGCTCACCGCCCTGATGATTCTCATCAACCAGCTTGGGAGGGAGGAGGTGTAACCTCCTTCCTGCCCAGGCCCTTTGTTGTATGTCCTGCCAAAGTGCTAGCACCACTGGCAGGAGGTCAGCCTTCTGTCTGTGGTGGCAGCAGCTATGAAAAACCTGCTAAAGCAGTACAGGACTGGGTAACTTGGTAGGCACCCTCTGAACGTGCCACCTTGTCATCTGCTTTTTAATTCTAAACATGGGCATCATGTTCAAGGTTAAAAAGTTCAGTGTTTGATACCAAACACAACAGAATTTGGCTGGGCCATTGCAGAGCTGGATATCTGAGCAGTGGTCAGATGCCAACCCAAGTTATCCAATGGACTACTGGTACTCAGGCTAACATTGCAGTTTAAATGGCAGCATGGGGGCATAGGTGCTCTTGCACATATGCCCTCACTTATGGACCAGTGCACCCTGTCCCCTGGGCTAGAGGGGGCCTGCCATAGGAGTGACTGACCTGTCCATGGGCAGTGGAAGGGACTCTGTCTGCACCTGGTGTGAGCAGGTTTTACACGGGTGGTAAGGTGCTTGCCAATTGGCCTATGCAATTCAACATATATTTAAGGGATATGCTAGTGTTTTCTAAGAGTGAATCCGAGGTCCACTACTGGATATGTTGTTGGTATTCCATGGTAAGACTACCTGGTCATACCATATAATGCCTTCACCCTGCTACAGAGTGGAAGAGAGAGACAGAAAGTGAGATATTGTGAGAGTGGGGGAGAAATTAAGAGAAAGGGAGTGACAGAGCGAACTTTAGAGAGAGAGAAGTTTTTTTGCTTTGATGAATGATAGAAGTAGAATGAGATATTTTTGGACAAATTAAAAAGAAAAGTGTATTTGTCATTTAAAACAAGTGATATGACCTTTCAGTATGAATCTTAAACTTTAGAAGTTTGTAAGAAATTAAGAACTGCTCAAAGACATAACTACAGTAGAAGCCTCAAATTTCAGAGTGAGCATCTGTGACCTTAACCATTAGGTCACAGGTGACTTAGTATGATGCTTCCAGACATATCTATGACATTGAACCCACACATGTGAAAGGAAAGGAATATGAATATTCCATCACTAGGAAGGTCTAACAGTCAAACACTATTGAATAAACAAAAATACTGCCAGGAGATACTAGTACCTTCATCCTACGGAATGACTGTAGAAGACCTTGATGATTAGGCAGGAAGTGATTCTGGTCTGTTCTCCATCCAAATGTAGCTGCATTTGGATGGAGAACAGACCAGACATCTTGCCAATCTTACTCTTTGAAGTCATTGTATAGAAAGACCATTGTAATAACAATCTCTCTCTATCTTCCATCCCCTTACGGGATGGAAGAGAGAGACAGAGAAAGTGAGACATTGAGGGGCAGATTTATGGAAAGTGGTGCTGCACTAAGTGCAGTGCCTCTTTCCCTGCGCCCCTTAGCACCCCCCTACTGCCACCATGTGTGCGCCATATTTAAAATACGGAGCACCATGGTTCAGGGTAGGGGGCAATAGTGCCATTTTTTATGACACTATTGATGCACTCTGCAGGTGTTGTGTTGTGTTGTGCCAAAATATTGGTGCTACTCCTGTAGAGTACATAGGGGCCCATTATAAAGAATGGAAGCCCCCTTTTAATGCCTGCTCTGCTCTGAGCAGGCGTTGAAGTGCTGTAATAAATGGAGCAAGGAAATCGCATAGATTTACTAGCACCATTTTACTGGCTCCTCTAACGGGGGAACGCCCCCTTTGTATGCATTATGGCTGGCTCAGGCAATAATGTAGTGCAAAGGGTTACAGAGCAGTGCAATGCATGCATTGTGCCACTCTGTAAATCCGGCGTGGTGATTTTGGCCTCGTTGGGCCACATTAACGTCAAAATAAATCACGTTAATGTGGTGCAAGGCGGCGCTAGGGGCCTTTAAATATGCCCCTCAGAGAGAGGGAGAGAAATTAAGAGAAAGAGATTGGCAGAGAGAACTTGAGAGAGGGAGAGAAGTTTTTTAAGCTTTGATGAATGATATACTTAGAATGAGATATTTTAGGACAAATTAAAAATAAAAGAGTATTTGTCATTTAAAATGAGTGAGATCACCTTTCAGTATGAACCTTAAACTTTTGAAGTCTAAAAGAAATTGAGAAAGGGAACCACCCACCCACAGATACAGCTGAAGTAGAACCCTCTGCTTTGGAGGTCACGGTCTGTGACCTTAACCATTAGGTCAAAGGAAACTGCTTGAGATATTGTTTCCAGACATTCCTGTGACCTTCAACCAATACATGTGATAGGAAAGAAAGGTTTAACAGTCAAAACACTACTGAATAACAAACACACTGCCAAGCGATAATGGGATTTGAACATTCAGCCTACCGAGTGACAGTAGAAGACCTTGACCATTAGCCCTGAAGTGACTCCAGTCTGTTCGTCATCCAACCATAACTATAAGATTCTTACCAAGCATCTTGCTAGTCTTACTCTTTGAAGTCATTGCATGGAGAGACCACTGCAATAACAATCTTTCTGTATTTTCCATTCCATTATGGGATGGAAGAGAGAGAGAGAGAGAGGGAGAGAGAGAGAGAGAGGAACATTGGGAGAGAGGGAAAAAATTAAGAGAAAAAGTCTGACAGATTCACTTGTACCAGACATACCTATTATATTCAACCCACACATATGAGAGGAAAGAAACATGAATGGTCCCTCACTAGGAAGGAGTAACAGTCAAAACACTAGTAAATAAACAAACACACTGTCAAGCGAAACTAAGGCCCTCATTATAAACTTGGCGGTAATTGCCACTGACCGCCGTGCAGACGGTAATCAAAAGACCGCCAGTGGCGGTGAACTGCACGCCGCCGAATAATGATGCCAAAAAGATAAACCTCCAAAAATCCTGCAACCTCCACCCACCACCAGGGCCAACGAAGGCGGAAAGGCAGTACACACCACCCAGCCACCGCCCTGCAGACAAATCCTCTGCCCACCAAATATTGATGCACAAATTAGCTTGGCGGACAGTGAATGCCAAACAACCATTGGGTGTATGGACCGCCACGGCCAGCAATGGCACCCACCAACAACAAATGCACACATTGGCAAGTTTGAAACTCACACACCTGACACACTTCCACAACACTATAAAACACACACATGCACACCCCACAATCCTTTGCAATGCCAATAGCACAACAGCTATTGACAACACAACACGCATGTACTGAACTCAACATCGCACAAGTCACATGAACAATTACACCACCAAAACCCATACATACCCCACACACCATCAGAAGCAACACACCCAAACACACAACAGCACCCTCACCAATACACCTACAACACACCATCCACAACACACACCATGGCACCCCCTAAGCACCTCTGCTTCACAGACAGGGAGCTGAGGACCATGGTGGATGAAATACTTTGGGTCGAGCCACAACTATTTGGGGCACAGCTGCAGCAAACACCCATTGCCAGGAAGATGGAGCTATGGCAGAGTATAGTCAACAAGGTCAAAGCAGTGGGAAATCATCCACACACAAGGGACGACATACGGAAGAGATGGAACGACCTGCGTGGGAAGGTTCAGTCCATGGCATCCAGGCATAACATCGTCGTACAGAAGATTGGTGGTGGTCCCCCACCTCCTCCCCCCGAATACACCGACTGGGAGTAGAAGGTCCTGGCCATCCTGCAACTTAAGAGGGCCTCACCAGACTCACTGGAGGACTGGACTCAGGTAAGTCAATTAGAATATCTTAATAGTCACCACACCAGTAATGCATGTATCACCCCATCCCCTCACTAACACGAGGACCCATCCACTACCCAGTCCACAACACTCACATCCAAGTCCCCTGCATTCCCAGAATCCCATAAACAAATCCTCATCCAGCCCCTGTGCACAGTCACCTACCCCTGCATGGAATCCCAGTGGCACTACAGTACCCACAATGCACCTCCACCCTCCACAAAACAATGCACCAAAATGTACATGAAGGGACCTTGCATGCCACAACAGGGGACTATAAGCATAAAATGGTGCAGATCAGTGCAGCAATTGCCGAAAAAGTACAGAACACCCACATGTCTATTCTCCCACAAACAGGCACCACCACCCATGCCATCCGGATGGAGACATCAAGGAGTGCCAGTCCTCCACCTGAAGATGGAGGCCCCACTCAGGAGAGTGCAGAGGGATGTCTGGACCCAGAGGAAATCCCTGGCCCATCCCACAGTCATGGACTGTCACCCTCCAAAAGCCCCACCCAGGACACCACTGACACCCCTACCACACAGCCACCATCATCAGCTCTAGCCAAATGACCCCACTCTAGTGTTTCCCGGCCACGGACAGGCCGCCCACATGTACAGAGGCCAGAGTCTCCACCCACCACCAGGCAGGATGATGAAGGGCCCAGTGGAAGTAGGACTGTACGACCTGTGAAATGGACACAGGCACAGGGGGCTAGGGCCAATGGGAGGGCATCAGTGGCCCGGGGGTAGCCAAGGTATGGATCCAGCAGCCCAGGAGGTGATTTCCGAGATCCTGGGAGCATACCACCAGACCCATGACAGGAATGGCCAGATCCTGGCCACCCTGGAGCAGAATCAGAGGCGGCAGATAGCACACCACCAGAAGGCCATGGAGCAATGGAAACAGCTCAATGCCACCATGGCTTTCATTGCAGGGGTGCTACAGCACCAGTACCACAGCCAGCCTGAGTCCTCAACCCACCTGCAAGCCAGGACACTGCCCTGCCATTTACATCTGCAGCATCCACTGGACTGGTGGCATTGCCAGAGGACTCACAGGACCTCAGCACCTCTACCCCTGCAGCCCAGCTGCACCTTCGCAAACGTGGCCTCATACCCAGATATGTCACTGAAAAAACAACCAAGACCAAGCCCAGTGCCAGGAAGTGACTCTGCCCTGAACTGTCTCCCTTGTGTGCCACTGAGCTACCTTGTTGACATGACATTGCCATCACACCATCTTCCAGTGGCCACATGGGCTAGACCCCAGTGCAACCAAGAGCTGCACATATGTACCTGAGTATGTTTTTCACCACGTGCCTACTCACTTTCACTGTCCCAACACTTATGTATATATTGCCATTGAATAAATACACCTATGCACTCATATTATATGTCCTTGATCAATATGAGAGATCAATTGTGAATGTGCATGCATTAGCCAGTTACTCTCATAATAACATTTGTATTGCAGGAGGGGATCCAACACACTGTATTGTCTGAACAATGTCACACTGTACCTAACATTGCGTTCCCTGGCGCATGCCACTTCAATCATGATTTAGCATTGTCACTGACAAAAGACACCACAGTACTTATTACATGAGTCAAACTGTAACTTTGCAGTGAAGACATCAGCATCATTGAACAGTACCTTAGAGTCACTGGAAGTATAGCCGGATTAGCTGGGTCCTGGAGTTGAGATCTGCCCCCTCTTCTTCCTCACCATCACTCTCATCCCCTCTCTGAGGTTGCAGGGCTGGTTGGATATCACCCTCTTCTTCCAGAAGGGGGATAGCTTTCTTCACAGCCAAGTTGTGCAGCATGCAGTAGGCTACCACTATCTTACACACCTTGTCAGGGACAAAGCACAGGGATCCCCCAAAGAGACGGAGGCAGCTAAATCTTGCCTTCAGGAGTCCTATAGTGCGCTCTATTACCCTCCTACTACGACCACGGGCCTCATTATAATTCCTCTCTGCATCTGTCCTGGGATTCTTCACAGGTGTCAGGAGCCATTGCAAGTTGGGGTAGCCAGAATCACCTGCAAAAGTGGACGAAAGAGGAATTGAACAAACTGCCTTTACTTGTATACTGCCTGGCTGTATGCAAGTAAAGGCAGGAGCAATGCCACTGACCTGGTCAGTGCACTGCTCTGCCTCCCGTGGCTCCACCTGGTAAGTAGAGCCCCTCATCCCTCGCTCCTCTGAACTCCTGACCCCTGTCTGGGGTTCGAGGCCCTCCTCCACCCACAGGTTCTGCCTGTGCCTCATCCATGGTGTCTGGTAGGAGAGCTCTGCTTTCCTACTAGGCTGCCCTTTGCCTCTCTCCTCCTATTTTCTACTTTGCCCTCTATTCTGCTTTCACTTCAGTGTCTGTCCCTTGTTGTGCTTCCTATTTTCTACTTTGCCCTCCGTTTGCTTTCACTTCTGTGCCTGTCCCACCGACCACCCTCCTCGGCACCTTGAGACCCTCACAGGTGAGTAGTGCGCTTTACAAATTCCTGATTGATTTTTTGATTGATTGGCTGTCCGCTATGTAACTGATCCAGTGTGATACACCCTCACCTCTGAGCCAATCTCTGTCCCCCTTTAGTTGTCCCATCATGTATGGCACACAGCTGTTTCGCAGGACAAATGAATTATGGACTGATCTTGGAAACCTGGCATTGACATGTGATAGGTACTGATCAGCAGTACACACCAATTGTACATTCATGGAGTGATAGTTCTCACAATTTCTATACACCTGTTCATTCACTCTTGGGGGTATGAGAGCTATGTGGGTTCCACAATGGCACCTATCACATGGGGGCTATTAGCGAAGGCATAGAATCCAGATTTGATGGGGGTGAGTTCAGCCCTTTGGGGAAACTGGACATAAGTTTGCAAGTGTTGAACAAATGCATCCAGGAAATTGGACAGGATGTGGCTGAACATTGACTGTGAGCCCCCTGCAGCCATGCCCACTGTCACCTGAAATGAGACTGTGGCCATAAAATGGAGCACAGATAGCACTTGCTCAGTTGTAGCGATGGCATGCTGATTCCGATTGGCCAGCTTCAGAACAGGATCCATTAATGCACAGAGGTCATGGATTGTAGCTCTATTGAGTTGGTAGGTGATAATGATATGACATTCCTCCATAGTGGCCAGATCCACCAGGGGTCTTTAATAAGTTGGGGCCCTCCCTCGCCACATGGGTGTGTACCTATGGGGGAGGAAAGAACACATTTTGAGTGTCAACATACACTTGCATCACATGATGTTACTGTACTTTTCAAAATGCGTTGCATAGGTAAAGCATGAAAACAGAAAGAATGAGGTACACCGTCAAGCTAATGTGTGCTGAGGTTTCTCTGTCATAATGCCATCACATTGTATACACACTTCCAACCGTGACTACATGTGTAGATCAAGGAATCTTGTTAGTAATTGACGAATGGGAGAGAGAATGGGGCCATGGATGAGGCCCCCAGCAAAGGCTATTGAGCAGTGGTGAAAGCAAAATGGCAGCCTCCTGCCATCCAGGTATGGTAGTGTGGAAGTGACTTCATTCCACTGGCGTTAGTCGTCATGGCGGAAGGCGGTGTTCACCGCCATGCACCTGATCATTGGATTACATGGTTGTCAATGGGGAACCTGGGCCAATCATGATCACCACCGGCGGTGACAGTGCTAACCGCCACGCTATCTACCGCCATTGCATCAGACCCTTGACTCCTGCATCACATGAAGGGTAGTACTCCACTGCGTGTGCTGCTGTGTCCTGACTCTGGTCCCTGAGATGGCACGTGTGACAGGGGAACGGGCCCTGGCCGTCACCGTGGAGGAGCTGGAAAATCTGGTGGACAGGGTCCTACCCCTGTATGCGAAGTTGTATGGACAACCAGAGGAGCAGGTGAGTTGCCATCTGTCATCCTTAGATGTGTGTGATTGTGGCGGATACCTGTATGCATGTGTGTTCAATGTGTGACTAGCCAGCTGTAGGTTGTCTGGCAGTTTCTGCCTGCGTTTTGTTCATATGCATGTCAACATGGGCCGTTCAGTATGAAAGGGCATGGCATGTGTACAGGACACCAACACCTACGTCTGTTTCTTTTCTTCGTGTGTCCCATGCAGGTCAGCTCCCATCAAAAGAAAGGCCTGTGGCAAGCCATCGCCAAGGAAGTGTGGGCCCTGGGATCTACAACCAGTGGAGCACCCCATGCAGGAAGCGGTGGGAGGACCTGAGGTGCTGAGCCAGGAAGACCGGAGAGACCCAGCTGGGAAAGGCCTCCCAACGAGGAAGGGGTGCCCGTCGGACCATGACCCCTCTAATCGCCCACATTCTGGCAGTGGCATATCCGGATTTGGATTGGCGCTTGAAGGCAGCACAGCAGCCACAAGGGGGTGAGTGCCAACACTGTTGTGATACCACTTTGATGGGTGAATTTGGGTGCCGTGGGATGCATGGATTGTAGTGCCAGGCACTTAGACAGGTGTGTCCCTGCAGTCCTACCCCCCTCCAAGTCCTTGGGATAGTGTCATAGCTAATTTTGGCAGGGTCTGTAGGCCTGTGAGGGGGTCTCCCTTTTGTCATCTGGTATTAATTGTGGCCTTTTGGACTTGTAAGTGCATTGGCTTTGCATGGTCTCTGATGGGTGTACTTCACACAGTGTATCAGAGTCGTGTTTCATGAGGGTTTTTTGGTGTATTCTGGTGTCATGCCTACTAGTCAGGGGCACTTTGATAACGTGTGTTAAGTCTGCTGGGGGTTCGTGCCTGACCTGGGTGGGACTGTCTGTGACCCAAAATTTACACATTTTCAGGATTTTACATACTTCTTTCTTGTTTTGTTTCCCCACCCCTGTGCTCTTGTGTCCCTATGTACATTAACATCATCTGGCGAGGGAGCTGAGGCACTGGTGAGTGGGGATGCAACAGCCCACGGTTCCAAGGAAGTGGAGTCAATCAATGCCAAGGGGACCAGTGGGGTGGAGGGCGAGGGGAGTACCACAGGGGAGGCAACTACCACTGGAGGTAGTGACTCTGATACCTCCTCCAATGCGAGCTAACCTGGTGGTGGCGGACCCTACTGGCCCCACCCATTCTTTGTCATCTTCCGCCACCCTCCATACCATCACCGCCCTCCTAATTGCTCCCCACCTAGTTGCCCATGCCCGCTCACTCAGGAGGGTGTACATCTCCTTTGCCCCAGGCACCTCATCCCCTGCCCCAGTCAGCCTTGCTGCCCTCACAGAGGAGGCTACTGACCTCCTGAGAACCATCTCTGTAGGGCAAACAACCATTGTGAATGCCATCCAGGGGCTAGCATCCCAGGTGCAGCAATGCAATGAATACCTGGAAGGCATTCACGGTGCCATGTCAGGCCTACAGAGATCTTTTCAGGCTCTGGCCTCCTCTTTGATGGCAGCCACTGTCCCTGTTTTTCTCGTCCCCCCTCCCACCACCTCTACACCTTCCAGCACCCCACTCCCATTACCCATCCCAAGCACACATACAGACAGAAATGCACACAAATCAACACACAAGAAGCACACAGACAAACACAAGCACCACACTTCCCACCACAGGCAGGCACACACACCAACATACCAAAGCACACACAACAACATCTTCTTCCCCCAGTGTGTCGACCTCCCCCACCACCCTGTCTGTCACATCACCATGCACACCCACACGCACTGCATCCTCAGTCACTGTTGCTTCCCCCATTCATGCAGTCAACACAACATCTGACATCCAGACATGCTCCCCAAACACCACACGTGCACTCACCATGACTACATCTACAGACACTTGCAGTTCACTCACCAGACCTGCAGACACCCAGACAACATCCTTAGACACTAGCAGCCTGTCTTCTACCACTGTGTCCACCCCCCTCCTCCCAAAACACTCAAATGTTCACACACATCCACACCACACACATCCACCACACATAAGCATACTATTCAGGCACCTGCATCCACATCCGGCACACCTACACCTAGTACGAGCACTCCCTCAACCTCCACTCCCAGACCTGCCTCAAAATCCCCTCCAACTTCACCTAAGAAGCTTTTCCTATCCCATGTTGACCTGTTTGAACCCACTGGCCCACCATGTCATTGCCCAGTCCATTCCTTCCTCGTCTAAGTTCGCCCCAGTCTCCCCTTACAATTCCTGTGCCCCTTCCCCAGGGAGGAAGAAGCCTGGTGTTGCCGTAGGTCCCTCTGCCACCCCCCGGTCAGCCCCACTCCCCCTCCTTCCAAGGGCAATCCCAAACCCCCTCTACCTCCCAAACCTCAGCCCAAGACCCCCCCCTTCCATACCTAAGTTCCCACCCTGCCAACCCATGCCCCTGTTCCCTGAGGTGCCTGGCTGCCCCATTGAAGCCCCTTTCCAGTGGAGTTCCCTTTGCACAAGTGTGAGTCAAGTTTGGGCTATATTTGCCCTTCAGGGACTTTGCAATGGAATGACCAATGGCCTTATTTGGACATTACTTGTGTTATTTGTAATAAAAATAGAGTGCCCAGCAGTGCTGTTAGCACAATATAGTGACGTTGTTCAGCGTTTCACTGTGGGGGGGTGGTGTGCACAGGTGTGTACCTTCGTGCAGGTATTTGTTGGCTTGTGTCGGGTAAGCACAGTTTGTTATGGTATGTATGGCTTGGGATGTGGGAGGGGTTGGGAGTGTATTGCGGGGTGGGTGGGGTGGGTGTGTAACTGTGCCCTTTCTTCCCATATGTACTAGGCTGCAGTACTTACCGTTGTCGTCTTTATCATCGGTCACAGTCCTGGAGGAATATGGGAAGGAGAAGCACTGGCATTATTTCCAACTCGTTTCATGTCTGCGTGGACGTGTTATGTTTACCTCCGCTGAGTATTTCCTTTTATATTGTTTGTTTCTGCCACGCTTTGCCTGGCAGTGGTTCCCGCCCCAGAACTGATGGTGGTATGGTGTTTTATTATTTGGTGGGAGGTTAGGGACTTTCCGCCGGCCTGGGGGCGGCCTCCTCCGTCGTCAGGAGTATAAAAATGGTGGCGTGTGGATGGACCGCTACTTGTTTCTCGTGGGCTTCATTATTTGGCAGTCCAGACCGCCAGCCTGTTGGCAGTAGGTACAGCCACTGCATGGCGGTGTTTACCGCCATGTTTATAATGACCACCTAAGATTTGAACATTAAGCCTACTGAGTGACAGTACAAGACCTTGACCGTTACATTTGAACCAAACATTGTGTTAGTTTTACTGTTTTAAGTCTCTGTATGGAGAAACCATTACCATAACAATTCCCCTCTCTCTCTGGAAAAGAGAGAGAGAGAAAGAAAGTGAGCAACTGAGAGAGAGGGAGAGAAATTAAAAGAAGGAGATTGACAGAGAAAGAGAGCGAGGGAGAGAGATACATTTTTTAGGCTTTGATGAATGATATAAGTAGAATGAGATATTTTAGAACAAATTGAAAAGAAAAGTGTATCAGCCATTTAAAATGGGTGAAATGACCTTTCAGTATGAACCTTAAACTTTTGAAGTTTAAAAGAAATTAAAGAAAGAAAATAAACACTAGAAAGGTTTAACAGTCAAAACACTTAGAAAATAAATGAACACACTGCCAAGCGGTACTAGGATTTGAACCTTCAGTCTACAGAGTGAAAGTATAAGTTCTTGACCATGAGGCCAGAAGTGACTCCAATCTATTTATCATCCAAATTTAACTATAACATTACCAACCATCTTGGTAGTCTTAGTCTTTGAAGTCATTGCATAGAGAGACCATTGCAATAACAATCTCTCTCTTCCTCTTCCATCCAAGCGAGAGAGAGAGACATAAAGTGAGACATTGAAATCGAGGGAGAGAAACTAAGAGAAATAGATTGACAGAGAGAACTTGAGAGAGGGAGTGAGAGGGAGATACGTTTTCTAGGATTCAATGAATGATATATGTTGAATGAGATATTGTAGGGCAAATTAAAAAGAAAAGACTATTAGTCATTTAAAATGAATGGGATCATCTTTCAGTATGAACCTTAAACCTTTGAAGTTTAAAAGAAATTAGAAAAAGGAAATAGCCACTGACACTTCTGGGGCAGTACCCACAGCTTTCACTGAGAGGGTATGTGACCTTAACCAATAGGCCACAGATGACTCTATGATGCACTGTGCCCAGATATACCTATGACATTCAACCCACACAAAAAAACATGAATGTTCCATCACTCTGAAAGGTTAACAGTCAAAACACATGTAAACAAACAAACACACTGCCAAGCAATACTAGGATTTGACATTCAGCCTACTGAGTGACAGTATAAGACCGTGGCAACACAAAAGGGTGATGGACAGAGTGCTGAAACCTTTTAACCACTCACACCCAGTCACAGATCTGGGTTTAATCCATTGTTCTTTTGCTCACCATGCGACCCCAGTTTGGACCCAGCCAAATGCAAATCAGTCTTGACCCTGTTCCCCATGGGAACAGTCTAGCCCAAACCTCTGGTACAAGACCCTGACCATTAGGAAAGAAGTGACTCTCGTCTTCTCTGCATCCAATGGGAACCATACCATTTGTATCAAACATTTTGCTAGTCTTACTCTTTGAAGCTATTCAACAAAAGACCATTGCAATAACAATCTCTCTCTTTCTTCCCATTATGAGATAAAAGAAAGAGAGAGGAAGACAGAAAGTGAGAGATTGAGAGAGAGGGAGAGAGATTAAGAGAAAAAGATTGATAGAGGGAACTTGAGAGAGAGAGAGGGAGAAAAGTTTTTTAGACTTTGATGAATGATATACGTAGAATGAGTTATTTTAGTACAAATGAAAAAGAAAAGTGTATTTGTCATTTAAAACGGGTGAGAAGATCTATCAGTATGAACCTTAAACTTTAAGAAAATTAATACAAACATACCAGGAGTAGAACTCTCAAGTTGCAGTATGAGGTTCCGTGACCTTAAACATTAGGCCACAGATGACTTCTAAGTATGATGTTTCCAGACACATCTATGACAGTTAACACACATGTGATAGGAAAGGAACATGAATGTTCAATCACTAATAAGGTTTGAGTTCACACACTAGTAAATAAGCTAACACTGCCAAGGGATACAAGGATTTGCACCTTCAGCCTACGGAGTGAAAGTACAAGTCTTTGAACAATAGGCCTTCCAAATGTAACTATAACATCTGTACCAAATATCTTCCTACAATAACTCTTTGCAGTCATTCTATGGAGAGACCAGTGCAATAACAATCTCTCTCTACCTCTATCTTCCATCCCATTATTTTCAAGTTGGATGGCAAGACAGGCAAGGGTTCAATGTCCACCCCACCCAGGGAATCCAAGGTAGTCTCAGTATAGCCTCTGGCTTCTCCAGAGCACCCAAAAGAACTCCAAGGGGGGGTGGGTACAAGGCTCTTCCCAGACCAAAGGAAAGGGGTAGCAGGGTAAAAGATTGTAGGAGGCTGGCATGGCTTATAGTGGGTACCTTGTGGTACTTACACCCTGTGCCAGGTCCAGTTATCCCTTATTAGTAGAATAGAGGTGTTTCTAGCAGCTTAGGCTGATAGAAGGTAGCTATGGCAAATCAGCTTAGGCTGAACTAGGAGATATGCAAAGCTCCTACTATACCACTTATATCATATAGCACAATATCATAAGAAAACACAATACTCAGAATTTCTAAAAATAAAGGTACTTTATTTTAGTGACAATATGCCAAAAGTATCTCAGAGGATAGCCTCACTTAGGAGGTAAATAATATACACAAATTATATGTACACAAACCCAAAACAGGTAAGCAACAGTAAGAAAAGTAGTGCAAACAATGTAGAATCACAATAGGATGCAATAGGTAGACATAGGTCTAGGGGCAACACAAACCATATACTCCAAAAGTGGAATGCGAATCACGAATGGACCCCAGACCTATGGGAGATTGTATAGGGTCGCTGGGACTGTAAGAAAACAGTAAGGGTGTCCAAAATACCCCACCCCAAGACCCTGAAAAGTAGGAGTAAAGTTACCCTACTACCCCAGAAAGACAGAATAGTCGTGATAGGGGACACTGAAGACGGATTCCTGGACCTGAGGACCTGTAAAGGAAGGGGACCAAGTCCAAGAGTCGTGAAAGTGTCCAGGGGGGGCAGGAGCCCACTAAACCCCGGACGAAGGTGCAAAAGGGTTGCCTCTAGGTGGAAGAAGCCACAGATTCTGCAACAACGAAAAGGGCTAGGAACATCTCCTTTGGATGGAAGATGTCCCACGGCATGAAGGAGGTTGCAGAAGTGTTTCCAGGCAGAAATACTACAAACAAGCCTTGCTAGCTGCAAGAGTTGTGGTTGAGGATTTTGGGTGCTGCTGGGGCCCAGGAAGAACCAGAATGTCACCCCTTGGAGGAGGAGACAGAGGGGGCACTCAACAACTCTGAGAGCCCCCACAGAAGCAGACAGCACCCCCAGAAGTACCAGAACAGGCACTTAGAAGATCTGAGGACAGCGGTCAACTCAGAGTCACAAAGGAGGGTCCCACGACGTTGGAGTCCAACTCAGCGAGTTGGGCAATGCAGGATGGAGTGTTGGGGATCCAGGCTAGGCTGTGCACAAAGGAATCCTTGGAAAAGTGCACAGAAGCTGGAGCAGCTGCAAATCACGCAGTACACAGGTTTGCTGTCTGGCGTGGGAAGGCAAGGACTTACCGCTAACAACTTTGGACAGAAGGGCCACTGGACTGTGGGAGACACATGGACCCAGCTCCTGTGTTCCAGGGACCACGCTCGTCAGGATGAGAGGGGACCCAGAGGACCGGTGATGCAGAAGTTTGGTGCCTGCGTTGGCAGGGGGAAGATTCTGTCGACCCACAGGAGATTTCTTCTTGGCTTCCAGTGCAGGGTGAAGGCAGACAGCCCTCAGAGCATGCACCACCAGGAAACAGTCGAGAAAGCCTGCAGGATGAGGCGCTACAATGTTGCTGGTAGTCGTCTTGCTACTTTGTTGGGGTTTTGGAGGCGTCCTGGAGCAGTCAGCAGTCGATCCTTGGCAGAAGTCAAAGAGGGAAGTACAGTGGAACTCTGGTGAGCTCTTGCATTCGTTATCCGAGGAATAGCCCAGAGGAGAGACCCTAAATAGCCAGAAAAGGAGGTTTGGCTACTGAGAAAGGAGGCTTGGCTACTGAAAGAGGTAAGCACCTATCAGGAGGGGCCTATGAGGTCACCTGCTGGCTCTGGCCACTCAGAGATGTCCATTGTGCCCCAACACCTCTGAATCCAAGATGGCAGAGGTCTGGGATACACTGGAGGAGCTCTGGGCACCTCCCCTGGGAAGTGCAGGTCAGGGGAGTGGTCACTCCCCTTTCCTTTGTCCAGTTTCGCGCCAGAGCAGGGCTGGGGGATCCCTGAACCGTGTAGACTGGCTTATGCAGAGATGGGCACCATCTGTGACCATCAAAGCATTTCCAGAGGCTGGGGGAGGCTACTCCTTCCCAGCCCTTCACACCTATTTCCAAAGGGAGAGGGTGTAACACTCTCTCTCAGAGGAAATCATTTGTTCTGCCTTCCTGGTACTGGGCTGCCCAGACCCAGGGGGGCAGAATCCTGTCTGAGGGGTTGGCAGCAGCAGCAGCTGCAGTGGAGAACCCGGAAAGGCAGTTTGGCAGTACCCGGGTTCTGTGCTAGAGACCCGGGGATGCATGGAATTGTGACAATTCCATGATCCTAGACATGTTATATGGCCATGTTCGGAGTTACCATTGTGACGCTACGTATAGGTAGTGACCTATATGTAGTGCACGCGTGTAATGGTGTCCCCGCACTCACAAAGTCCGGGGAATTTGCCCTGAACAATGTGGGGTCACCTTGGCTAGTGCCAGGGTGCTCACACACTAAGTAAATTGGCACCCAACCTTCACCAAGTGAGGGTTAGACATACAGGTGACTTATAAGTTACTTATGTGCAATGACAAATGGCTGTGAAATAACATGGACCTTATTTCACTCAGGCTGCAGTGGCAGTCCTGTGTAAGAATTGTCTGAGCTCCCTATGGGTTGCAAAAGAAATGCTGCAGCCCATAGGGACCTCCTGGAACCCCAATACCCTGGGTACCTAGGTACCATATACAAGGGAATTATAAGTGTGTTCCAGTGTGTCAATGAGAATTGGTAAAATTAGTCACTAGCCTGCAGTGACAATTTTAAAAGTAGAGAGAGCATAAACACTGAGGTTCTGGTTAGCAGAGCCTTAGTGATACAGTTAGGCACCACACAGGGAACACAGATAGGCCACAACCCTATAAGCACTTGGGTCCTGGCTAGCAGGATCCCAGTGACACATATCAAAAACACTGACAACACAGGGTTTTCACTATGAACATTGGGCCCTGGCTAGCAGGATCCCAGTGAGACAGTAAAAACACCCTGACATATACTCACAAAGAAACCAAACGTGGGGGTAACAAGGCTAGCAAGAGGCTACCTTCCTACAAAGATGGGATCCAAATAAGGTTGGCACATGCTTTGACGGTGGCCAGCCAGGGTATAAGAGAAGTGATTCAGTTTGCACCAAAAAGTCCCCCACTGAGGGCAGTCCAAGGGCATTGTTAGTGTTGAGTTGGGAGCAGCAGTGTGCTCTGGAGAGGCCAGAGCCTACACTGAGGCTACCTTGGTTTTCCTGGGTGAGTGGACATTGAACCCCCCCGTCTTACCTTTAAACTTGGAAAAGTACAGACAGTGGCCAAGAATCAATGGGACATATGTGGAGGAGTCCTTAGCTCCAGTAAGTGAAGGGCAAGGTGGAAAGGACCATCCACACAGGATCCAAGGGAGAACTCACCCCAGAGTAATGGACTGATGCCTGAGGAGGGAACTGCAACTGAGGAGGCGTGGCCTGACTTTGCAGAGCTACTCAGTGCAGGGGGACCCTTTAGGGAAGATCTTTAAAAGGAGCAACAAAGTTGCACTACCCTTGAGTGCCTCAGGCAGCAAGCTGCCAGGCAAGAACAAATAGACTCCAGTAGTACCCATAGAGTCTATTGGGAGGATGGCCTACTGTTCACTGAGGCCAGTGACCCCAACCAGGGGCAGGCAGGAGAGTTGTGGTCTACCAGATGTACAGAGAATTCCTCCTCACTTTGGCCCATGATATCCCACTTGCTCAACATCTGGGACAGACCAAGACCGTTAGTGGCCCATTTTTACTGGCTACAAATGCCTGAGAGAGTGAAGGAGTTTTGTCGCTCCTGTTTGACCTGCTAAGCCAGTGGCAAGACAGGCTTACAACCAAAGGCTCCCTTAATCCCACTACCTGTGGTTGGGGCTCCCTTTCACAGGGTAGGGATTGACATGGTTGGTCCCCTTAACCCACCCACTGCATCTGGAAACAGGGTTTAGTCTAGTGGTGGTGGACCATGCCTCTTGGTACCCAGAGGCAATCCCACTTACAACTGCCACTGCACCCGCAGTAGTCGAAGCCCTCCACAGTATCTTCACCAGGGTAGGGTTTCCTAAAGAAGTGGTCTCTGATAGAGGGGCAAATTTCATGTCTGCATACCTAAAAGCTATGTGAGATGAGTGTGAAGTGACTTACCAGTTCACCACCCAATCTCACCCGCAGACTAATGGCTTAGTTGAAGGGTTCAATAAGAGCATTAAAGGCATGATCATGGGACTCCCAGAGGAACTCAAAAGGAGGTGGGATGTCCTCTTACCATGTCTTCGGTTTGCATACAGGGAGGTTCCTCAGAAGGGGTTTGGATTCTGCCCCTTTGAACTTCTTTTTGGACACCCTGTAAGGGGTCCTCTGAATCTTGTGAAGGAGGGATGGGAAAGGCCTCTCTTGCAAATAAGAGAGGCACAGTGGGCTATGTACTAGGCTGGAGTTCACGCATGGCAGAGTACATGCAAAAGGCAGACAAGAATTTTCAGGCCAGCCATGAGCTTGTAAAGCACCTGTATGATCAGAAGTCAACCCTGGGTGAGTATTAACCTGGCCAGCAGGTGTGGGGGTTGAAGCCTGTAGCTCCCAGGGCCAAACAGGACAAGTGGACTGGGCCCTATCCCATTGTAGAAAGAAAGGGGAAAGTGACCTACTTGGTTGACATAGGCAACCCCAGGAATCCTCTCAGTGTGATTTGTGTCAATTGCCTAAAGCCACACCAGGACAGGGCTGACATGACCATGCTGTTGGTCACAGATGGAGAGCAGGAGAGTGAGCCACTCCCAGACCTCCAGTCATCCATCCCACAAGATGGAGTTGAGCTGTCAGTTACCTTCACTGCACAGCAGCAGGCTGACTGTAGGCAAGTTCTCAGTCAGTTTGCAGGGCACTTTTCCTTAATCCCTGGACAGACAACATGGTTTACCCATGATGTGGGAGGTGGCGACAGCCTCCTTGTCAAGAATAAGTTGTACAGACTGTCTGAACAAGTTAATGATTGCATCAAAACAGAGGTCAAGAAGATATTAAAGCTAGGAGCGATTGAACCCTCTGATGGTCCCTGGGCTAGCCTGGTGGTACTTGTCCCCAAGCCTTACTCAAAAGGTGGGAAATCTGAGATGAGGTTTTGTGTGGATTTTAGGGAGTTTAATGTAATCACTAAAACAGATGCATATCCCATTCCAAGAGCAGATGAGCTTTGAAAAAGGTAGATACAGCTAGATGCAACCAAATTCTGATAATTCTTTTTGACTTTACATCAGGGTACCAGCAAATTGTGCTAACCCAGGGAGAAAAGGAGAGAGCTGCATTTTTCAAAATTGAGGGCCACTTTCAGTTTAAGATGCTGCCCTTTGGCTTGAAGAATATCCTGGCACTTTTCAGAGGTTGGAGAATCAAGTTCTCTCAGGCTTGAAAGACTTTAGCGCAGCTTATTTAGATGACATAGCAGACTTTAGCTCCACCTGGAAGGATCACTTGGTCCACCTCAGAGATGTTTTACAGACCCTAAAGCAGGCAGGCATGACTATCAAGGCTAGTAAGTGCCAAGTAAGTGGTAGGTGGAGGCCAAGTTAAGTCTTTCCAGGTCAAGAACCAGACCATTCTGGACTGGCAACCACAGCCCAGACCCTGGTCAGAGCCTTCTTAGGCCTGACATGGTGCTATAGGAGCTTTGTGAAAGGGAATTGAACCATTGTGGCCCCTCTCAATGAGTTATCCTCTAAGAAACAACCCAGGAACGCCAACTGGACAGCAGCCTATTAGAATGCCTTTGATGCCTTGAAAGCAGTCATGTGTTCAGCACCTGTTCTGAAGGCCCTGATTGTAGGAAACAATTTAATGTCTAGACAGACGCTTCTGAACTAGGGATTGGGCAGCATTGTCACAGACCGATGATGAGGGTTAGGATCAGCCAGTAGCTTTCATTATCAGGAGGCTCCTTCCCAGAGAGCAGCATTGGAATACCATTGAGAGGGAAGCCTATGCTTTGGTCTGGTCCATCAAGAAGCTGAGAACACACTTGTTTGGGATTAACTTCAAAGTTCAAACCAACCACAGGCCTCTCAGGTGGTTAATGCAGATGAGAGGAGGGAACCCCAAACTGTTGAGATGGTCCATTTCCCTACAGGGGATGGACTTTGTAGTGGAACACAGACCAGGGGCTGCCCATGTCAATGCAGATGGCCTTTCCAGGTTCTTCCACTTAAAAGATGAGGGCTATCAGAAAGGAGGTTAGTGCTCATCCCTTTTCATCTGAGGAGGGTCATGTTGTAAAATACCCCTTTTTGGACGGTCACCCCTCTTTTTGCTGTGGTTTTTGACATGTTAGTGTACTGAGGCCCGCTAATCAGGCCCTAGTACCAATGCTCTTTCCCTTAAAGTAAATGTCAAATTGCAAAGGCCAATTGGCATTCACCCTACCTTTGTAAGCCCGGGCAAGGGTGGTAAAGGGGGATTCCAGGGCTGCAGCACTGATTGTGCCACCCTTGGTACCCCAAGTAAAAGAGAGACTGCAGAGCTGCCATGTAAGCCTCCATGAGCAGCCTGCTGCTCAAGTGAGACACTGCCCACACCAGGTGCAGGCAGAGTCTCTGTTACTGCACCTGGACAGGTCAGCCACCCCTAAGGGAGGTTCCCTCTAGACCAGGGGTTATGGTGCACTGTTCCATGAGTAAGGGCACATGTGCAGGAGCACATATGCCCCCGTGCTGGCAGTTAAGCTGCAATGCTGGCCCGAGTAACCGGCGGTCCATTGGATAACATGGCTGACATCTGACCACTGTTCAGATGTCCAGATCTGCAATGGCCCAGCCAAATGCCATCATGTTTGGTATCAAACACTGTACTTTTTAACCCTGACCATGATGCCCATGTTTAGGATTAAAAAGCAGATGCCCAGGTAGCACCCTTGGAGGATGCCCACTAAGATACCCAGTCCTGTACTGTTTTGGTGGGCTCTCCTGAGCCTCTGCTGCCAAAGACAGAGGTCTGACCTCCTGCCAGTGGTGCTAGCACCTTGGCAGGATGTAAGACAAAGGGCATGGACAAGAAGGCAATCACACCTCTTCCCTCCCAGGCTGGGTAGTGAGAAAAGCAACAGGTTGGCGAGCCTCTAAGGCTTCTCCCACCTTTGATGTGCAAGCAGTTGTCCCCCCAGTGGAGGACAAAGCCTGTGCACCCTGCCCAGTAGGGGAGGTGGAAAATTAGCAATGCAGGAGGAGTGCACCTCCCTCCAACTAGCCACACCTTTGAGGGTGAGCTAGGAGGTCAGTGCGGCCATTGAAGGATTCTGCCATCTTGCAGACCCCTAGAATAGTGGGTTCTGGGTAGAAAGTGACTTACTTCCCACAGGAAGTCATCTCTGCTGGAGTAAACTAGCTGCAAGGACAGTAGCCCATTGGCCACTGTCACTCAGACCTTGAACAACCCCTGAATCAAGATTTAAATGGGTCCCTTGGCATCAGAACTTAGATCTTTCCTGGACAAGAAGAAAGAATCACAAAGAGATGCCCTAACCAACATCAGAACATGAACTCCAGCCCCAGCGCAATGAAGAGGATACAGAATCACCTACAGAGACAAGTACCGGAACCCTGTGCCCTGTGTGTGGTTGTGGTGAAAACTCATTGGTCCCAACCAGAGAAACTCCCATGGACACCGAAAACCCAAAGAAGACTCCTCTGTCTGGTGGCAACAGTCCGCTGCAAATTGCAGGAGTAAAGACGTGCTGTGGAAGAAGAACTGTGACCTGATGCGCTCTGAGTGCCTGAGCCCAAAGAAACTTGGCGTCCCGCATCTAATGAGTGGAAATGAGGTCTGTGCTATGTTTCAAGCCTCTACTCCCAACCAAACGAGCTCCACCTCACAGAAAGCTCGTGGACCACCCTTGCAGCTACCAAGGCTTGTTGGACACCTGCGAAGAAGCCAACAGCCACACAATGTTCAGACTCCAGAGCACCCCTCCAGCATAGGGAACAATGTCACCAATGGCCCCCCTCCTATGTGTTTGAAGCCTGACGGAAGTGACTTCGACTGAAGCAGAAAAGCTTTGGTACAACCAGCGCGCTGATTGACAGCGAAGAGCCTACCTCTGCACCCGGTGCCACCGGACAAGGTTGGTGAAGATCCAAGTGTCGATTCCTGGTCCTGGCCCCTCAAAGACCTCTACATCTGAAGGGTAGAGTATGATTCCACCCCAAGTCCAGTTTTGCAACAGAGTGCAAAACGCACCAGCCGCTGCGCACAGTTCAGAACCAAGGATAGCAAAGTCACCTCTGCAACCGGACTACCTGGGCAAAGAAACAAAAGTTTGACTGTTGACTCTTGGTCTAGGTCCCCAAAGCACCGTAAGTTCCAGTCGGTTCAGCGGAACCCACCCTAGAAGTGCCCAAGTGCACACTGCTATTTTCCGCATTGAGTTCAATTGAAGCCCTTTAAATCTGCAAAGTACTGTATTGTCCAAAAACTTAAAAATTATCAACTCCGGTTGTACAGAAGCCACAAAATTAAATTTGTTGTGTAAATTAACATTACAATCTAATCTAGTTTTCTAAAGTGGTGTCAGATTTCTGTTGAGTCATGTCATTTATTTATCGTCCATGTTGGTAATGTGAAATGCTTTACACATGTTCCTCTATGTAGCCTGACTGCTCTTTGCCACACTACCAGGACTGAGCTATGGTTTACTGAGAGTGAATCTGAGGTCCACTACTGGGTGTTGCGTTGGTATTCCATGGCAATGCCACCTAATTATACCATATAATACCTTCACCTTGCTACAAAGAGTATTTGTCATTTAAAAAGAGTGAGATCTCCTTTCAGCATGTACCTTAAACTTTTGAAGTTTAAAAGAAATTAAAGAAGGGAAATGATCATGGACACACCTGGATTAAAACCCACAGCTTTGTGTGGGATGGTCTGTGACCTTCACCATTAGACCAAAGGTATCTCCTTGAAGTGGTGTTACCAAACATACCTGTGACATTCAAACCACTAGGGTGATTAAAAAGAAAGATGAATGTTTCATCACCAGGAAGGTCAAAACACTAGTAAATAAATAAACACTCTACCAAGCGATACTAGGATTTGAAAATTCAGACACCTGAGTGACTGTACAAGACGCTGACCAGGAGAGAGAGAGAGAGAAAGTGAGAGAGAGAGAGAGAGAGAGAGAAAAGAGAAATTAAAAGAAAGAGATTGACAGAGAGAACTTGAGAGATGAAGAGCAAGCAAGAAAAGTTTTTTAGGCTTTGATGAATGATGTACGTAGAATGAGATATTTTAGGACAAATTAAAAAGTATATTTGTCTTTTAAATCAAGTGAGATGAACTTTCAGTATGAACCTTTGAACTTTTGAATATTAAAAGAAATTAAAGAAATAAAATGATCACTGACATACCTGGGTCTGTGACCTTAACCATTAGGCCACAGGTGACTCCTTAGTATGAGGCTTTCAGACATATCTCGACATTCAACCGTCAGATGTGATAGGAAAGCAACATGAATGTTCTAGTTCACTAGGAAGGTTTAACAGTCAACATACTAGTAAATAAACAAACACACTACCAAGCGATACTAGGATTTGTGCCTTCAGCCTACAGAGTGACAATACAAGTCCTTGACCAGTAGGTCAGAAGTGACTCTGGTCTGTTCTCTCTCCAAACGTAACTATTGTGAGAAAAGGCCTCTTTTGTCATGCTTATCCCCCACCTTTTGCCTGGTATTTGATGTAGTCTCAAAGTTATGAGTGCCCAGTGCCCCTGCTAACCTGGTTCCCTGGGCCATATCTCTTTCCTTAAAACTGGTGTGATGTATTTGCACAATTGGGAATGCCTTTAGCTACCACTGTAAGTCCCTAATAAATGGTAATTAGGTACCTAGGGCATGGGGTATTAAGGCTAGGCCCCTGAGGGCAGCAGCACAGATTGTGCCACTCTCAAGGGCCATGCATCCAGAAGCCCCAGCACTGCCATTGCAGGCGGAGTGTCCTGATGTAATCCTAAAAGACAAACTTAACATGGCACACAACCTGTGTGCCCCATCCACTACACACTGCATGCACATTAGGTAAATCACCACTCTGGCAGGCCTTCCAGCCCTAAGGCAGGGTACACTATATTGTATGTGTGGGCAGAGATGCATGAGCATTATGTCCCTACTGTGTCCCTGCCAAACCTGGGACATAGTAAGTGAATGAGGCAGCCATTTTAGTACATGTGCTAGACACTGGTCAGTACGAGTTTCACAGCTACATGATGGCTACTCTGAACCCTGAGTTGTTTGGTATCAAACAACTCAAAATGATAAATCCAAACTGGTACCAGTATTGGACTTATTACAAGAGGTACCTAGGGGTCACCTTAGAGGTGCCCCCTGCAAAAGCTAACTACCCTGGCATGGTTGCTGGTAGGTACCAATAAGCCTGCCACCACCAGACAGGATTCTGGATCCCTGGGGAGAGAGCCATTGCTCTCCGAGGCCAGAGAACAAAGCCCTTCCTGAGCAGAGGTGCTACCCACCTCCTCCAGGAATGTTCACAGCCCTGCCTAAGAGCTCTCAGGACCTGTCAGCAAATATGCCAGGGTAGTTAGCTTTTACAGGGAGCACCTCTTAGGTGATCCCTGTGTACATTTGACAATAAATTCAACACTGGTACCAGTTTAGTATCATTCTGAGTTGTGTGATACCAACCAACCCAAGGTTCTGTGTGGCCATCATGTAGCTGTGAAACTTGCATTGACCAGTGTCCAGCACATGTATTAAAATGGTTGCTCTGGTCATTCACTATGTCCCAGGTTTGGTAAGGACACAGTGGAGGCATACTGTTAGGGCCCTGGTTAGTTCCCTACAACAATAGCAAAAGTTTAAAACTCCTTACTTTAGTTGGCCTTCTCCCAAAAAAAAAAAAAGGCTACAAATTTAGAAGAAGGTCCAAGCTTTAGTAAAGTAAACATGTCAGATGCAGAGACCCAGATCCAGGAGCTCGGGTTGGCCTCTTACCAGGCGTTTAGTTATGACCAGTTAAGAAAACTCTGCAAGCTGTACAACATTCATACTGGGAAGTAAGTCAACAGAGATAAGTTAGGTTTCTGGTGGCCCAGCATGAGAAAGAGCAACCCACAGAAAGAGCAGCTGATGCAACATCTTGGTGGGGAGGAAGACCCTGTGGAAAATGGGGATGAGGGTAGCACCTCCTCCCAAAGCATTAGTGTACCCACAGAAGAAGACCTGCCCTTAGCCAGGCTGACCAAAAGACTAGGCAGCTTTTGGAGACTGAAAAAAGGAAGGAGTTGGGCCTAGGTCCCAACTCTGCTGGCAGCATCCAAATATTAAAAGAGAAATCTTTCAATATTAAACTCCCAAAAGGAGTTGTCCCCACTTCATAGAAGGGGATGATATAGTGAAATGGTTTGAAAGAGACTGCATTGGGTGGTAAATTGAGAAAAAGACTGGGGCACAGTGTTGTGGGAGTTATTCTCAGGAAAGTGCAGGAATAAGCTCCTGACACTGAATGAGGCAGATTCTAAATCTTATGACCTCGTAAATGGTACCCTGATTGAGGGCTTTGGATTCATAACTGAAGAGTACTACATAAAGTTCAGAGAAGCTAAAAAAAACAGAGCCACACTTGGGTAGAGTTTGTGGACTATTCAGTAGAAATACTAGGTGGTTGGTCAGATGGTAACAAGTTACAAGACTATGATGGGCTGTATAACCTATTCATGAAAGAGCATCTGCTAAAGAATTGTTACAATGAAAGGCTACATCAATACCGGGTAGACCAAGGGACACTTCCCCTTAAGAATCAGAGAGGAAGGCAGACCACTGGGTCAAGACAAGAGTGACCAAGACTACCACTGGTGGGGGAGACCAAAAGAAAGAGGCCAAAAAGCCCACCAAGGGAACAATGGGAGCCAGAATAAAAAATAACAAAGAATCTTCTCAAGGCCCTTAAAGACCTGCACAGGAGGGTGGGTCCAGAGACTCTTCACAGTCTATGGGTGAGTACAAAGGTAAGAGCTTTGATCCCAACAAGGCTTGATGCTATGACTGTAAAAGCAGAGGGCATCCAACTGGCGATCCTAGCTGTAAAAAGAAACAGAATACCCCTAGGTAACCTGCAGTAAATGCAGTTGCTAACCTCCAGATGGGATCAGAGATATGGCCTGGCCATGTCAGTTATCCCACAGAGGACAAATTAGTCACTGAGGGGCATGTTTATAGGCCCCTAGCGCTACCTTGAGCCACATTAATGTAATTTATTCTGACGTTAATGTGGGCCAGCAAGACCAAAATCCCCACACCGTAGTGACAATTTTAAAGACAGAGAGCATAAGCACTGAGGTTCTGGTTAGCAGAGCCTCGGTGACACAGTTAGGCACCACACAGGGAACACATACAGGCCACAAACTATGAGCACTAGAGTCCTGGCTAGCAGGATCCCAGTGAGACACATAAAACACACTGACAAATAGGGTTTTCACTATGAGCACTGGGGTCCTGGCTGGCAGGATCCCAGTGAGACAGTAAAAACACCCTGACGTATACTCACAAACTGGCCAAAAGTGGGGGTAACAAGGCTAGAAAGAGGCTACCTTCCTACACTCTCCACCTTCCCCTTCACTTACTGGGACTAAGGCCTCCTCCTCCTCTCTCAGAGACTCTGGTTTTGAAGAGGATGCCTCTTATCTGTGTTTTTCCTCTTCAAAAGAGGTGAGGGCCTCTACAAGGTCTCCTCTCTTGGCAGTAACTCTAAAGCTGATGCCCCTAGCTTTGCACATTGCCCTCAGATCATTGATCCTGAGGAAGGAGAGGATAGGCAGATTGAGGCCAAGGACCCTGCACTTGTTTACCTAAGAAGTTGGGATTTTTTCAAACTTTTGGAAACTTATTTTACCTAACTAGTTTAGCTTCTTTGAGAATTATTTTGCAACTTTTATAGACTATTGGAATGGGGATGTAAAACACACAGGGCCCTAGCAATTCCAATTACCCTGCCTTTTAAAAATAATAAAAAAAAATAAAAAATTGAGTCTAAAAGTCCATTGAGGATTTCTTGTGTACTCAAAAATATAGTTATTTCTCAGTGGTAAGGTGAAAAACAATTCAAGATCCGCACCGCTGTAACACCAATGTAGCAAGGTGAAGTTATTACATGGTATGATTAGGTTGTTTTACAATGAAATAGCAACACAATACCCAGTAGTGCTCCTTAGATTAACTCTCAGCAAACCCTAGCTCCATCCTGGTAAGGTGACAAAGAGCAGTCAGGCTACGTAGAGGAACATGTCCAAAGCATTTCACATTACTAACATGGACGATAACTATATGACACGACTCAACAGAAATCAGACACCAATTTAGAAAAATAGATCAGATTTGAATCCTAATTTAGACACAAAAAGAAGCATGGTTGCTTTTGTACTAGTGGAATTGTGAATGTTTAAGTCTTTAGAAAATACAGCACTTTGTAGATTTAAAGGGCTTCTTTTGAAGTCACTGGGGGAAAAAGAAGTGGGCACTCAGGCACTTCTAGTGTGAGTTCCTGCGAACCTACGGCAACCTAAGGTGTTGCTGGGACCTACACCAAGAGTCAACAGTCAAACTTTTGTTACCTTGCCTGGGAAGTCCGGTTGCATGGCTGTCCTTGGTGTCTGGTGCGTTTTGCACTCTTGGTCTAGGTCCCCGCAGCACCTCAAGTTCCGGTGGGTTCACTGGAACTCACCCTAGAAGTGACTGAGTGCACACTGCTATTTTCCCTATTGACTTCAAAGGAAGCCCTTCAAATCTGCAAAGTAATGATTTTTCGAAAGACTTAAAAATTCACAACGCCTGTTGTACAGAAGGGTGCAATCTGGGCATTTACAGGGGTAAAAACTAGACCACCTAATGCTTTAAGTTTTATGGAAGATTCGTCGAGCAGGTTAGGCTACTCTTGGAGAAGTGCAAAGCATTTGTTGTACTCACAGTATCATTAAATCGAGGCACACACTCAAAATAATAACTCGAGACTAATTTAGAAAAATACTGAATGTTTGAGTTTTTATATTGTTTCAAAGGTCGATTGTGTATCATCCCATGTTTTGCATCTATACCTACTAAACCTCGAGTGGTTTCAGTCACTCCATGTGATGTCAAATGGAACCCTGTGCACGAAAACTGATAAATGTATCCTGCACACTTCTGTTATTAGCTTTTAACACACGCTGGGGACCTTCTTGCCACCATTTCTGTGATTCACAGATTATTTTTCAAAGCAAAAGAACCAGGCATGGCAAGACCTTTGACTGTTGGAGCAATAGTTACATTTTTTTTACATTTCTCATTTGCAAGCGTGTGCTACAAAAACAAAAACAAAACAAAACCGACCACCGCCTAAATGTGACCACCATTAACGTGGCATAAAAATATTACACAAAAGATTACACTGATGTGCCTGCTTTAATAGTGGTGTTTAAAAACAATCGTTTCCATTGAGGCATGCATTTTACCATTATACTTAACGAAGGTAGCAAGAAGAAATTATCACATACCAAACACTCAAATTTCAGGCAGCTATAATGTCACTTAGGCACTTAATATCAGCAGCTAAAGCTTTTTCTATGCGAGAATCAAAGAAATGTATGGTAGCCTGCTGTACAACAGCCTACCACAAGATGGTGGAAGAGATTGGAGCATTGTGAATCTGATCTCCCTTCAACATTTGTAACATTACGATTAGAGAAAGGCATTGGTTCCAATTCACAAAGTTAAGCATTCTAGCATGTAACGCACATTGGGTGCTGGAGACCATTTTATCACCATTTCTGTGATTCACAGATTGTTTTCATGTTTGTTCATACATATTTACATACGTTGTGCAGTCATAAGGGCTGATTTCTTTTTGCTAAAAGGTAGAAGTGGAATACAGGGTAGAGGAGGAAAGGCCAAGAAAACCCATGCACGGCTTAAAAATAAAAGAAACAGGCACTGGCAAAGCTAACATGCTAGGCCTTGGAATGTTGAGGCAATGGTTACGTTTTAAAAAAACTTTTTATGTTGCACGCATATGCACCAGCAATAAACAGAAAACAGACCATCGCCTAACTGTGGCCATCAAATGCTTGCAATAGAAATGAAACATTTTTGAAAAAAAATCACTGCTGTGGCTGTTTTAATAGTGGTGTTTAAATAAATCATTTTCTTTGTCTCATGAATGGTAGCATTATTAGGATCGAGCCTGCGAGAGCTTACTGGACCCTTGTGTACACCGAATGGCTTGGAGCCTGCCTCTCGCTCACCATTTCCTGGTTTGTGTGGCACTCTTCTTTAAAGTTGTGTAATTCATCAAGGCAAGCCTAGTATAATTTCCATTCCTCTGTGTGGAGCAGGGACAAAGCGCTGATTGCCTCAACTTAATTAGTGCCCGTTCGCTGCTCCTGACGTGATTGTGGTACTAATTTGTGCTTTTTATCTTCTAGTGCCCTGCACACAGAATGCTTGTGATGAGCAAAACATGCCCAGCAGGACAAATACAATTGCAAAGTTTTATTTTTGAAAGCTTGCTTTCTTTTATTTTACCAAGTCATCTTTTCTCATGTTCCACTCATGTTTTCTTTTGTTTTGCTCGTGGGCGCTCTACACAAAAGATGATAATTACCTTGTTCAGAATATTGCAAAGCGACATTCCTTCTTTATTATGAGTAATTTTTTAAATTATGTTTTAACACATAATCATGCCGTACACCCCAATCCACCCCACTCCAATCCACGTACTCCAATCCTTCACAATACACCAAACTTTACCTCACATCAATCCACCCCTCTTCAATCCAAACCACTCACACCAATTCAATCCACTCCAACCCACCCCATCGCATCTGCCCCACTCAGCGCCCATTCTAAAAATCTGCACCACTCCAAAACAATCTGCCTGCTCCAATCCAAAACAATATGCCCCACTCCAATAAAAAACAATATGCAACATTCCCATCTACCCCACTCCAATCTGCCCCACTCAGTTCTAAAACAATCTGCCCCACATTAATCCAAAGCAATCTACCCCATTCCAATCTGCTCCAATCCAAAACAATCTGCCCCACTGCAATCTGCTGCACTCCAATCCAAAACAATCTGCCCCACTCCAATCTGCCCCACTGCAATCCAAAACAATCTGCTCCACTCCAGTCCAAAACATTTTGTCCCATTCCAGTCCACCTCACTCCAATCTGCACCACTTTGATCCAAAACAATCTGCCCCTCTCCAATCCACCCTACCCACATCTGCCCCACGACAATCCAAAACAGTCTGTCCCACTTTAATACATCCCACTTCAATCCACAATAATCTGTCCCATTCCAATTTGCCCCACTCCGATCCAAAACAATACGCCCAACTCCAATACAATCCACCTCACCTCAATCCAATACACCTCATCCCAATCCAATCCACCCCATTCCTTCCCAATTAACCCCATTCCAATCCATCCCACTCCCATCCAATCCAATCCACCCCACACCAACCGAACCCACCCCACTCCAATCCACCCTAATACAATCTGCCCCATTCCAATCCAAAACAATCTGTCCCACTCCAATCTACCCAATCCCAATCCAAAACAATATGCACCACTTCAATTTGCCCTGTTCCAATCCAAAACAGTCTGCCCCACTCCAATCCAAAACAATCTGCCCCATCCAGTCTTTCCCACTCTAATCCAAAACAGCCTGCCTCACTCCAATCTGCCCCATTCCAATCCAAAACAATCTGCTCCACGCCAATCTGCCTCACTTCAATCAAAACAACTTGCCTCCCTCCAGTCCATCTCAATCTGCCCCACTCCAATGTTCCCCACTCCAATCTGCCCCACATTAATACACAACATCCTGCCCCACTTCAAACTGCTCCATTACAACCCCAACCAACCCACTCCAATCCAAAACAGTCTGCCCCACTCCAATCCAATCAACCTCACCTCACCCCAATCTAATTCACATCACTCCATCCCAATTCCCCTCACTCCATTCCACCACAGTCCTCCCCATTACAATCCACCCTTCACTAATCCAATCCACACCAGCCAAGTCCAATTTACCCCACTCCAATCCAATATACCTCACCACAATACACTCCACCACATCACAATCCACTCCACTCCACTCCTGTCCACCCCACTCAAGTCCAATCCACCCCACTCAAGTGAAATCCATCCCACTCCAATCCAAGCCATCCCACTCCAGTCCAATCCACCCTACTCCAATCCAACCCAAGCCACCCCACTCCAATCCAATCCAACCCAACCTTCTCCTATCCAATCCACCACTCTCCAATTCAATCTACACCACCCGAATCAAGTCCACCACTACCCAATCCAGATCACCCCAATCCAATCCATCCATTCCAATCCAATCCACCTTAATCCACCCCACTCCACTCCAATCCAGTCCACATCAATCCATCCTACTCCAGTCCAATCCACCCACTCCAAACCACCTTAATCTATCCCACTTCAATCCAGTACAGCCCTCTCCAATCAACCCACCCAACACCAATCCAAGCCACCCCACCCAACACAAATCCAATCCACCCCACTCCAATCCAATCCACCCCACCCCATCCCAGTTCAGTCCACCCCAGTCCAATCCATCCATCCTGTCTCACCCAATTCACCCCACCTATCTATCTAATCTAATCCATCCCAATTTCAATCCAATCCACCCCACTCCAATTCAATCCACCCCACTTCAGTCCAATCCACCCCAATTCAGTCCAATCTAGTTCACCCACCCCACTTCAGTCAAATGTACTTCACTCCAGTCAAGTATAATCCATCCCACTCCAATCCAATGTAATCCATCCCACCCTATCCAATTCACCCCACCCCTATCACTCCATTCAATGCACCCACCCCAATCCAATGTAATTCACCCCATTCAAATTTACCCCAGTTCCATCCACCTCAACCCATTTCAATCCACTCCACTGCAATCCAAATCACACAACACCAATCCACCCCACTCAATCCACCCACTCTACCGCAATCCAATCCACCTCACTCTACTCAAATCCAATCCACATCACTCTACTCAAATCCGATCCACCCTGGTACCTCAATCCATTCCAACCCTCTCCAACCTATTCCACCCCACTCCACTCTACAACACTCTCTGCACTCATCCACTGAACTCTACTCCCCTTTACTCAACTCTACGACACTATACTCCCCCACTGCACTCTGATACTTCTAGCCACTAAATTTTAGCCATGCTAAACAGCAGCCACACTGGTGTACCACATGGCAAAGCACATTGCCAAAGCCAATAGCTCTTGTTTTGCCAAATGTTTTTTTTTAATGATGGCAACACGAAGAAATCATCACCCAATCAAGCACTCAGATTTCAGGAAGCCACAATGTTACTTAAGCACTTTGTTAGTAATTTTAAAAAGGAGACAGGAACTAAACCACATAAGAGGCAATCTGAAAGTGCAAACATTACATTTTTTAAAGATAATATAAAACTATAAAATAAAAATTAACACTTTGAAATAGTGTTGTCTCTAAATAGAAAGGGGCGATTTGTAAGCAGATGTGAACAATATGGACACGGTTTTTTGCAGTCACTCAAAGTGAATGAAGCCGATAGTTACTACATACATGCTGTGGTGAGCAGAAGCAAAATATGGGTGACAATTTAACAGACTAAGGCCCTCATTACAACCCTGGCGGTCGGTGTTAAAGCAGCAGTAATGCCACCAACAGACCGGCGGTAAAAAAAATAATGGAATCACTACCATGGCGGAAACCGCCAACATAGACAGCCACTTTAACACTCCGACCGCCATGGCGGTAGAATCAAACACCGCAGCAGTAACCGCCAACAGACAGGCGCAACACAATGTACTGCCCATCCTATTACAAGGCACCAATCCGCCAACTTTTCCGGGGCGGTACCAACGCCATCAAAAGTACGGTGGATACAGTCTGCAACGGAAACCACTCACCTCTCAACACCCAACGAGGAACCAGGACGCCATGGAACCCGAGTTACAGGTCCTGCCCATGTTGGTTTACCTCCTCTTCTATCAGGAGCAGCAAAGTCGCCGTCGACGACCACGGTGAGTACTGCACCTAGTACACAGGGAGGGGAGGGGAGGAGAGAAATGAGAGTGACACACATGCATCACGCAACACCCCCACCCCCACCCTCACCCACACCACCATACACAGAAATACATGCAGCAACATTACATTTACACCCCGTCACCACCTGGAAGAACGCAAGGACAAAATGAAATGATTGTAACAAGTGCAATCATCGAAAAATCAGATAGGCCAAAATTAAAATCATCAGTATATACAAATATGTACACCAACTACACAAGTCTGCATAGTAATGAAATCATTGTCCGTGGACCAGTGCTCCAGTGGTCCCAAAATGCATGGGTGAAGCCCACACATGATACCTGACTCGAAACAGAGAGAACACTGCTGGGGCATCAGATCGAAAATAAACAGGCACCTCAGGGGAAGTTAGAGGGGGGGCACCTCAGCCAGATGAGCGGACGACGCCACTGCCCAAAGTTTGTCCTGGGGAGTGCAAAGCCACAGTCTCCCAAGTCTCTCCAGTGGGTGGTTTGCCCACTGCAATATCCTAGGGAGTGCAAAGCCACAGTCTCACAAGTGGATGTCAGTCTCCACTGGTTCTGGAGGGGGCATTGTGTCCAGAGTGCTTCATCCTGCCAACGACTGTGAGTGGATGCTTTTCTCCATTGGTTCTGGAGGGGACATTGTGCCCAGAGTGCTTCATCCTGCCAAGGACCAAGTGAGTGGATGCTTTTCTCCACTGGTTCTGGAGGGGACATTGTGCCCAGAGTGCTTCATCCTGCCAAGGACTGGGGTAGTGGATGCTTTTCTCCACTGGGTCTGAAGGGGGCATTGTGCCCAAAGTGCTTCACATGCAGTGTGGCAGGTCCCATTCCCTCACCTGGGTGTGTGTGCCACGAGATTGCCTGGGAACAGGTAGCATGATACTCCATGGAGGCAGAGACACACTCCACCCTGCTGAGACTTCGCCTGCCACCTGCTGGTACAAACAGTGCTGGGTGTCGTGCCTCATGTTCGCTGTGCAGGGTCCAGGACGTCTCCTGCAGCCTCAGATGGCTGGCCACTGGGGATGATAGCCATGTCAGCTGTGGTGGCACTGTCCGGGCACGTCACGCGGCTGGTGGCGGTGGTTGCGGCGGTGTCTATGGCGGAGACGCTGGCGGTGGTGAATGTGGCAGCACCTGTTGAGGAACACAGCAGGACTTCTCCTGCAGCCTTGGATGGCTGCCCACTGGGGATGATCCTGGGGACTGTTACTGAGGCAGCAGACGTGCAGGTGGTGGTGCAGGTGGCGGTGTCCACCACCGTACAGGTTACTGTTCTTGTTGCCAGAAGGGGTGACTCTGGTCCCTCAGCCGGAGGCTCCGTGCCCTTCGCGTTGTGTCCCTTACCCACCTTTGATGACGCTGCTGGTCCCTTGGCACTGTCCCCTTTTGGCTTGGAGGAGCACTTGCTGGGTGTTTGGTGCAGCTTCTCCCTACGGCATGTGGGCACCTTCTTCACCTTGGGAGGTGGCGGAATGAGCTGATCCTTGGCCTCGCTAGGTGGCACACTGGAAGCCTTGAGGGGTGCCGCATGCGATGTGACAGGACTTGCTGAGACCACAGTGCTGGAGGATTTGGTGGCTGAGGTGCTGGGCTGGGACCTGGACATCCTGGCCCTAGGGGATGGATAGGGAGGGATATGTAGGTAAAAGGTAAGGAAGAGTTTCTTAGACACACTGGGACGGGAAGATGGAGGGGGTTTGGGAGTGGAGGAAGAGGTAGTGGTTGTAGGAGGTGTGCATCTGCTGAATTTGGGTGAAGGTGCATGGGTTGCAGGCAGTTGTGAGGTGGATGGCTGTTGGGAGGGTGTGTGCCTACGTTTGTGTACTTTGGGAGGAGGGCTCACAGACACACTGGGAGAGGACACAGGGAAATGTGTGAATGGTAGTGGGGGGGCCATTGCACGTGAGCAGTGTGTGGTGATGGGCGTGCTGGTGATGGAGGTAGTGGATGAAGGTGTAGTGCATGCATGTGTGAGTGGAGATGAGGCAGGGAGGGTGGAGGAGGACGTGGAGGAAGGGGACACAGTGGAGGCAGTGGATGTTGCTGTGTCTGCATGGGGATGGTGCTTGTGTTAGTGTCTGTGGAATGTGTGGTGCTTATGTTTGCCATGTCCACTCTTGTGTGTTGATGAGTGTGCATGCTGGTCTGATGGTGTGCTTGGGATAGGCTGAGGTACATGGGATTGGGTCTGGGTAGAGGAAGTTGGAGGTGGGAGGCTGGACACAGGGACAATGGCTGCCATCAGTACTGAGGCCAGAGCCTGAAATGCTCTCTGTTGGGCCGCCACGCCAGAATCAATGCCCTCCAGGTATGCATTTGTTTGTTGCAAATGCCTCTCAACACCCTGGATGGCATTCAAAATGGTTGATTGCCCAACAGTGAGGGATCTCAGGAGGTCAATAGCCTCCTCACTGAGGGCAGCAGGGCTGACTGGGGCAGGGCCTGAGGTGCCTGGGGCGAAGGAGATGCCCACCCTCCTGGGTGAGCAGGCACAGGAAACTCGATGAGGGGCTGCTGGGAGGGCGGTGCTGGTGGGGGGGGGGGTGTCGGCTGTACCTGTTATTGCGGTGGAGGATTCGCTGTCGCTGGTGCCTGCTCCGGTCCCCGTCGTGGAGCTAATGCACACAAGGACAGGGTGACAAAACAAAAAGGGGGAAAGACAGAGGAGACACATGGTCAATGCCTGCAACTCCACTACCATTGGCGGACAAAACACACAGGGAGCAGCCCTATGCACTAAGCCATGCACTAACAGCGCAGGGGAAAACCACATGCCCATGGGGGACTCTGTCTAGACCCATTTCATGCACAGCTGGAACCCATAGGACCTTGACTAGGTGTAGAGGGCAATAACCACCTTTAAGGTTGGAGTGGGACTGAGCCTGCAAATCAATGGGTCTACTTTTGCTGATCTGCCCTGGCCTAGGTGAACCCACAATACACCTCCCCCACCCACACACCTCGTTAAGTGTGCAGAGTCACCTGAATGAGAGTGTACTCACCCCCTTGTGGCTGCTGTGATGCCCTCAAGCTCTCATCCAACTGAGGATATGCCACCGCCAGGATCTGGTAAATCAGGGGGGTCATAGTGTGACAGGCACCCCTTCCACGTTGGGAGGCCATCCCCAGCTGGGCCTCAGCCGTCTTCTTGCTCCAGCGGCGCAGGTCCTCCCATCTTTTCCAGCAGTGGGTGCTCCGTCTATGGTAGAACCCCAGGGTCCACACTCCCTTGGCGATGCCAAGCCAAATATCCTTCTTCCGTGGGCACTGACCAAGAGGAATAGTGAAGTAAAAAAAGGATGTTACTCACACACTGGCCACAAACCTCCCACCCTGTCCCAGAAAAACAAACACTCACCATCCTCACATGCTGGCCTGTCCCCCCGTCTCTTATATGCACAACACTCCATACAATCATGTCCCATCCACCATACACACGGTTCACTCACCTGTTTGTCTGGAGGACCGTAGAGTTGCATGTACTGGGGGAGGACCCCATCCACCAGTTTCTCCAACTCCTCCGCAGTGATGCAGGGGCCCTTTCCCCAGACACTATAGCCACTGTCGCTTCCATACGCAGGTCACAGCAGCACTTGCAGTGTAGGTCCTCTCCTGGTGAAGGTCAAGTATCAAGTGATGGAACAGATATAAAATGGCGTTCATGTCCGCGGCGGTGCGTACCGTCACCACCGGCGTACATCGTCATTGGCTCCTGGAACCCATAGGGCCCAATGATAACCAATGCTGATTTGCGCAGCGGTCTTCGACCGCCTACCGCGGCGCTGCACAACGCCAGTGCAGTTACCTCATTTCCCCTTGTCCCTCCTTACAGGTCAGGCACCCACCATTTCGGGGGGCCACATGGCAGCCCAACTAACTGCATCACAGCTATTTTGGCCAGGAATACGGACAGACAAAGGCACACAGAGATAATTTCACGATTGTGCTAAACAGCCTTGTGAAACCTATGTGGTTTATGACCCTCTGCTCACCCTTCTCCTCCATAGGGCCCGTCCGCTGGGGCAGATGATGAGGTGGTGGCATCCTCCGGTGTACAGACCCCTGGTGGACCTGTCGACAATGGAAGACAGACATATCATTATCACTTACAAACTTGATTGTGCCCGCAATCCAGGAACTGTGTGCCCAGTTGGAGCCAGACCTGATCTCAGCTATCTGCCATCCCACAGGAATCCCCCCCCTCTAGTGCAGGTCCTGTCAGTGCTCCATTTCCTGACAAGTGGGTCCTTTCAAACAACAGTGGCCATGGCATCAGGGATGTCACAGCCAATGTTCTCTAATGTGTTGTCCAGAGTGTTATCTGCCCTGCTGAAAAACATGCGCAGCTACATCGTTTTCTCTCAGGTGGAGGATCTGCACACAGTGAAAGGTGACTTTTATGCCCTGGGACATATCCCCAACATCATTTGTTCCATTGATGGAACACATGTGGCATTTGTACCCCCCCCCACCTCAGTGCATGACGTTTACATTTTGAGGAATAGCAGCATCCCTTACGTGATGGGGCAACTCCAGAGGCACCGGGTGTGGGTAATAGGTGAGCCCAAGGTCCCCACACAGTTTAAATAGGTGTCTGGGTATGGGAGAGTCCCTAAGGGTTGGAGGATGTCTAACAGTTGTCCCCCGATCTTTGCAGGGGACTCAGGTGACCCCAACCTGTCATGGCTACTGACCCCAGTGAGGAATCCCAGGACAAGGGCAGAGGAATGCTACAATGAGGCCCATGGGCGAACTAGGAGGATAATAGAGCGCACCTTCGGCTCCCTATACTACTCACCGATGGTGTGCCAAATCATCGTGGCATGCTGTATGTTGCACAACCTGGTTTTGCAACACCTGGTGCCTTTTTGCAGGAGAATGGGCCTGATGCTGGTCTTGTGGCAGCTGTGGAGCCTGTGGACAGTGAAGAAGAGGAGGCAGAAGAAGAAGATATAGACAACCGAAACAACATCATCATGCAATACTTCCAGTGAGACACAGGTAAGAGGATGGCACCGCTTAACACATCTCATACTACTGTAGGACATAGCATAAATCACCCTTTTGACCTCTGAGTATGGACCCTGACATGTCACTTTGCCTTTCCATTTCACAGATCTGGGTCCCACTCTGTGCCCTCTGCTATGTTTACTGCTGCCCAACAACTGTCTAACATTGGTATGTGAAAATGAACATTGACATTGCTATATTTCAGTTACGTCGCAATTACACATTTGTGAAAGTACAGACTGACTCCAGATTGATTTGTGATTCAAGGGTGTTTATTTCTGTGCTAATGAGTGGAGGGGGGTGTGCAATGGGCTGGGGTGATGGTGGAGGAATGTCCATGTGTAGGGAGGTAGCCTCTTTCTAGCTTTGTTACCCCCACTTTTGGCCTGCTTGTGAGTATATGTCAGGGTGTTTTTACTGTCTCACTGGGATCCTGTTAGCCAGGGCCCCAGTGCTCATAGTGGAAACCCTATGCTGTCAGTGTGTTTGATATGTGTCACTGGGATCCTGCTAGCCAGGACCCCAGTGCACATAGGTTTGTGGCCTATATGTGTTCCTTGTGTGGTGCCTAACTGTATCACTGAGGCTCTGCTAACCAGAACCTCAGTGTTTATGCTCTCTCTGCTTTTAAAATTGTCACTGCAGGCTAGTGACTAATTTTATCCAATTCTCATTGGCATACTGGAACACCCTTATAATTCCCTAGTATATGGTACCTAAGTACCCAGGGTATTGGGGTTCCAGGAGATCCCTATGGGCTGCAGCATTTCTTTTGCCACCCATAGGGAGCTCAGACAATTCTTACACAGGACTGCCACTGCAGCCTGAGTGAAATAACGTCCACGTTATTTCACAGCCATTTTACACTGCACTTAAGTAACTTATAAGTCACCTATATGTCTAACTCTCACTTAGTGAAGGTTAGGTACAAAGTTACTTAGTGTGAGGGCACCCTGGCACTAGCCAAGGTGCCCTCACATTGTTCAGGGCAAATTTCCTTGACTTTGTGAGTGCGGGGACATCATTACACGCGTGAACTACATATAGGTCAATACCTATATGTAGCGTCACAATGGTAACTCCGAACATGCCCATGTAACATGTCTAGGATCATGGAATTGTCACCCCAATACCATTCTGGTATTGGGGTGACAATTCCATGCATCCCCGGGGCTCCAGCATAGAGCCTGGGTACTGCCAAACTAGCTCTCTGGGGTTTTCTCTGCAGCTACCGCTGCTGCCAACCCTCAGACAGGTTTCTTCCCCCCTGGGGCCTGGGCAGCCCAGTCCCAGGAAGGCAGAACAAAGGATTTCCTCTGAGAGAGGGTGTTACACCTCTCCCTTTGGAAATAGGTGTTAAGGGCCTGAGAGGAGTAGCCCCTCCTGCCCTCTGGAAATGTTTGAAGGGCACAGATGGTGCCCTCCTTGCATAAGCCAGTCTACACCGGTTCAGGGATCCCCCCAGCCCTGCTCTGGCGTGAAACTGGACAAAGGAAAGGGGAGTGACCACCCCCCTGACCAGCACCTACTAAGGAGAGGTGCCCAGAGCTCCTCCAGTGTGTCCCAGACCCCTGCCATCTTGGATGCGGAGGTGTGAGGGCACAATGGAGACCTCTGAGTGGCCAGTGCCAGCAGGTGATGTCAGAGACCCCTCCTGATAGGTGCTTACCTCTCTCTGTAGCCAATCCTCCTCTGAGGGCTATTTAGGGTCTCGCCTGTGGGTTTCTCACCAGATAACGAATCTAAGAGCTCACCAGAGTTCCTCTGCACTTCCCTCTTCGACTTCTACCAAGGATCGACCGATGACTGCTCCAGGACACCTGCAAAACTGCAACAAAGTAGCAAGAAGACTACCAACAACATTGTAGCTCCTCATCCTGCTGGCTTTCTCGACTATTTCACGGTGGTGCATGCTCTGAGGGCTGTCTGCCCTCACCCTGCACTGGAAGCCAAGAAGAAATCTCCTGTGGGTCGACTGAATCTTCACCCTGCTAATGCAGGCACCAAACTTCTGTATCACCGGTCCACTAGGTCCCCTCTCATCTTGACGAGCGTGGTCCCTGGAACACAGGAGCTGGATCCAAGTGTCCCTGACAGTCCAGTGGCCCTTCTGTCCAAAGCTGGTGGAAGTAAGTCCTTGCCTCCCCACGCCAGACAGCAAACCTGTGTACTGCATGATTTTCAGCTGCTCCGGCTTCTGTGCACTTCTCCAAGGATTCCTTTGTGCACAGCCTAGCCTGGGTCCCCAGCACTCTGTCCTGCAGTGCTGAACCCGCTGAGTTGGACTCCGATGTCGTGGGACCCTCCTTTTGTGACTCTAAGTTCACAGAAATTCCAAGTGCCTGCTACGGTACTTCTGCGGGTGCTGCCTGCTTCTGCAGGGGCTCTCTGAGTTGCTGAGCAACCCGTCTGTCGCCTCCTCAAGGGGCGATATCCTGGTCCTTCCTGGTCCCCAGCAGCACCAAAAAACCTCTACCGCGACCCCTGCAGCTAGCAAGGCTTGTTTGTGGTATTTCTGCATGGAAACACTTCTGCAACATCCAGCACACCATGGGACATCTTCCATCCAAAGGAGAAGTTCCTAGCCCTTTTTGTTGTTGCAGAATCTTTGGCTTCTTCCACCCAGAGGCAGCCCTTTTGCACCTTCAGCCGGGGTTTCCTGGGCTCCTGCCCCTCCTGGACACTATCGCGACTCTTGGACTTGGTCTCCTTGCTTTGCAGGTCCTCACGTCCAGGAATCCGTCTTCAGTGTTTTGCTGGTGCTTGTGGTTCTTGCAGAATCCCCCTATCACGACTATTGTGTCTTTCTGGGGTAGTAGGGTAACTTCTACTTTTCAGGGTCTTGGGGTGGGGTATCTTGGACACCCTGACTGTTTTCTTACAGTCCCAGTGACCCTCTACGAGCTCCCATAGGTCTGGGGTCCATTCGTGATTCGCATTCCACTTTTGGAGTATATGGTTTTTGTTGCCCCTATACCTATGTTTACCTATTGCATCCTATTGTGATTCTACATTGTTTGCACTTCTTTTCTTACTGTTGCTTACCTGTTTTGGGTTTGTGTACATATAACTTGTGTATACTACTTACCTCCTAAGTGAGGGTATTCTCTAAGATACTTTTGGCATATTGTCACTAAAATAAAGTACCTTTATTTTTAGTAACTCTGAGTATTGTGTTTTATGATATAAGTGGTATAGTAGGTGCTTTGCATGTCTCCTAGTTCAGCCTAAGCTGCTTTGAAACAGCTACCTTCTATCAGCCTAAGCTGCTAGAAACACCTCTATTCTCTAATAAGGGATAACTGGACCTGGCACAGGGTGTAAGTACCACAAGGTACCCACTATAAACCAGGCCAGCTTCCTACATTCATCATCACAGCCCCACTCACGGAAGGGGGCACATGGGACCACTTTAGTCCAAATAGTGGACAGGCATATCAGCATGTTCTGCAAGTTGTTACAAGATATGTGCAAACTTTACAGCCTGCAGAGCCTGCAGGACTATCCACCGACAAGAGCCTCAGGGTGCCGGCCAGCTGTTCAGTGGCAACTACAACTAATACAATTTCTCCCTGCGCGGAAGCCCCTCTACTGTGCAAAGCCCCCAGTAGCCTCCTAGGGGCTCTACAGGCCCTGTCTCCCATCAGACAGGCTTCAACGGAATTAGTAGAAGAGGAATTTCTGGAACTAATTTTCATCCAAGGCTATACTCCAAAAGGTCCCATAGACACCTTAAACAGGAGAAACTTACTAAGGCTTTTTAGGCATGTTCCAGCACTTAGGCATATTTCCTTGGAGGACCTCAATTGGGTTAGGTTTGAGCCACCCTTCCCAAATGCTACGGGAGATGTCACAAAAACAACCTGGAAAAGGGCTTCTCAGACAGCCATGGTATGGCTGAAAGAGAGTCGTTCACAGAATGGGGCATCAACTTATACATCCACCCGCCTACCAAATACCCATTTGTTCCACTAAGCAAAGCCCCAGGGAAATACCAAAAATAACCTTAAGAGGATCAAGTGGGGGGGAAAGAATGGCTGGCTATCCATAAAGGTGGCCTCGCAGGCCTTAAATATAGTTTTTACACACAACAGAAGAGAGGTGCTCCCAGTTATACACAGTCTCACAAGGTTTACGGAGGGATCAGGAGTTCCATGCACCGGATGGACCGAGCTATAGGCCATAGCATTGTGGCGGGTGCAGTGCACTACTCCCCGCAATCAACAAAATCTTTGTCAATTTTGTTGTGGAATGTGACAGGCCTTAGAAAATTTACTAGGTCCAGGAAAGCATGGGCTTACTTAAACTCAAACATTATCTTTATGCAGGAAACCTGGGAACTTGCTCCGTCTCATCTATCAGGCGATTATGAGATCTTTTTTTGCCAGCAACTCGCCCAAGTATTTTCAGCCGTCCCTCTGGTGGTTCATCCATTTTCATTAAGCATTCAGCTAACTCAGTGACCATTGAACGTCTGATAAACAACAAAATGGCCCAAGTAGCCTCCTTTAATGGCCTGAACATCGTCCGGGAAACAGCAGACCTGAAACTGATCAACTGCTATATAAACACTTTAAGAAAATTAAAGTCAGCAACAATTCATAAACTCCTGGACAACTTGGAATCAGTCACCATTGACCACCCTGGACATGAAATAGTAATGTTGGGAGACTGCAACATGAGTGGACTAGGTGATCCACCAGAAGACACACCCCAAGAAAGATGGCGCCAATTAAAACATAATTTCTTGACATCCTTTAAACTAAAATTATCTCACCATGAGCTCTTGGCAAAACAGAAGGCTAGTTTTTTTCCCCACAACTTTCAAGGGATGCTCAATTATTGACTACGTGTTCTTATCGGAAAGGTTGAATCCAAAGCTCACCCACTTTGAAGTACCCGAAAGGGGGGAGAGCGATCATAGTCCTCTAAAATGCATTATAGATCTTCAAGTTCACCCACCAGGAAAAATCACTAGGATAGGGGCATCAATGGGCATAGAGAAGTTGCATTAAGTAAGAAGAATGAAATAGAGATCTGAATACTCAATTCGCATAAACCCCTGACTAAAAGCCTGGTTTCTGGAACCTCACTCGGATTTTGCACGGTGGGAGAAGTCAGTGGCTGATCTCAAATCTTTGCTCCAAGGGAAACCTCCCAGGCTCACCCACTCAACCTGACTCGTTGACAAGTGCAGCACCAAAACTAGACAAAACCATCCTTAGGACAAGACGGGCACTCCGTAGAGCTCAGCGTGTGCACAAACAAAAGCCCACAAGTGACACAGCAGCACAGATAGCTAGCAATAGAAGATCCCTTAAGAAAAATATTTGTGAGAGCAAGGTGGCAAAATATCAAAAAGAATGTGAAACCTTATTTAATCTGTTAAAGGACTCAAGCCACGCCCGATTCTGGGAGCATGTAAACAAGTTAAGGAGCAACAATGTTCCCGGGGAAAATTGTGCCTCAGAGGCGGCATGGGTCATTCATGTCACAAACCTGTACACGGCCATCCAGACGGATTTGGGCATGACCGGCAACAGGTCGGAGACAACCCAGTACACATTTTCCCCCCACCATGAAGTACTCTCCTTAGAAGCAGAAGAAGCTCCAGAGTCCAGGGAGGCCTCTGGGTCAGATCAGGCAGTTGCTTCTGATGAAGAAAAAAGAGCAGAATTAAATCACATCTCCGCCAGAGAGATAGAAAATGTCATAAAGAGTATAAAGAAGGACGGTGCACCAGGTCCCAACGGTCTCCCAGCTTCCATGTTCAAATGCTCCCCGATGGACTGAACAAAGGGGTTGTTCCCGCTCTTTAATATAGCGAATCAGTCGACTGCAGTCCCAGTCTCATGGGACTGCAGCTGCATATCCATTTCTCATTGACACAAAATCTTGTGATTTCAGATGTGCACTGCATTTCACCACGGCAATCTTTTCTGGCATTTGAATAACTTGCAACAACTCCTGAATTCTCTCAGCAATTCTTACTGGTGAACCAGAAGAGGACAGGAAGCCTCTAAGACCACATCTGGCCAAAATCATGCACTATTGCAAATCCATACTGGCTATCTGCTGGGCAGAAACATTGCATACTCTAGTAAGGGCTACTAGTTCCACTAATTGTGCGAGTATACTCCTCGAAGCCAGGACGCTTCAAGTATACCAGAAATTGTGCACACAGCATATCCTGCTCTCAGTATTCCCGTATTGTCCCTTAGACAGAAACCATCAACAAAAATAATTTGGTCATTCTTTTCTAATCGGGTGTCTCTGATATCAGGTCTAGGTTTTGTGCACAGATCACTTACCTCGAGAACTTTCTATATCCAACATTTTCATTCGGGAGTAAGGTTCCCAGGTTAAGCACTGTACATCTTTTCAATGACACATTTAGGGACCCCAGAATGCTCGTTTCATAGCGAGTCAGCCTGGCACCTGTTAGGTATTGCGTCTTAGCTCGAGTAAGCAAAACGTCAATAGAGTGAGGGACCATAATAGTCAGGGGATGTCCCATCACAATGCCCTCACACTGTGTGAGGCTCTGTCCAACCACAGCAACTGAGCGCAAACAGCCTGGTAAAGCTTCTGCAAACTCAGTCCAAAGTAGCTGAAAAATATGCTATTGGGCGGTTTACACCACCAGGGACCTGAGTCAAGACAGACAAAGGACATGCATCACGCTTATGACAGAACAACATGAAGGGTTTTGTGTAGTTAGGCATTCCCAAAGCCGGGGCTTTGCACAAACTTTCTCTCAACTCAAAAAATGCTTCATGCAGGCCTGATCTAACACCAGGGGATCAGTGACTCCTTTGTGGGTCAGCTTCTGCAATGGCTTTGAAATGACAGAAAAGTTGGGAATCCACTGGCAACAATAGCCTACCATCCCCAAAAACATCCTGACATCTCTCTGTGTGGCTGGGGGACTCATTTGCAATATGGCTGTGACCCTTTCTCTGGATATTTTCCTAACTCCCTTCTCAGTCTGGTGACCCAAATATTTCACTTCTTTCTGACAATAATATAATTTAGTTGGGGACGCTTTATGGCCATTCTTTCCTAGATGGTTCAGTAAGGCAATCGTGTCATATTTGCACTCTTCATTTGTTTTGGATGCAATTAAAAAGTCAGCAATGTACTGTACCAATATCGATTGAAAAAGGCATTTCAAATGACTCGAGGTTATTTTTCAATGTCTGGTTGAATATGGAATCCCTTGAGGAATTCTACACCAACAGTAAACTCGATCTAAAAATTTGAAACAGAAGAGACATTGACTATCCTCCCAAAGATTCACAGAAAAGAATGCTTGTGACAACTCTATAATGGTGAACCATTCAGCATCGCATGGAATCTGAAACAAAATGATGGCTGGATTTGGCACTATGGGACAACATTTTGGCCCTCATTATGACACTGATGGTAAATCTCACTTACCGCTGCGCTGACGGGTGCCAACTTACCGCCGCGCTGGCGGATATCCGCCCACCATATTATGACTCACACACACCAATCCAACAGAATACAGCTGCATAAACAAATCCACCAGACCAAATGTCAGTGATAAACTGGCAGTCCCAAAACCAATACCATTACGCCAACAGAACAGCGTCCATTACATTATGACCCACAAACCACCACAGCGGACATTGAACGGCGGTAAACCATTGGCGGTACATACCGCCACACTCAGAATGGACACCCACATACAAACAACATTACATTAGACAATACCAAAAATACCCACACCACACCCACACCACTATAAAACACCCACCCACCCACATTACCCACAATTCCTTATAAACAACAATTGCCACCAGGAGACTGAGAAGAAGAGCACAGAGACAACTAGACACACACACCACATACACACATACATCCCTCACGCACTCCACATCACACACCCCACTACATTACCCAACCTACTCTCACCAACACACATCACACAACACCCATGGCACCACAAAGACACCACCATTTCACAGAGGAAGAGTTAAGGGTCATGGTGGAGGAAATCGTCAGGGTAGAGCCAAAGCTCTTTGGAGCACAGGTGCAACAAATATCAATAGCAAGGAAGATGGAGCTATGGCGGAGAATCGTAGACAGGGTCAACGCTGTGGGACAACACCCAAGAACAAGGGATGACATCAGGAAGAGGTGGAATGACCTACGGGGGAAGGTGCGTTCCATTTCAGCAAGACACCAGCTCGCCATACAGAGGACTGGTGGTGGACCCCTCCCTCACAACTCACAGCATGGGAGGAGCAGGTACTGGTAATACTGCATCCTGAGGGACTCGCTGGAGTTGGCGGAGGGCTGGACACTGGTAAGTCAACTTTTACAATTATCACCCCCATACCTGCAAGCCATCACACACCCTCACCCTCACTCCCATCACTCTACCACATCCCACACACTCAACCAACACATCTCACTAATCCCAATGCGAGGCCCTCCATGCTGTACCAATCCATGGACACCCCTCCCAGCCCCACATGAACACTCATCACTAAAGCATGCACAGCATAGGAAAACTAACATAACCACAATACACCAACATTCACAAGCAAAAGCTGTATGGGTAATACCAACCATAGAGGGGAAGCTAGGGAAGTACAATTGTCAAACACTTGAAGCATAATACATCATTTACATCCCCACAGGTACCCCATCCAATGTCACTGGAGAGGAGATGCCACCACTATCCAATCCCCTAACAGAAGAGGCCCACAGTGATGACAGTAACTCTGGACTTCTGAATCTGGATGACCTACCTGTCCCATCAGGGACCACTGAACAGCCGGTCACCCAAGTCCACTCACAGACCACCACAGAGCCTCCCCATCGGGAACCAACACCACAGCACCAACACAGCGTACCTACGCCTCTCTATCCAGGACACGTCAATCAGCAGTGTGCCCACCTGTACAGGGCCCCCATGCCACACCTCGCCAACAAGACAATCAGAGACCTGGGGTCAGTGGCAGTGAGCACACCGTTCAGGGGACAGAGGCACAGGCCAACAGGGACACTGGGAGGACTGCCGTGTGCCAGGGGGAGGACAGGAGCAGGGGACAGACTCTCCAGAAGGTACTCTCCGAGATCCTGGGAGCCTACCAACATTCCCAGGACACGATGGGCCCGATCCTAGACAATGTCCAGGAGAACAGGCGGCTGCAGGAGAGACAGTATCAGAGGATCACGGAGGACTTGCAGGCCATTAACAACACCCTGATCTCCATAGCAGGGGTGCTGTCAGACATGGCCAACATCATGAGGGAGGCAACAGCATATCAGCGAGCCCCTACCACTAGCCAGTCATCTGAACAGCCCTGCACTTACGCTTCCACTAGTGGCTAGGAGTCCCAGCCACAGGACCCACAGGCCACCAGCACCCCTCCCCCTGCGGAAGGTGAACCACCCAGGAAATGTTCCCTGCGAACCAGACAGAAGCCAGAGACACTTACCAAGACCACCGCCAGGAAATAAGCCTTTTCTCATTGTCCCCTTTGTGTCCCACACTGCCACCTTGTCCACTTTGAACTGCCGTAGCTCCCCTTCCAATGTCCCCCTTGGACACTGCACCTGTGCTACAAACAGACTGGAACAATACCCTGGACTTTCTTCCATCATCATCCCATTCCATTGCACTTTCCCCACTATATTTTAGCACAACAATAAACACTCTTGGATAAAACTCGACTACTAGTATTTCATGTATTGCAAAATTGTATTGATTGAAACAGCTACAATTATTGCAAATGAACTGTAAATAGTATGAGCATAGAATGAATGACCTGTTGCTGGCTGTTGTGATCACATCAGGACAATGTTGTCATATCACCAACATCTGTAAAATTAATATCCATAGGTAACAGTAAGTAGGGGAAACAAGTGGGTAATGCCCGCATACCAATTCCTCACAGAATACGCCAATAGTCATAGAAATGTGAAATAGTACTGTCTCACCTGTGTGTCATTGAAAGTACTGACGTATCGTCAATGTTCTGTTGTCCACATCCTCATCCTCTGCCTCCTCATCCTCACTGTCCTGAGGGTCCACTGCTGCCACAGGGGCATCTCCAGTCTCCTCCTCCTGCAGAAAAGGTACATGGTGTCTGAGGGCCAGGCTGTGCAACATGCAGCATGCCACTACTATCTGTCAGACCTTCTTGGGTGAGTAGCACAGGGATCCATCTGTCAGATGGAGGCACCTTAACCTGGCCTTCAGGAGGCCAAAGATCCTCTCAATGGTCCTTCTGGTTTGCCCATGTGCCTCATTATAGTGTTCTTCTGTCCTTGTACTGGCATTCCTCACAGGGGTCAGCAGCCGTGATAGGTTTGGGTAACCAGAATCACCTGCAAATATTGAGGGACAACATTTAGCCACACATTATCCTATATGGCCAACAGCATAGGCATATACCAACATATACTGGGTGGAAACAAGGCTCACCTATTAGCCACACCATGTGCCTCTGTAGTTGGGACATCACATTTGGGATGTTGCTATTCCATAGGACAAAGGCATCATGCACCAACCCAGGATACTTAGCATTGACTTGGGAGATGTACTGGTCCACCAGACACACCATCTGCACATTTATGGAGTCGAAACTCTTACGATTCCTGAACACCTGTACATTTTGCAGGGAGGGGGGGGGGAACTAATGCAATATGTGTCCTGTCAATTTCCCCAATTATATTGGGGATATGTCCCATTGTATAAAACCCGGCCTTCACAGTGGCCAAATCCTCCATCTGGGGGAAAGCAATGTAGCAGCACATGTGTTTTATCAGGGCAGACTAGACTCTTGCCAGCACCATTGAGAACATTGGCTGTGACATTCCTGCTGCCAAGCCCACTGTCACTTGGAAAGAACCAGTTGCCAGGAAATGTAGCACTGATAGAACTTGCACAAGAGGGGGTATCCCAGTCAGATGACGGATAGCTGAGATAAGATCAGATTACAACTGGGTACACAGCTCTGTGATTATGGCCCTGTACAGTCAATAGGTGAGTATAATGTGCCTGTCCTCCAGTGTAGCCAAGTCCACCAGGATTCTGCACACGGGGGTATGTCTCCATCTCCTATTCATCCGCAGCGGTAGGTATCTAAGAGACACAAGAATGAGTAGGCTGTCACAATTTGGACAACAATACCACAACAGCAGTCTACATCTTGCAATCATGTTTTAGGACAGTGTAGTTGAAAAGTATGTGCCTATTTATCCTGTGACGCAGCAATTATCGATAGGCCTGTTCACCCCCCCTGAAATGGCGACTCTTTGTCCGGTGTGGAGGGACAGGTGGAAGTGAGGTAATGCTGCTGATGTTGTGCGCCGTGGCGGTAGGCCGTTGTGAACCGCTGTGCAATTCTTCATTGGTTTATATTGGGCCCTATGGGGTACATTGACCAATCGGGATCTACGGTGGCGGTGATGGTATGCACTGCTGTGGACTTGACCGCCATTTTATTTCACATTCCTCACTTCTTTCCTGACCTTCCATAGGAGAGGACCTACACTGCATGTACTGCTGTGAACTGTGTCTGGAACCTACCATGGCCCGTGTGACTGGGGAAAGGGCCCCAGCCTTCACTTCGGAGGAGTTGGAGTGATTGGTGGATGGGGTCCTACCCCAGTACGGACTGCTGTATGGGCCTCCAGACCAACAGGGGAGTACACTGTGTGCACGATGCATGTGGCATGAATGCATGGAGTTGTGTGTGAAGGCATCGTATAAGGGGGTGGGCAGTGTACATGTTGTGCGCTGGGCTATGTGTATGCCAATGTTGATGCAAACAGGTATTGTGGGCCATTTGTGTTACAGGCTGGACTGTTTGTCTAATGGTGTTCTCCTGTCTGTATTGCTTCTGCAGGTCAGCGCCCATCAAAAGAAAGGAATATGGTGTACCATCGCCAAGGAGTGTGGACCCTGGGGTCTATGGCAGGCGGAGCACCCACTGTCGTAAACAGTGGGAGAACCTGAGATGCTGGGCACGAAAGACCGCTGAGGCCCTGCTGGGGATGGCCTCCCAATGAGGAAGTGGTGCCCGTCAGACCCTGACCCCCTTGATGGCCCATATATTGGCGGTGGCCTACCCTGAGCTGGATTGGTGCTTGAGGGTATCACAGCAGCCACAAGGGGGTGAGTACAGTGGCTATCATTATAACTTACGGCTGGTGGTGTCACGACTCACGTGCTGCTTGCGCCTGGAGTTTGCAGATCTTGAGGCGTGGATCTTGAGGGTTCGACTTTGGCCCAAAAAGGGGCGACTCTTTCTGGTAGCCACGGTGCTGTAGGCGAGGAAACGCCAAGGACAGACCGTGACCGTGAGAAAGTAGCGCCAGAGGGAAAAAACCCCTTCAGAAGAAGAGGAAAAAACCTCCCAGAAGATTCGCAGGGGATTCCTGGAACAAGAACAGAGGAACAGGAAGCAAAGGAACTGACGTAACACAGAAATGGCGAAATCCAGAGCCAAGGGCTAGGAAATCAGGAGCGAGGACACTAACTGAAACAGAGAGTGTTGCAGCGCAAAGAGGAAAAGAAAAACCACCCTTAAATACCATAAAACAGGAAGTGACCCACAGGAAGAAAAAGGACACCATCTTGCATAGGGAAAAGTAGATAGAATAGACTGGAGCAGAAACCATAGAGAATAGGGAAGGAGGAATGCTGGGAAGACAGAGGTAACCTGGGAAGGGGAAAAGACATAAAGGACAGAGGAGAAAACAGACCCAAAAAGGAAGAAAGACAGAAAAGAAGAAAAAGGAGCCCCAAACAGGTAAGAGGGGTCAGGAGACCCCAACAAGACGGAGGGAGAGCGCAGCGCGAGGCCCCTAGTAAGTCCTGGGGCCTCGCAGGGTGCAAGAAAGGCTCGGGGCGCGCCGCGTCTTAGAGACGCGAAGCGCGGCCCGAGCCGAACGCGCGGCTTGTGCCGAACGCTCGGCTCGCGCCGCGCGGTGCGGCGCGACAGTAGGCCCCCCTCCCGAAGGCCCTGGTTTGAAAGGAAATAAACGGTGAAAGCGCTGAGTCAGAAGAGGAGCATGAACAGAAGATGCATCTTCCCAAGAACACTCACTGAGAGGATAACCCTTCCAATGAATCAGATACTGCAGACGGGTGTGAAAAAGACGAGAGTCACAAATCTCCTGAACCTCATATTCAGGAACATCATCCACTAAGACAGGAGGAGGACAGGAAAACTGACGGGAGTACGGATCTGGTACATAAGGTTTGAGTTGGGAGACATGGAAGACTGGATGAATCTTCCATGTGTGAGGCAAGTGAAGACGGACAGTGACAGGATTAAGCAACTGGAGAATACGGAAAGGCCCGTAATAGCGAGGTGTGAATTTGTTCTGAGAAAGACGTGAGGGTAAGAATTTAGAAGAAAGCCAAACTTTATCCTGTGGAAGGTAGTCCGGAGTGGCCCTACGTTTCTTGTCTGCTACTTTCTTCATATATCTCTTGGTGTGTAAGAGATTAGAACGAATCAGTCTATGGATTTGTAGAAGACGTTTGGAAAAATGAGTAATAGCGGGTAAGGGAGTGGGAGACAGAGAAGAAGTAGGAAAAGAGGTAGGATGAAAACCATAAGAACAGAAAAAAGGAGTGGTCTTGGAGGCACTATGGACTGAGTTATTATAAGAGAATTCAGCGATAGGGAGATAAGTGTTCCAGTTGCTTTGAGTTGAGTTGCAAAAACAACGAAGGTATTGTTCTAAGCCTTGGTTCAGACGCTCGGTCTGTCCATTGGTCTGAGGATGGAAGCCCGATGACAGAGCTCTATCGATGTTTAGTGTCTTACAAAAATACCTCCAAAACCGGGAAATGTACTGAGGTCCTCTATCAGATATAAGAGTATGAGGAAGTCCATGAAGACGGAAGATATGTTCAATGAATATCTGGCTTAATTCTTGGGATGTAGGTAGCTTTTTCAAGGCAGTGAAGTGAGCCATCTTAGTAAAAGAGTCCACAGTGACCATGATTACCCGGTTTCCTGCTGAGAGTGGTAACGAACACATGAAATCGGTGGAGATGGTGTGCCATGGAGTTGGCGGAACCGGCAACGGCTGGAGTAAACCCGCAGGTCTGGTTCGGGGAATCTTGACTTGAGCGCATGTGGGACAAGCCTGAACGTATGTTTCAATATCCTTTTTCCAAGTAGGCCACCAGAAAAATCGTGATAACAGTTCTTGTGTGGCCTTGATGTCTCTATGACCAGCAACCGGTGAATCATGACACATTTGTAATGCCTTTTCTCTCACTCTGTTAGTGGGGATGAATAACAGATCGTGATAATAATAGTATCCTTGTCTCTTATGTAAAAGAGGCCTTAAGTTCTCTATTTCATCATCAGATAGATTGGGGTACTCCAGTTGTACCTCCTCCAGAAAAGACTGGGCTACCCCAATGATCTTACTAGGTTCCAGTAGGGGTTGAGCTGGGACAGGAGTACAATCTGGATAACGACGCGATAGAGCATCAGCCAGAATGTTTTGGGAGCCAGGAATATATGTAATGTAGAAATCATACTGGCTGAAGAAGAAGGCCCAACGAGCTTGACGACTATTTTGGCATACGAAATTTCGTAAACATTGTAAGTTTCGATGGTCTGTTCTCACTTCAAAAGGTTCCTTGGAACCCATCAGAAACTGCCTCCATTCAATACAAGCTGTTTTCAGAGCCAACAATTCTCTTTCCAATACTGAGTAATGTTGTTCTGCAATAGAGAGTATATGAGACAAATAGAAAACAGGATGTTCAAGACCATCGTCCTCTTGTTGTTGGAGTAGAACGGCACCAATGGCTTTTTCAGAAGCATCGGTGACGACAATAAATCGTTTGTTGGTATCTGGATGTCTTAAGATGGGAGCTTGTGTAAATGCCTTCTTTAATTCCTGAAAAGCTGTTTCAGCAGTTTTAGTCCAGACAAACCCTTTAATAAGATTTTCCTTCTTTAAAGTGTGAGTTATATGGCTAGTTTGTTTAGCAAAGTCTGCGATGAATTGTCGATAGAAGTTCGCCAATCCTAGAAAGCATTGTGTTTCTTTAATGGAAGATGGAGAAGGCCAATCTAGGATAGCTTGTACCTTTTCTTGATCCATGGCTACTCCGGTGGTACTTAAATGATATCCTAGATATTTGACTTCCGTCTGGTCAAACTCACACTTTTCGGGTTTGCAAAATAGTTGATGTGCCCGGAGTCGTTGAAGGACTTGTTTAACATGGGAAGAATGGAGTTTGGGATTTCTGGAATAAATAAGAATATCATCAAGGTAGATTACAACTGTCTGATTCAGGAGATCCGAGAATACTGAGTCCATAAATCTCTGAAAAATTGCCGGGGCATTAGTAAGACCGAAAGGCATTACCCTGTATTCAAAGTGACCAAATGGAGTCCTAAAGGCCGTTTTCCACTCATCTCCTTCTTTAATGCGTAAGAGGTGATAGGCTCCCCGTAGATCTAGTTTGGTAAACCGTTGGGCCCCTCTGACTGCCTCTAAAATGTCCCTTATGAGAGGCAAAGGATAACGATCTTTAATAGTTATTTTATTCAGGCCTCGAAAATCCAGGCAAGGGCGAAGGTCCTTTGTCTTCTTGGGTACGAAAAAGAGAGGAGCCCCGGCCGGAGAAGACGATGGAACAATAAGACCACTTTGAATATTTTCATCCAAATACTCCTTTAGTACTTCCTTTTCAGTTTCCGTGAGGGAATACATCCTGCCAAAAGGAACAATAGTGCCAGGTTCCAAGGGAATAGCACAATCGTAATCTCGATGTGGAGGTAACACAGGTTTGGAAGGTTTTTGGAAGACATCTTGAAAATCTAAATAGTGTTCAGGAACTCCTTGGACTGTATTTATGGTCGAACCGGTGGTACCCTCCGTGATTATTGACCTCTTAGGCGACCAATACTTGTCTGAAGCAAAACAGTGCTCGTGACAGAACTGTGAAGACAAGGAAACCGTCCGGGTAGCCCAGTTCACATATGGATTATGTCTGATGAACCACGGGATTCCAAGAATGATGGTATGGTTGGGGGAAGTTATAAGATCAAAGGAAATGTGTTCCTGATGGTTACTGATCTGTAGATTCAGCATCAGGGTAGTTGTATCTACTGGACCCGATGATATCAAAGATCCATCCACCGTGTGAACTTGTTCTGGAACCTCCTTAGGTTGTATAGGAACTTGTTGAGTGGTGGCCCACTTCTTATCCATATAAATGCCACTAGCTCCACAATCTAGTAGTGCCATAGTCTTCTCTTGACGGCCATCAGGTAATTGTAACATTACTGGTAAAATGAACAAGGATGTGGTATTGTCGTTGAAAGAACTGATGGAAGGTATAGCTGCTAATCCCGTCCCCTCCCTTCTTACAGAGGACGGGAAGCGGCGTTTCCCGATGGCCTTGATGGACGTACTGGACAGGTACGCAGTATGTGGCCGGCAGATCCGCAGTATAAACACAAACCCTTCTTTCGTCTATCTTCTCGTTCGCTAGGGGAGAGAGGGCCTCGAGTTGTATCCACCTGCATGGGTTCTCCTTCGGTGTCTCTGACAGGAGGGCGAGGTTCCTCAGAACGATGCGGAAAAACTCGTGAGGTGCTTGGTTGAAAAGACCCTCTGCTCTTTCTCTTCTCTGCTCTCCGTTCCTGAAGGCGATACTCGATGGAGAGGGCTTGATCCATCAGGCCACGAAGATCTTCCACTCTGGTGGAATGTACTAGTTCGTCTTTGATTTCTTCTTTGAGTCCTCTACGAAACAAAGTCACCAAAGTACGTTCCACCCAGGTGGTCTCTGCCGCTAGTTGACGAAAGCGTGTAATGTATTGAAGGACATCTTGTGAACCTTGATGAATATCGCATAAGGCCTCTTCTGCTGAAGCCTCCAATCCCGGACGACTAAACATCAGCTTGAAGCGGTTCACAAAGGCAGAATAGTCCGACAATACCGGATCGTTAGATGATACCATCGGGGTTGCCCAGGCCAAGGCAGGACCAGATAAGGCACTGATGAGATAACCCACCTTTGTTCTGTCATGGGAGAATTGGGTGGGTCGGAAGGCAAAGTACACTGTCAAGGAGTCAAGGAACTCTCGCAGCTTGGTTGGTTCACCCGAAAAACGATGGGTAGAGGCGGAGAGCGTCGGGACATCACCACTGCGGAAAGCCAAGGCCTGTCGCAGTGCAGCATTCTCACTGCGTAGTTGCTGTAATTCTTGAGCTTGTTGCTGAATTGTAGTTAGCAGAGCTTGATCCGGATCCGCAGCAGCTACCACAGTGTCTTCCATGGTGTTAGAAGACGTCGGGATGGTTAGGCGCTGCAATCTGTCACGACTCACGTGCTGCTTGCGCCTGGAGTTTGCAGATCTTGAGGCGTGGATCTTGAGGGTTCGACTTTGGCCCAAAAAGGGGCGACTTTCTGGTAGCCACGGTGCTGTAGGCGAGGAAACGCCAAGGACAGACCGTGACCGTGAGAAAGTAGCGCCAGAGGGAAAAAACCCCTTCAGAAGAAGAGGAAAAAACCTCCCAGAAGATTCGCAGGGGATTCCTGGAACAAGAACAGAGGAACAGGAATCAAAGGAACTGACGTAACACAGAAATGGCGAAATCCAGAGCCAAGGGCTAGGAAATCAGGAGCGAGGACACTAACTGAAACAGAGAGTGTTGCAGCGCAAAGAGGAAAAGAAAAACCACCCTTAAATACCATAAAACAGGAAGTGACCCACAGGAAGAAAAAGGACACCATCTTGCATAGGGAAAAGTAGATAGAATAGACTGGAGCAGAAACCATAGAGAATAGGGAAGGAGGAATGCTGGGAAGACAGAGGTAACCTGGGAAGGGGAAAAGACATAAAGGACAGAGGAGAAAACAGACCCAAAAAGGAAGAAAGACAGAAAAGAAGAAAAAGGAGCCCCAAACAGGTAAGAGGGGTCAGGAGACCCCAACAAGACGGAGGGAGAGCGCAGCGCGAGGCCCCTAGTAAGTCCTGGGGCCTCGCAGGGTGCAAGAAAGGCTCGGGGCGCGCCGCGTCTTAGAGACGCGAAGCGCGGCCCGAGCCGAACGCGCGGCTTGTGCCGAACGCTCGGCTCGCGCCGCGCGGTGCGGCGCGACAGGTGGGGTGGTATCCGGGTGGTGGTTGTGTATCAGTGGGTGCCCCTAGGCCACGCCAGCCATAGCAGCATTCATCCTCTGGAGGCTAAGGGTTTGAATGGAAAATACTCCTCACCTAGCGTTTTAGTGTTCACTTCTGGGCAGGGATGCGTGGGTCCCAGATGTGCTGCAGTTGGCAGTGTGTGCCCCTCCTCATGCCTTGGTGACTAGCCATTTCACTGGTAGTGCAATGCATAGTGCGTAGGCCTGTTCCCTGTGTTTGACGATGATGTGTATGCCGACGGTGGTGTTGGTGCAGTCATTGATCTAGTGTATCCTTTGTCTCTCTCTTTCCCCCTTTCTTGTTTTGTCATCCTGTCCTAATGTGCATTAGCATCATCTGGCAGAGGAGCAGAGGCACAGGGTATAAAGGGAGCTGCATCCCTCAGGACCCTGGAGGAGGAGTCCACCGACGCTGAGGGAACCAGTGGGACGGAGGGTGAGGGGAGCACCACAGCGGAGACTGGAGGGGACAACACAGACTCTGATACCTCCTCAGGTGGGAGCTCCATGGATGTGGCGGACACCTCTGTGACCACCCCAGCTGCAGGCACAGCCGCCACCCTAGTACCAGCACCCCCCTCCCAGTAGCCCCTCAGCGAGTTGCCAGTGTCCGCTCACCCAAGACACTGGGCATCTCCTTCACCCCACGCACCTCAGGCCCTGCCCCAGTCAGCCCTGCTGCCCTGAGTGAGGAGGCTATTGACCTCCTGAGATCCATCTCTGTAGGGCAATCAACCATTGTGAATGCCATCCAGGGGCTGGCATCCCAGATGCAGCAATGCAATGCATTTCTGGAGGGCATTCACTGTGGATTGGCGGCCCAACAGAGATCGAGTCAGGCTCTGGCCTCCTTTTTGATGGCAGCCATTGTCCCTGTTTGTACCACCCCCCCTCCAACTTCCACTTCCCAGTCCCATTGTCCTCAAATAAAAAGCTTTTCCTTTCCCAGATTGACCTCTTCCCTCCCCCTCCCCCCGTCCTGCACATATGGGCAGGGTACCAAGGACACAGCCCAGCACTTCAGCCAAACAGTCCACGGGGACAGTGTAGCACCATCTACTCGTGGTGGTAGGGATACCAGAACAACAACACTGACGGCGAAGGAGCCTGCACGAGCTGTGAGGAAGGGAAAGGAGCCTGCACCACCAGGCAGAGAGGGGTATAGCTCATCCACCCCTGCCAGGAAAGGAAAGGGATACCCAACCCATGACCAGGAGGACAAGAGGCACTCTACACCAGTGGAAGCTGTCAGGCAAACACTGCCACCACCAGCAGCTGTCACAGGGCCCCCACTGACAGCCATGAGTGTGCTGCCATCACAGAGTGCAGGGGCTGCCCAGGAGCCTCCCCCAACCACCACCAGCATGCAGCCATCACAGAGTGCAGGGGCTGCCCAGGAGCTTCCCCCAAACACCACCAGCATGCAGCATCACTGGACAAAGAACTAGGCATTTTGACCCCTCCAGAACCAGTGGGCTTATTCCCGCATCCTGCTAAGGTTCCCCCCTCCCCCTGAGGTGCCTGCCTATTTTCAAACTGATGCCCCTGCAGTGTTCTATCCGGATGTGCTCAGGATTCAATTTGGTCCTTGAACTGTTCCCTGTGTCCATGTAGGCCCTTTGAACTTTGGACTGGGCAGTGTCCCTTTTTTATATAAGTGTACATACCTGTTTCATGACCAAATCGGATTATTAATTTTGATGTTGAACTGATAACACTCACTTTCATAAATTCCTGTTGTGCTTGCATTGTTCTGCAGACTTTCAGGGTCAAATTGTTTTTGTAGTGCAACTGGTTGTGTGAGTGGTGTGTGTGTGAATGGTGTTTGTTGTGCATCTGTGTGTCACTCTCTTTTTCCTCCCACCCACCCTTGTGTGCTAGGTGGCTGTACTCACCATCATCCTCTTCGTTGGGGTTAGTGTTCAGATGTAGCATTACGTAGAAGATCATCGGGAAAACTTGCAGTTCTGGTTCCATGGTGACGTGGTTCTTCCTTGTGTCTCCAATGGTGAGTCCTTTGAGTTTTGTGCTCTGTTTCCGCCAGACTTTTGTTGCTGTTGGTACTGTCCCGGTACTGCCCTGGAAAAGATGGTGGTTTGCAGGGTCTTAATATGGTGGGCGGAACTTTGACTTCCACCCAGCTATAAGTGGCTACCGCTGTGGTGGCTGTTGTTTCCGCCCTGGCGGTTGGTGTGGTACATTGCCTGTCTATGGGAGATATCACCCCCATGGTCATAATTTGGTGATACTTACCGCCAGCCTGTTGGCAGTATTACCGCCACTTTATCACCCACCACCAAGGTCGTAATCAGGGCCTTAATCACAATGCCATTTATTTTTCTCAAATACTGAACAATTCGAACTTTCCCAAGGGCTTTCTCAATCCCATTATAAGAGTTACATGGGCCGTTGAATACTTCTTTCAAAACCCCTTGGTTCACAAATTCTGCAATTATGGGAGCAACCTTCTCAATGATGTCCTGTGTCATGTGGTACTGGGGAATCTGGGGAAAAATTGTGTTAGGCTTTACTGGAACCTTAACTGGCTGAACTCCTTTTATCAGACCAATGTCTTTTCCTGTTGAATCCCACATTTTCACTTAAACTGTTCCTTGTAAATCGGAAGGAAGATTCATTACTGTGAAAACTGGAAAGTAGCTAATCAGAGGGTACTCCTCATTTATTACCTCACAGTCTGTCTCTGGAGCCAGGTCATCGTTATCATCACTATTCGTCTGTATCTCAATTCCAGAATTTGAGCATGTAATCGAGCATCTTCTTTTATACAGCAAGGGCCAGATGTAGCAATGGTTTTTACCCATTCTGGCCCTCATTCTGACCTTGGCGGGCGGCGGAGGCCGCCCGCCAAAGTCCCGCCGTCAGGTTACCGTTCCGCGGTCGAAAGACCGCGGCGGTAATTCTGACTTTCCCGCTGGGCTGGCGGGCGGTCGCCTTCAGGCCGCCCGCCAGCCCAGCGGGAAAGAGGCTTCCACGATGAAGCCGGCTCGGAATCGAGCCGGCGGAGTGGAAGCTGTGCGACGGGTGCAGTTGCACCCGTCGCGTATTTCACTGTCTGCGCAGCAGACAGTGAAATACATTTAGGGGCCCTCTTACGGGGGCCCCTGCAATGCCCATGCCAGTGGCATGGGCACTGCAGGGGCCCCCAGGGGCCCCGCGACCCCCCCTACCGCCATCCGGTTCCTGGCGGTCGGACCGCCGGGATCTGGATGGCGGTAGGGGGGGTCGGAATCCCCTCGGCGGCGCAGCTAGCTGCGCCGCCTTGGAGGATTCAATGGGGCGGCGGTACACTGGCGGGAGACCGCCAGTGTTGCCGGTCCGACCGCGGCTTTACCGCCGCAGTCGGAATCCCCATTGGAGCACCGCCGGCCTGTCGGCGGTGCTCCCGCGGTCCTCCGCCCTGGCGGTCTTTGACCGCCAGGGTCAGAATGACCGCCTCTGTGTCTATGAGAAAAAGTGTTCGTACATATAGCGCCAAGTCCCTTCCCAATAGGATACTTGACTTTTCTTGAGTCACAAACTACAAATTTGTGTAATCCCTTAAAGTTGCCAATTTTAACTTGAACTTGTTCTGTAATTGGGTTGGTCAAATGCTGATTTGCTACTCCTACAATCTAGACTGTTTTCCTGAAAGGGGCAGGTTTGGAACTTCTGCATTTCTCACTGAGGAGCAGGTAGCACCTGTGTCAACCAAGAATGAAATCTGTGACCCATTAATTTTCCCTTAACATATGGACCCTAATGAAGCTGCAAGCACACATTCCGCTTCGTCTAAACTCTTGCTCACCCGCTCATTGTTTATTCTATTCTCACTGTGTAATGGGAATTGGTGTACTGTCTTATTACTCTGGTTACACCTTTGACCTGTGACCTGTTAAGGAAGCATCACCTTCTGCGGTTCCATTGGGGCTTGAGGTTTTTGGGTTTGCTGTCTAGGTACCATTTGAACGTGCTGTCCCATTGTCTGTGACTGTGCCATCCACACATTTGGATATTTGCACCTGCTGCATAGGTTGAAAATTTTGCCTCTGATTCACATTGCTTTGAAAATGTTGTTATGGCTTCTCATTCTAGGTCCTCTCATATTTTGAAACAAATTGATGTCACTTGTTTGCTGAACAACACCTTCCTGTACCACCATCGGACACTCCTGCTTCCAATGCCCGATCCCCCTACAAGTGCGACAAGGCATTCATCTCTTCATTCCCCGCACATCATTCGGAACCACTACAGTACCGAAATCAGGACATGGCTGCCATCTCCAATTCCTCTGTGACCTCTACCTCTCGACTGATTTTGAAATACCACATTTCCCTGCTGTTGCTGTGGAAACTTTCCCTGCATCCCTGTTTGTGCTGTTTTAATCTGCATCACCATCGTCTTTTCTTTCAACTTTCTCTGCTTGAACACAATCTCGTCACTACAGTACTTACCATACTGCAATACCTCATCAATCAATCAATCAATCAATCAGGAATTTGTACGGCGCACTCCTCACCGTGAGGGTCTGAAGGTGCTGAGGAGGGGAAGGGGGAGAAGTGGTGGGATAGTGTTGCTACTGCATGAACAGCCAGGTCTTGAGAAGATTCCTGAAGGTAAGGAGGTCTTTGGTCTTCCCGCAGGTGAGTGGGAAGAGTGTTCCACGTTTTGGCGGCGAGGTGCGAGAATGATCTATTACCAGTTGCAGTTCTGCGGACGCATGGGACGGTTGCGAGGGCGAGGTTGGCGGAGCGAAGATGACGGGTCGGGGTGTAGAAGGAGAGTCGAGTGTTGAGGAATTCTGCTCTGGTGTTGTGCAGTGTTTTGTGAGCGTGGGTGAGGAGTTTGAAGGTGATTCTCTTGTTGACTGGGAGCCAGTGCAGGTTTTTCAGGTGGTCTGTGATGTGGCAATGACGGGGGATGTCCAGGATGAGGTGTGCGGAGGCGTTCTGGATGCGTTGCAGCCTCTTCTGGAGTTTGCCCGTGGTTCCTGCGTAGAGGCGATGCAGTAATCCAGTTTGCTGCTTACAAGGGCTTGGGTGACTGTTCTTCTGGTTTCAGTGGGTATCCATTTGTAGATCTTTTGGAGAATGTGGAGGGTGTTGAAACAGGAGGAGGAGATGGCGTTGACTTGCTGGGTCATAGATAGTGAGGGGTCCAAGATGAATCCTAGGTTGCGTGCGTGGTCAGTGGGAGTCAGATCGGTTCCGAGAGTTGCAGGCCACCAGGAGTCATCCCATGCGGAGGGGGTGGAGCCGAAGATGAGGACTTCCATCTTCTCAGAATTGAGTTTGAGGTAGCTGCTCTTCATTCATTTGGTTGTGGCCTTAATTCCTTCGAGGAGGATGGTCTTGGTGGAGTCCTTGGTGAGGGAGAGGATCAGCTGGGTGTCATCGGCGTATGAGATGTTGTTGAGGTTGTGGGATCAGGCGATGTTAGCTAGCGGGGCCATGTAGACGTTGACGAGGGTCAGGCCAAGGGACGAATCCTGGGGTACGCCGCAGATGATTTTGGTGGTCTCTGAGTGGAATGGGGGAAGCGGACTCTCTGGGTTCTGCCAGGGAGAAAGGAGGTGACCCAGTCCAGGGCTCTGTCACGGATTCTAGCATTGCTGAGGTGTGTTCGTAGGGTGTGGTGGCAGACGGTGTTGAATGCGGCCGAGAGGTCCTGGAGGATGAGGGCTGCAGTTTCACCACTGTCCAGCATGGTTCTGATGTCGTCAATGTTGGCGATGAAGGCGGTTTTGGTGCTGTGGTTGCTGCAGAATCCAGATTGGGAAGGGTCCTGGGTGCGGTTCTCCTCAAGGAAGCGGGTTAGTTGTCTGTTGACAGCCTTCTCAATGACGTTTGCCAGGAAGGGGAGCAGGGAGATAGGCCAGAAGTTCTTGTGGTCCTTTGGGCCTGCCTTGGGTTTTTTGAGGAGGGTGTTGATCTTGGCGTGTTTCCAGCTATCCGGGAAGTTGGCGGACTCAAAGGAGCTGTTGATGATCTTCTGTAGTTGGGGTGCGATGACGGAGCGTGCTTTGTTGAGGATGTGGTGAGGGCAGCGGTCAGATGGAGAGCCTCATAAATTGGCTTTGCTTGCCAGCAAATCAAATGACTCTTAATCATCTGGCTAATTTCAGGTCTCAATCCTTCCACAAATCTGGACACAAAATGAATAATTTCTTTCGGCTCAATCATTTCAGTACCGCTGTAATGCCTATACGCCTGCAACAATCTCTCGTAGTATGCATGTATTGACTCTTTCGCTTCCTGGGTTGTCCTGTCTATTCTCTGCCAATCAATGTTTTTGGGCAAAATTCTCATTTTGAACAAGTCAATCACTTTATAATAGTATTTCATTACCTCTGGAGGTGGTGCACCTGTAATCGGGTCTCTATCTGGTTCCTTTTTCTGCCAATCTACGCTCCTCTTGCATTCAATCCATAAATGTGCTGGAACTTCTATCTCTAACAGGGTGTTCAAATCTTCCCACAAGCATTTTGCAAGTTTCAAGAACCTGTCTGTTTGCTGGTATCATTCTACTGGATTCTCTCACAACCTGGGATAATCGTTTGTAAAGGACAGAATGTCACTTCTGCTCTAAGGGACATGGACAAAATTCCCTCTTGGAATTTCCCCCATTGGTAACATTTTTACCGGGTCCTTGACCTGCTGCACATTTGCAGTAAGATTTGCAGAATCCCTTTTGTTCTTATCTCTCTTCTTTACCCATCTGCCTTCCCGTTTGTCTAATGCTGCCCATATCTGAACGCTTTGGAGTAACTCCCTAAGGTGTGCCTTCTTTCCTGCTGATCTCATGTGTTTGAAATCTTTTCAGTCAAAATCCTATCTGTAACTCCTCTTCAAGTGTTTTGTTTCCTCAATTTCAATGCCTTATTTCTCTGCTACGTCAGCCAGCTTTTGATGCACCTTGCCTGCTCCCCTTGTTACTTTCAGGCATGCGTATCTCATTTCTGCTTCTGTGCAGGATTCAAGTCTGTTCACACCCATAGTTTCTTTGATAAGTTCACCTGCTTCCATCCCTGGTCTAGTATAGTTCAATTACTCTTCTGCCCTAGAAGTATTCAGCTTATCTAACCATTCATTGAATTGCTGGGCTGTCAAACCTTGCAGTGAAATGTTGTTGGGCTAAGTAATTGGCAACGGTTGAATATTTAGTTTTGGAGACTGTGGTGTCAGTAACTTCAGGTTATGACTGATGCTTGACACTGTTCCAGTATTCAGAGGAACTCCGAAGGGACTAAGGTCTAACAATTATCCTGTTCTATCAAAGGTCTGTCCCACAGGTGAGACTACTCTGATATTCTCATTGAGTCCTCCCCTAATTGAATTCTAACTCAAGACTCCCTGTCTATTTGTATTGTAATTTCCCTGGGAAAACAAGGGTATGACTGGACCAATGGTGATGGTTACAGACACAGGGGGTCATTCTGACTCCGGCCGGCCGCGGTAACCGCAGGGCCGGCGGGAGCCGCCGAATGACCGCACCGCGGTCAAATGACCGCTGCGGCCATTCTGGCTTTCCCGCTGGGCTGGCGGGCGACCACCAGAAGGCCGCCTGCCAGCCCAGCGGGAAAGCGCCTTCAGCGCCTTCAACGAGGAAGCCGGCTCCGAATGGAGCCGGCGGAGTTGAAGGCGTGCAACGGGTGCAGTGGCACCCGTCACGATTTTCAGTGTCTGCTTGGCAGACACTAAAAATCTTTGTGGGGCCCTGTTAGGGGGCCCCTGCAGTGCCCATGCCAGTGGCATGGGCACTGCAGGGGCCCACAGGGGCCCCACGACACCCGTTACCGCCAGCCAGGTTCTGGCGGTCACAACCGCCAGAACCAGGCTGGCGGTAAGGGGGTCGGAATCCCCATGGCGCGCTGCCTGCAGCGCCGCCATGGAGGATTCTGCAGGGCAGGGGAAAACCGGCGGGAAACCGCCGGTTTTTCTTTTCTGACCGCTGCTTTACCGCTGCGGTCAGAATTGGCCTGGATGCACCGGCAGCCTGTTGGCGGTGCATCCGCGGTCCCCGGCCCTGGCGGTCCATGGCCGCCAGGGTCGGAATGACCCCCACAGTGTCTGGTCTTGGTCTAACATTCGGGTTCTGTGGGTGCATAATTCCCTTATTCTGACTCATCTGTACAGATATCTGTCTGTGTCCCTATTATGGGAGCGTACTTTGGCATTGCTTATGGCTGCACTAGGGGCAGTTAGAGTGGAGTTGGCTCTGTCTGAACCAATGTCGTTTTCTAGTAAACCTGCCGTGTTGGCACTATTAGATTAGATGCAGTTTCCACAATGGGTACATCAGGGTAAATTCTTGGGACATTCAGCTGTGGCATTGGATTTTGAGCTGCCAATGTAGTAGGCAGGATAGGACTGCTCTGCTTTAGGGTCTGTGTCATGCTAGGATTAATCTGCACTGGACTCGTCGTTATGTTAACACGGTGTCGGTGCTGAAGGGTTTACAATAGTGCTCGGACCGTTCTTTTGTGCTGCATATGGTGGGGAACGATTTCTCATTAGATGTAAAATGAACTCATCATCATCCAACTCTTCCTCACATGTTAAAGATCCTGTGGACTCTTTTGATCGCCTTTCCGTACTCTTGGAGGGACTTCTGTTTCTCTTTCTGGTAGCTTTCTTGTCTTCTCTCTCGCTGTCCTGTGTGATTGCAGGAAACAACTTAGGGCCAGATGTAGCAAACTTTTGCGAGTCGCAAATGGCCCGAATCGCAATTTGCGACCCCGCAAAATCGGAAATGGGATGCAAAAATCCCATTTCCGAATCGCAAATTGCGACGCGAGCCATTACCGACTCGCAAAAATAGCGACCCCATTTTGCGACCCGCAAATAGGAAGTCGCAATTTGCGAGTCGCAAACCATATGAAATAGCCATTCGCAAATTGCGACTAGTCGCAAAAAGCCCTTTTTGCACTTCCAATTTACCACTAACTCAGAGCAGGTGGTAACCATAACCAAAGTATAAAAGGGGACCCAGAAGGCACCTGGGTCACTCAAGATGGCGGATATATATGTGATAGCAAGGAGGAAGAGAGCCCACGCCGCACAGCAGATGAGGAGGAGGAGCCAGAGACAGGAGAAGATATACAGAACCAGACAGACACTTTTCCAACAAACTGAGGAGGAGATATATGATAAATACAGACTTAGCAGTGCAGCAATACTAGAATAAATAAATCTACTCAATCCGCAGCTTCAACGCCAGACTGTGCGCGGCAGCGCCATCCCAACCATGTGCAAGTGCTTTGCTCACTGCACCTCTTGGCCTCGGGTAGCTATCAGGGGGTCATTGCCGTGGCAGGTGGGGTATCTCAAAGTGCACTCTCACGGTTCTTCAGATCATTCCTAGATGCTATACTCACACACATGTCCAGATACATATACCTACCCAGGAATGAGGCAGAAATCAACAGCACCAAGTTGGAATTCTACAGGATTGCCAACTTCCCGCATGTAATAGGGTGTGTAGACAGGACACATATACAAATATGCCCTCCTGCAAATATGGAATATCTGTTCCGCAACCGGAAGTGTACCCACTCACTGAACATCCAGGTGGTATGTGACCCCCATTATGTTATAACTGACATGGTTGCCAAATTTCAAGGGAGTACACATGACTCCTACATTTTCAGGCACAGTGGGATACACCAATGCCTAGAAAGTGGGGAGTTTGGAGACGGATACCACCTAGGTATAGCTAAATACACCTTGCAGACATACACACAGGTCAATGTGGAACCCATCCATGCCCAGCTACCATTGTACATTTTGTGCCAAACAGGTGACAGTGCATATGCACTACGACCATGGATACTTACCCCGTACTTAACACCCAGCAATGAGACAGAGAGGCGATACAACAGTGCACATAGGAGGACACAAAATATTATAGAGAGGACCTTTGGACTGTTGAAGGCAAGATTCAGATGCCTCCACAGAAGTGGAGGTGCCCTCCAGTATGCCCCATTAACAGCATTCAAGATCGTTGGGGCATGCGCTATACTGCACAACATTGCCACCAGACGCGGGCTACATCTCACCCCAGAAGACCCAGATTCGGAGGATGACGAGCAAGAGCTACCACATCGCCATCATGGGGATAGAAGCATTGCAAATCAAGGCAGACAGAGACGGGACCACATTGCAAACCAATACTTTGGAAGGTACGTGCTAACTGTCACCACACACACGAATGTCACACACAAAGGGCCCAGGTGGAAAGAGGAACAAACAAGAACTTTAATGATGTGAACCAATAAACTATTTACAGAAACTACTGATCAGGGGCTGTAAAAGTCCACCTGCTATGAGGACACATTAACCTCATGTGCCTCCATTGTATGTCAGTGCGTAGCTCACACCCTACGCCTGGGACGCCCAGCATGGCTGGTTCCTGGAGCGTCTGCAGTGCCTTGCCGTGCACTTCCACTACGCAACACCCTGGTGTCTGCGGCAGATGCACTACTTATAGTAGAGCCCTCCTCACTGTCTTGTGGCGTGTCTGCCGTGCCCCTAGCCACCTATCGTGCCTCCATCATGTCGACTGCGTGGCTTATGCGTCCCAGCCCACGAGCCACATCGCTGGCAAAGTGGCCCATGTCCACCTGTAGGCTGACTGTGTGGCGTGACAGCCCTGTGGTATTTACAGCCAGCCGGATGATGGAGGCAGCCATGCGGTCTAGGCGGTGGATGAGCTGCCGGTCACGGCGCCTTGCACCTTCTCTCTCCGTGACAAGATCAGCCACCAGTTGTCTGATTGAGAGGGCAAGGTCACCTACATTGCTGTTAAGTGCTTTAGCTCTGTTTGGACCTGTTGCAGCCCTGTTGTTTGGTTTCTTTCCATGCGCCGCATGGCCCCTGAAATCAGTCTCATTTGCCTTGTCTGCAGGCGCTGACCATAGATGAGTGCAGCCTCGGCGGCGGAAATGGAGGCGTCCCCTACTTCTCCCTGTCACACTGTAGGGACATTGACACGTCGCCTGCGACGCGGTGGTGGTTCTGTGTCCTGTACGCTGGCACTGTGGCTGGGACCGGGTGCTGCCTCAATCTCCAGTATGGCACTGGTGCATCTGGAGGGGACTGTGGTTGGGTGGTGCGGGTCCCTGTGGTGGCTGCTCCTGGGTCCTGTGCTGCCTGGTGGCGGACCTGTGGCCCCTGGACAGTGTGGCTGGAGGTGGTGTCTTGTGGGAGACCTGTGGGACAGAGGGAACACACTGTCAGTATCTACCATCTGTTATATGCTTCTTATAAACTGTTGCCTATCAGCTGCCTACTTGACTACATTGCCCATAATACACCATTCAAGTGGTTGCTACTCTGAAATGGAGCTATTTTGGTTGTGCATGCTGCTGTGTACTAGGTGGGTGGGGGTATGGCAGATATGGGCGTACATGTATGTCTCATGGTACTCACTGGTTGATGGTCCTGGCGCTGACGTGTCCAGCTCTCCTATTCCGGACACTGCCTCTGGCTCCAGGGTCTCTTCCACTCTTTCCTCCAAGGGTGTGGGTGGTGGTATGGTAGATGGTCCTCCTCCAGTGCCCCTCATCTCCCGGAGGCGCTCTGCCACCCTCTCCTTGGTCCGGGAGCGCAGTTCATACCACCTTTTTTTAAGTTCATCAATATTCCTGTGGCTCACACCCATTGAATTGACTTTGTCTTGGATTTCACTCCAAATCCTCCTTTTTTCCTGCTCTGGCACACTGAGGGCTGCTCTCCCAAAGAGTTGATCATGGTGCTGGCAGCATTCATCCGTCAGCACCTCCAGTTCTTTTTCTGCAAATTTTAGCTTTCTCTTTCTGGCTGTTTCCTCCATTGTAGCTGCTGTTCCTCCTGTTGGCTGTTCAGCAGTTGGAAATGGGTGTGGTCCTCCTTCCTCCCAGGTGTATTAGTAAACTTCCTGGCTGTGATGTCATCATCAAGAGCCGGGAAGTGTTTTCCAGAGTGTTCTGCTACACCTGCATTCAATTTGCGGCACAGTCGCAATTTGCGACACCCACTCGCAATTTGCGTGTTAGTTTTTAGCGAGGTCGCAAAAAGCGACCTCGCAAACAGTGGACTCGCAATTTGCGAGTCGCAAAATGAAGTCGCTTTTTCTTGTTGGATACCATATTGCGAGTCAGAAATTGCGAGTCGCAACGACTCGCAATTTCCGACTCGCAATTGTTTAGCTACCTACATCTGGCCCTTAATTCCCTGTAAAGTCTTGTTCTACAAAATTTATGATCGCTGTCCCATCTAGCCTCGGCTAGTGTCTTTTCTGCCTTTCTCATTTTCCTCTCAAACTTCTGTTGCTATTGCTGTGTGGCTGCTAATTCCCAGATTGCTAATGCTCAAACTGTGCTCGTCTCGGAGGGGGTTTCAGATCATATACCACCCTCCTCAAATTCTCTAAACTCCTCAAACTAAATGTTCCATGTGCAGGAAATGCCAAACTCCCATCTTTCTCTGTTACTTTGCATCATTGTTTCAGCCAAAGACATAGGGCAGCAACCTTTTCGTCAATTACAATGTAGGCAGGTATAACTTCTGGTGGTGCAATATCTCCTATGCTCGTAGTAATAAATATTATCTCCCCCTAGGGCACTCTTTAAAGCTTTGAAAAATGTCATTTCTGCGACCTTTTGTTATTCTAAATCAAATCAGGAAGTGACTTTTAATCCCAGAATCCTTTTCACCGACCTTCTCAACCAATTGAGCATCACGGTTGATCGCCAATCCTCACTAACCAACCTATCCAAGCGCAGCTCCAATGATATCACAGTCACACATACAGCGGCTGACAAAGTCTTGTGGCTTGTCGTCCTAAGCTCATATTCACACTCAGCTAATGCAAAATTATTCCGAGCACTAAACAAAATCAAAACCTAATTTGTCCGTTTACTACGTATTTTTCTCTGACGGCGTTTTGCTCTAGAAGCTACTCCTTCTTTCTCAGTTTCCCTCATTTGCAAGCAAAATTCGACCTGCAAATTTTACTCTCAACTGATCAGTGGATCTGTCCTGGTGCACATAGAACTCGCCAGATCTCAGTCGAAAATTCTTTCACTCTCTGACTCACACTGACTTGTTGACCACGCCCGATCAACCTATGAAACCAGACAAATTACAACAAAATACAAGTGTCTCATACACTTTTTCAATATACTACGGAGTTTTAGACCTCGCATGGCCCATATACCAACAACCACGTGGACAATGTTTTAGCACAAAGCGCCACACACATGTGAAGATCGAGGACTTCTCTACTCTCACACTTCAGAGCACGCAAACTCCTTTAACAACTACATTTGGAGTACGCAAACTCCATAAACACTCACAAACATCACAATTCACCTGCGATTTGCATAAGCTGTGCAAGCACAAAATCTCATTCACACTGTCACTAGAACGCCAAGAACATTCTCAAACATTAATTGGCAAGCTCCTAGGTTCTGGGAAAGTCATTCTAGGTATTTAGGGATACATTTTCTCTCCATTTTGTATCATCGAAACTGAAAATCCAAACTTTCGCAAATTATTTTGACTTTAGGGGACTAACCATGTACCAGGCCTTTACGATGGGCTCTTTAGAAAGCTAACCATCATACTCAGCTACCATCACTGTTAGCGCGTCTGACCTTATTTGTTTTCTTATCATTAGTTTATAGGACGACGCGATAGAGGTTCAATGGACCTTGTCACCGCGCTTAGAGTAGTTCTCACCCTAAGACTCAGTCTCAATATCAATCAATAGCAAAACCAATCAATAACATCAATAATCTTGGAAGTCAGTAATTTCCACACACCATGGCCCCTTTGGCCATGAATAACCACACATTTCTGTACAAGTTAGAATGTTTATTTTCCTATATTAATATTACTACTATCATGTAGATTAGTCTCAAAATCAAATGATAAGCATACAGAAACAATACAGGTTGACCGAATCTTCTAAAGAATCTTAATTTAATCAAAGCGTGGATCACTACACAATCTAGAGTTACAGTACAAATCAATAGCAAGAATAACTTTGCAATAGAGGTAGCATATGTTTAGATTCAGCAAAGAAAAAACATCAACTGTTGTTTACATTTAGCAAGCCTCATCAGTGAGTCTCCTAACTAACCTTCTGATTAGAATGGCATGTTTGTGATTCATGCAAAACAATTTAGTCAACAACAATTTAGAAAAACATCTAACTATGACTCTATCAAAATTAGAGGTTGGTACCTAAAAACAAAAGCAAATAGACATAGCAATCAGTAACATCATCTTATACCTTGCCTCAGTATGGTTCAGCAAGCTGTGACAGTCTTCATCAACTGGGCATCTGTTCAGTCAGCAAAGCACTGGGATTCAGCAGTAAAGTGCAAGATAGAAATGTCTCTTTCTGCAGTTCAGAAGGAATAATGGCTAATAGCACATCTACTCTCAGGACGGTTAGGAAAAAATGCGGCTGTCTCCTCTCTGTGCAGTCTGACTAAGTTAGATTCCCTAAAACTACTTCCCACGTTGTTATTGGTCATGGAACGGTACGTTTACGTTTAGTCCAATGAAAGTAGAACCTCAAATCTAAGAATTTACTAAACCTTCATTCACATGTCGATGATTGGCTACTCTTCTCCTGGTCCTGTTGTTGGGCTCATCAGGTAACAAATTTGTATCAGTTTATACTCCAGTCAGTGCATCCATTGTCAGTTCCTGGGAACTTCGCCTTTTCACACACTAAGGTTTACAAAGTATCAGTAGCTAGTACAACATATTCTAGCAAGCAGTTCTCATGGGAAATAATTTTAGCTAATAGCATTTGGTCAATGCAATGGAAAATTACAATTAAATTTTTTAGACAGCCATTTTGTAATGTAATGTAATGTAATTCTAGATTTATAAAGTGCGTTCCTACTCAGAGAGCATCGAAGCACTGGGAAGAAAGCACGTAGTAAAAAATAGACAGAGGATAAGAAAAATAACAGAAATAATGAAAATAGAAAAACATCCAATAGAAGAAACTGAAACAAACTAAATCAAAGACCCTGATCTTGATGTACCAAAAAATGAACGAGGAAAGAGCCAAGTTTTCACCATTTTCCTAAATTTCATATAACCTGATTCTTGCCTAACATTCTGTGGGAGAGAGTTCCATCCTCTGGCTGCAGCTGCTGTAAAAGCTTTGTCTCCCCATTTGGCTTTATGTGTGCGAGGGACCTGAATCAAGTGAACTTGGGAAGACATCAAGCTTCTTTTAGGTACATGCAGGAGGAGTGTGGAAGTCAGGTACCGTGGTCCTGATTATGATTCGTCTAAGCAATGCAACTTGACATGAGACCGTGCAACTAGGCCCAAGACCTCGCTAAATTAAGGCTATGATTAATAAAGCAAATACATAATATATGACCATTAATATGACATACTACTACATTAATCCAAACATGAGCTCAACATTTTACATTTATAAGCTGTTAATAAGTGCACGTTGTGATTACTGGTGGTCACTTAAGTAGACACATTTTCAAACTTGTGTATTATTTCTATATATTAGAACATTGGAATGCTGGGGGCTCCATTGAAAACAGTGGAGTGCTGCGGGCTTTTACTAGCCGGTAAAAGCCTGCAGCGCCAACATTCCAATGTTCGCTTTGTTCACAGCAACAAATTTTAATCCCCTCGGGCTCCGTGAACATTTTTTTTTTTTAATAGAACATTCTGCCCTGTGTGGCAGAATGTTCTAATAGCCTTAGAACCCGCCGTAGCGGGCGCTACCGGCTATTAAAGTCCCTCTCCCTTGTTTAATGCCCTCGCCTTCGGCTCGGGCATTTAACGCGGGGAGCGGGCCTTTAATAGCCGGTCGAGCCCGCTACGGCGGGTTCTAAGGCTATATTAACTCATTTCTTATCTATACAGCAAGCATACACGAGGAAGAAGGTAGCACCCTGAAATTGCTTTAAAAAACTGACCAAAGTGGATCATTTATATAAAAAAAGAAAAGTATCTTAAATGATAACAGAGACAATCCCTTAAGATTTAACATTCAGAATACATGAATTTTCATTAGTAAAATTTCAGCGTTAACAAACCTCAAACTTCGGGCATATTTACTAAGAAGTGGTGTAGAGTAGCACAGCAAGCCTTTCTGCTGTGCTGTCCTACCCCAATTAGAAAGGGCAGAAATGCACCCTATTTACAAGATATTGTGCATTTCTGTTCTTTCCCCTGTGAATATTGCACAAATAGCTGCCTAGTGCCAACCCTAGCACCCTTGCGTCTGCGTTGTTGGCAGGATTGTTTTTGTGCAGGAAGTGACATGTTCCTGCACAAAACAATCCAGAGAGGCCTTTCTGTAGCACACACAGAAAGAGGAAAGAATAAGGAGTAATGAAGATATTTCACCTCGTTGCTCATGCCCTGGGGAGGTGTACAGTTTTGACGCATTCCCAGGTTTACAGATTCTTGTAAACTTGGGATGAGTCAAAAACGATAGGTTTTGTGTGGGAGCACCCACCGCAAAGGCCATGGTATGCCTCCCTGATGCAGTACAGGCAACGCAGCGACTTGTGCTGCGTTGCCTTATACCATATCTATGAGGAAATGGAAAGTCACACAAAATAGGTTTAATATAGCACCATAATTTAATTACCAATACTTTCAAGCCAGCTACTTGTAGCAAGAACCCCTTTTTCCTTAGGTTCCTAAAACACTAAGGTCCAAATTTTTAAAAAGTGTCGCTGTATCCAATGCAGCACCACATTTCCTGCTCTCCTTAGTGTCCCCTACCGCCACCATTTGTGCGCTGTATTTAATAGATGGCACACCGTGGTGCAGGTAAGAGGAAATAGAATTAACATTTTTGACGCTATTGATGTACTGTGCAGGATTAGCACCAACATTTTGGTGATAATCCTGCAGAGTACATAGGGGCCCATTGAAAACAATGGTATGCCCACTTTTAACACCTGTTCTGTGCAGGTCTCAAAACTGACTGCTAAAAATGGCACAGTGGAATCTCTTAGATGGCACTGCACCATTTTGCAGTCCGACTAATGGTGAACGCCCTCCTTGCATACATGATGCCTGGAGCAAGCACAAGGTGGCGCTAGGGGTTACAAAGTGGCACAATGCATGCATTGCCCCACTTTTTGAATATGGCGTGGTGAAGTTGGCCTTGTTGGACCACATTAGCATCATAAAAAATTACGCTATTGTGGCTCAAGGAGGCGCTAAGCCCTCTTAAATCTGGGGCTAATTGCTTCTAAATCCTCTAATTCAGATTTCAAAATGATTTTCACAAATCCCTCCATCTCTTTTCTCTTGTAAGGTACACAAGCATACCAATGCTGCACTTTTAACACCTTACAGCCTCCACCTTTATCTGCTAACAATATACCTAAAGCTATTCGATCTTGCAAAACCATAGATCTAACAGCTACTAATTCTGTCTCTATCGCTAACAAAGCACTAGATGTACTAGTTGCCAACTTATCCACTACTGAAGAAGGTTTTCTAATCTTCTCATCATTTAAGACTACTACTGCAGGAATAATGGCATGAAAATGATCTCCCACTAAATGTAAAGCATCATTAGTGCTACGTTAAGATCTGTTCAGTGGATTCTTCTCAAATGCCTCTACACTATTCACATGATACACTTTCGGGAATACTAGAAATACCTTAGTAAGTAGGTAATTGAAAATAGGCATCCTGTCCGAAAAAAATATATAATTCAGGAATAATGGGATCCTGTCATTTAAGAAACTGAACCGGCTCTCCAAAAATTCCAAATGTGTGCTCCCATCCACTCAATCCCATGTGTTGAGTTCTAGTGTAGATCCTTCTTTTACAAATGTATATCTTTCCTTTCTCCGATCTGTCCAGGCTAAATCTAGGATACACCACCTTTGCTTTATACTAATCTTTCTCCTTTTTACACATATTTTTAAAACGTCTTACTTTTGTGTTGCCTTATGATACACGTGAGCTCTCCCTTCTTCTAAAGACTGAATAGATGTATTCTCTAGTGGACTCATGGAGCATGTCAAATTGCATTAATATGCCTTAATAGTGACTATTCTACTAGGGGACCTAAAGAACTACCAAGCTGTATTCATCTCATTGACTTGCAGGTGAGGGTTCATTTACTTATGAAGGGGAACTTCTAAAACAATAAAATCATAATTGGAAAAATAATAATCAAAATGATTCTGCCTGTAAAATAAACTAAGTAATATACTACTATTGATTCCATATGAAAGTGGAATGTGATAAATTACACCCTCGGCACCATTGAATAATCGGCAGCTAAAGCGGGTATGTGTGCTCAAACATAGCAATCTTTAGCATCTAGGGCATGTGTGTATTTTTATTAATTCAGAATAAACTTTTGATGGGAAATCCTCCTCCAAAGCCTCTAAATTTGAAGCTTTAAGTTTTGTTCGATCTAATGAATGTGTAGGTAATGGAGGTGTAGGGGTAGAGCTATGGGTACATATATTAGAAGAAATATTCATACCACCTAAAAGGGTTAAGAATACTAATACAACCATTGTTAATGTCACAGCAATCGCTAAACTACCTCTAGCCGTGATAAGCAAACAAATGTTTGTCTACAGTTGAACCTTAAGTAGAATATAGCAGCAAGCAGACTTGTAATATCCTGAAATCAGCTGTGCTTGCGCAAAATGAGCAAGACTCATTACTGTTGTTAATTGTGGTCATTTCTTTCAGCTTATATATAGCAGTATTTATGAAATATCACTAGCCCTATTTCATTTTCTTCTAAAAATGGCACTCCTGCTCTTCTACTGCGGCCTTGCCGCTAGGGAAACCTCTTAATTCTTTAAAGTCATTTCATTTAAGATACAGTTCATAAATGACAGAATAAGTCTAATGTCCAAATTTGATGAGGTTCAGGAATCAATTAACTATTACTGTTGTGGCACATTGAGGAGGCTCAAGTGGTTACGCTCTCAGTTCATTCGGGCCATAGATTGGTGTATTGGGCACACTCTCCATATAATAAGTCCACTCAGGTGTTGAATAATTGCAAGGTACTCTTCCTTTCTTTGATCTTCTGGGTGCCTTTTGATCTCCGTCAGTGTCAATCACATCACTTGACTCTGTGGGCCTGATTCCTAGATTGGCGGGCGGCGGTCGCCGCCCGCCAAGCGGGAACCGCCAGAAGACCGTACCGCGGTCAAAAGACCGCAGCGGTCATTCTGAGTTTCCCGCTGGGCTGGCGGGCGACCGCCAGAAGGCCGCCCGCCCGCCCAGCGGGAAACCCCCTTCCACGAGGATGCCGGTTCCGAATGGAGCCGGCGGAGTGGAAGGGGTGCGACGGGTGCAGTTGCACCCATCGCGATTTTCAGTGTCTGTCAAGCAGACACTGAAAATCAATGTGGGGCCCTATTAGGGGGCCCCTGCAGTGCCCATGCCATTGGCATGGGCACTGCAGGGGCCCCCAGGGGCACCACGACACCCGTTACCGCCATCCTGTTCCTGGCGGTAAAAACCGCCAGGAACAGGATGGCGGTAAGGGGGTCGGAATCCCCATGGCGGCGCTGCAAGCAGCGCCGCCATGGAGGATTCCCTGGGGCAGTGGGAAACCGGCTGGACACCGCCGGTTTCCCGTTTCTGACCGCGGCTTTACCGCCGCGGTCAGAATGCCCCCGGAAGCACCGCCAGCCTGTTGGCGGTGCTTCCTCCGTCACCTACCCTGGCGGTCAATGACCGCCAGGGTAGGAATGACCCCCTGTGTGTTTGATGATAGTTTGTGGTATGCATTCAACTGTCACAATAGATCTCAGTCTCTCTTGGTGGTTTACCACTCATTTCTTTCTTCTGCTCTTCCATTTCCTTCACTTATTCCTTCACCAGGTTCCCTCCTCTGCATCTGCATTTTGTCTGTGGTTTTCTCCCAGTCTGTTCTTGTCTCTTTCTCCTCCTGATTCAAATTTACACCACTCTGCGAGACTTCTGGAACTGGGACAGGTGGAGAAGTCCAGTGCATGACACCCCCCTCTGGTCCTTCTGGGAAGACATGGACAAGAGGTTGCAAACTTGCTTTGGCATCACCACCTCTTCAAGACAACACCTTACTCCCTGTGTATGATGGGCATAAAACTAGTTAGGGAGTCCCTCACATTTCACAGTGGTTGTGGTGATCAATATCACAAGATAGGACCCTTTCTACCTTGGCTCCAAGCACGATTTCCGAATGAGCTTCTTCACCAGAACTCAGTCACCAGGACTAAGGTCATAGCATTGCTCCTGATGTGGACAGGTAGTCGCATCTCCAAACTGGTGACAGACAGAATGTATTAGTCAGCCTGTCCTTTTCTTTAGTTGAGAATCATGTCATCTGAGATATTTATAAGCACATTTGCAGGCTTAGCAGGCAGTCTCATTGCATGTCCCATGAGTTTTTCATGCAGTGAAAATCCTGTCCCTCTGTCAAGGGTACTTCAGAGAGTCATCAAAACCTAAGACAAGGCATCAGGCCATTTTGAAGAAGTGTACACAAACACACATTGGCTAAACAAGCTGTAGGAAAGTGCCACTGTTGTCATGGTTACCCCCCCACACTTTTTGCCTAGTGTTGATGCCAACTTTGATTGAAAGTGGGCTGGGACCCTCAAACCAGGCCCCAGCTCAGTGTTCTTTCCCTAAAACTGTAACTTTGTTTCCACAATTGGCACAACCCTGGCACACAGTTAAGTCACTTGTAAAAATTACCTATGGTACCAAGGTCCCTGTGGCCAGGGAAGGTCTCTAAGGGCTATAGCATGTATTATGCCACCCTAGGGACCCCTCACCAAGCACATGTACACTGCCTTGAAGCTTGTGTGTGCTGGTGAGGAGAAAAAGACAAAATCGACATGGAACCACTCTCAGGGTCATCACACAAAAAGGACAAGAAATATGGTCAAACTCCAACAAAAAATCAATAATATTTGAAAAAACGGCCCTCAACCACAAATTGTGGCATGCTTTATCATAGGGCCCTGCTAACACACTCCAAATAATACACCCCAATATCTGAGAAGGGTCAACATTCTTCAAGCTCGCGGAGCCGGGCTGAGGCAGACTGGCGGCAGCACTGGACCCTTGAAGAATGTGTGACTACAAGGTGGTGCTCCCACCTGGTTCTGATGAAGATAGGTATTTATGAAACTTGAATACTGAGTGCGCTGACGAACTAATGAGCAATCAACAGCACAATTTAATTAGCCTCCTGATCAGAGGACAGGTAGGGCTCTTTTTATAATACGGGGGCACTGACGAAGGCCACTTGACCCTTATGGACATTTAAAATAGGCCAAAACATGTTGACCCTTGTCAGATATTGGGGTGTACAGGTGATTAGTTCCTAAAACACAACCAACAATATTTTAATCCTGGCCAGGCTACACTAGAATAAATTAGTGAAGTGATTAGCCTGAGTCAGTTTTAGACATACTTTTTCTGTTGTTCGTCTGTGATCCCTGTACCATAATTGTTGGTCTTGTCTTGTGTGCTTATATGTTCCCCCACCCTTACTGCTCCACTCCAAGCAGGGCCCTATGATGAAGCATGCCACAATTTGTGGGTGAGGGCCTTTTTTTCAAATATTATTGATTTTTTGTTGGAGTTTGACCATATTTCTTGTCCTTTTTGTATGATGATTTAGTGGTTTAGGGAGGTTAGACAGGGAATTCCTCTCACCCCTTCATAGTGTTTCGTTGTTGACCACTCTCAGGCCCATAAACCACTGCCTGTGGCATAGGTAAGTCACCCCTCTAGCTAGCCTTACCGCCCTAAGGCAGTGTGCACTATACCACAGATGAGGGGCTAGCTGCATGAGCAATGTGCCCCTACAGTGTCTAAGTCCATTCTTAGACATTGTAAGTGCAGAGTAGCCATATTGAGTATATGGTCTGGGAGTTTGTCATTACGAACTCCACAGTTCCATAATGGCTTCATTGAATACTGGGAAGTTTGGAATCAAACATCTCAGCACAATAAACCCACACTGATGCCAGTGTGGGAATTATTGAAAAATGCACACAGAGGGCATCTTAGAGATGCCCCTTGAATGTTAACCAAACTGCTATTGTAGGACTGACCGGTCTGTGACAGTCTGCGACTTTGAGAAAGGTTTCTGACCACATGGGGTGAGTGCCTTTGTTCACTCTGTGGTCAGAAACAAAGCCTGTCCTGCCCTGGGTCCTGCTTCACACCTCCCTCCTACAGGAATTGTAACACCTGGCGGTGAGCCTCAAAGGCTTAAGCCTCAGATTACAGTGCCCCAGGGCACTCCAGCTAGTAGAGATGTCCGCCCCCCTGGACAAAGCCCCATTTTTCGAGGTAAGTCCAGGGGGAAGATTAGGGAAAAAAGGGAGGCGTGACCACCCCAGCCAACACCACCCCTAAGGAGTCCAGAGCTGGTGTGACCCTCTCCCTGCAGAATCCTCCATCTTGGTTTGGAGGACAGAGACCAATAGGATTAGGTTTGTGCCCTCCTCCCCAAAGGGAGTGAGCACAAAGAGGTTGTAGCCACCCTCAGGGACAGTAGCCATTGGCTACTGCTCTTTGACCCCTAAATCTAGGGTTTAAGGGCGTCCCTGAACACAGCTCACCAGATTCCTGGTGACCTAACAAGAAGAAGAAGGACTGCTAAGCTGAAACATCCAGCAGAGAAGAAGGAAGACAACAACTGCTTTGGTCCCAGCCCTACCGGCCTGTCTCCTGCTTCAAAGACCCTGCAAAAGACCAGCAACGTGTCCAGTGTGACCAGCGACCTCTGCCCAACTCCAGAGGACTGGTCTGCACCGAAAAGGACCAAGAACTACTGAAGACAGTGGCTCTGTCTAAGAAAACCTACAACCAAGGACTCCCACCTCACTCCAGATGCATGAGTCTTGACCCCTGTGCACCCGATGCCCACAGCCTGGGTCCAGGTGGTCCACCCAGCAAGAGAGGGTCCCAAGGTGATTGCGAGCAAGCGCCCACCCTGGGTTGACCTCTCCACCCCTCCACGACAACGCCTGCAGAGGGACTCCCGAGGACCCCCTTGACCGCAGAGCTCCTGACGAAGATATTCAACACCTAAAGACACCTGACTTCCGGTGCCTCTACATTCAGCAGGCGGCCCTCCTCCCTGTCCGACTGGTGGTGTGCCTGAGACACCTCCTGGACCTCGCCCTCAGCTTCTGAGTGACCCCAGGGGTTTCCTCTTTAGAGCAGCATTGAAAACCTGACGTCCTGTTTGCATCCTGCACCCGGCCGCACCTGTGCCACTGACGGTGTGTGTTTGGTGCCTACTTGTGGCCCATTCAGTGCTCTCCTAATCCCCCCTGGTCTGCCCTCTGAGCCACGGGTACTTACCTGCAGGCAGGCCTGATTTTGAGTACTCCCATCTTCACAGGAGCCTGCGTTAAATGTGCCCAAATTTGACTTCTGCACCCGACCGGACCCGTGTTGCTGGTGGTGGTTGTTTGGGGTTAACTTGAACCCCAAACGGAGGACTTTCTAAAACCCGGAGACTGAACCTGAAGTGTTGTACTTACCTGTAAAACAATCTAACATTTCTTCCCCCGCGAACTGTTTCTGAAAATTGTGCTGTGTCCATTTTAAAAATAGATTGACAATAATTCTAAAACTGTATTACTTACCTATTTCAAACAAAGTACTGTTGGTGCCTGGAATATGAAACTTTGAAGGTACTTACCTGCAACTTGAATCTTGTCTTTCAAAAAATAAATTAAGAAAATATATGTTTGCTATATGAAAACCATTTGTCTGGAGTTAAGTCGTTGAGTGTGTGCTTCTTCTATTGTCTATGTGTTTACAACAAATGCTTTGACTACCCTCTGATAAGCCTAACTGCTTGACCACACTACCACAAAAGAGAGCATTACTATGATCTACGTTAGCCTCTGTTAAGCCTCTGGGGAGCCCCTGGACTCTGTGCACATTATATCTCACTATGATATAGTATATACAGAGCCAGCTTCCTTCACAGGTCTTTAATGTCAGTCCTGTCAATCTATTACCTGAATTCTTTTGTCTGTAGCAATATGATAATCATTGTTCCACTTTCAGAGCCATACACAGTATTCTAAGGATCTGATTATTAAAATGAGTCCCTCTGTTTACTTCAGGGAAACTGTAAATCTGAACCATGGAATGAGTTCTCGCAACAGCAGTTTGGTTACAGTGAGACTATCATTTCTCCTTGTTAGGTAGGCTTCCACTCATCAGAAGAAAATGCGCACTCTGACCAGGACAGGCATCTCTATGAGGTTCAACTGCATTGTATTAAAGGGGCCTACTGATCTGCATATGTGACTCATAGTTACTGGTGTAGTTTTCCCTACATAATTTGTTAGCAAGTCACACATCTATGGCACAATTCCCCTGCCATGGCTCTAAAGCGGGTATTGCACCAATTCTGTTTGCACAATCTAACCATGGCATCCATATTTATGTGTGCAGGACCATGAAAATATATAGGCTCTCATTACAACACTGGCGAGAAATGCCACCTACCACCAACATACCATGACCGCGGCGGTATACTGCTACGGGTATTATGACCCACACAGAGAAATCCGCCACTATACAGATACCCACACAAGTCCACCAGACCAAAGGTCAGTGATAAATTGGCGGAACCAAAACCCACACCGTTAAGCCAACAGAAATAAGCCCACAGTATCAGGACCCACGAATCACTGTGGTGGTCTTTCAACTGCGGTAAACTATTGGTGGTACACACCGCCGCGCTCAAAATACACACACACTTACAAAACACCACCACATTGGACAATTCAAATTACACACACCTGACACACATACATGCACCACACCTGCACACCCTATCCAATATAAAACACACACCCACATTACCCACAAGCCTTTCAACAAAGAAAAAGATTGCCAACAGAGAGACACAGGCCAGGAGCACCCACTCACACCACATCCATGGCACCCCAAAGACACCCCAGGTTTTCAGAGGAGGAGCTAAGGGTCATGGTGGAGGAAATCATCCGGGTAGAGCCACAGCTATTCAGGTCACAGGTGCAGCAGACGTCCATTGCTAAGAAGATGGAGCTCTGACGGAGAATCATGGACAGGGTCAATGCTGTGGGACAGCACCCCAGAACAAGGGATGACATCAGGAAGAGGTGGAACGACCTACGGGGGAAGGTGTAGCTGTACAGAGTACTGGCGGTGGACCCCCACCTCCTCCGCCACAACAAACAACATGGGAGGAGCAAGTCTTGGTGATCATGCATCCTGAGGACCTCGCAGGAGTAGCAGGAGGACTGGACTCTGGTAAGTCAAATCTTTACTACTATATCCCCCACCCTACCTGCATACCATCACAAACTCCTACTCCTACCCTCACCCCATCACTCCACCACCACACATATACCCCACTATCACAACCCACCCATGCCAATACCAAGCCCTGCATGCCACAACAATCTATGGACCCCATCACAGACCTGCATGGACACCCATCACCACAGCATGCCCATTAGAGAGAATCACCTAGCCCACAAAATCACCACGCACACAAGGCAAAGCTGATAGGGCAATCACAACCATACAGGAAAACACACCCATGCACAAGATGGCACACGCAGATACAATAACACTGCATTTGCATCCCCACAGGACCCCTACTCAACGTCACCGGAGAGGAGTTGACAGCAACATCCAATCCCCCCTCAGAGGAGGCCCACAGTGATAACAGCAGCTCTGCACATCTGGATCACGATGACCAACCTGGCCCATCAGGGACCTCTGGACAGTCGGTTACCCTGCCACAGTCCTAACCCACCACATAGCCTCCCCCTCAACAAACACCACCACAGCACCCACCCAGCAGGCCCATGCCACTGTCCCCAGGACACATCACTCAGCAGTGTGTCCACCACTACAGGGACCCCAGGCAACCCCACAAATCCCAAAAACATTAGGGACCTGGGGTCAGTGGCAGTGGGCACACGGTTCAGGGGACAGAGGCACAGGACAACAGGGAAGCTGGGAGGACAGCTGTGCAACAGGGGATGGACGGGCTCAGGGAACCCACTCTCCAGGAGGCACTCACCAACATCCTGGGAACACACCACCATTCCCAGGAGATGATGGGCCAGATACTGGCCAAGTTGGAGGAGACCCAATGGCTTCAGGAGGGACAGTAGCTGGGGATCAGGGATGACCTCAAACACATCTACACCATCCATGTCACCATTGCAGGGGTGCTGGCTGACATGACCAACACCATGAAGGAGGCAGTGGCACACCAACGGGCCCCTGACACTAGCCACACTGAAGAACAGCCCTCCAACTCCGCCGGCACTAGTGGACAGGAGGCCCCACCACAGGAACAGCAGGCCACCAGCACTCCACCCCTGCAGAAGGTGAACCACCCCGCAAACGGTCCTTGCGATCCAGGCAGAAGCCAGAGAACAATGCCAAGACCCCTGCCAGGAAATAAGACTTTCCTGATTGTCACCCTTCTGTCCCACTTTGTTACCCTGTCCACCTTGAACTGCCATTACTCCCCTTCCTATGCCCCATTGGACAATGCACCTGTGATACCAAGAGACTGGACTTTAACTGGACATTCCTCCACCATCACCCCAGCCCATTGCACATCCCCCCTACTTATGAGCACTTAAATAAACACCCTTGGAACAAATACAATTCTGGAGTCTGTTAAAAGATTGAAATATATATTAGTACAACAATCTGAAAACATTGCAAGTCAAATGTACAGTTACATATATATTGGTATGAGCTTTAGTGGGCAGCAGTAAACATACCAGGAGCCAGAGTGGGCCACAGAGATCTGAAAATAGAGATGCCAAAGGGTACAGTGAGTGGCCATAGACATAGGGAAATCAGGCTGCCATGTACAATGTCCAACAGAAAACTGAAAAGTAAAGTTCTTACCTGTGTGTCACTGGAAGTACTGCTGTATGATATTACTTCTGTTGTCCACATCTTCCTATGCCTTCCTCTGCCTCCTCTTCCTCACTGTCCACAGGCTCCACCGCTGCCACAAGACCATCTCCAGGCTCATCCTCCTGTAGAAAAGGCACCTGGCGTCTCAAGGCCAGGTTCTGCAACATGCAACATGCAATGATGATCTGGCACACCTTCTTGGGTGAGTAGTACAGGGATCCGCCTGTCAAATGGAGTCACCGAAACCTGGCCTTCAGGAGGCCAAAGGTTCCTTCAATGATCCTCCTTGTTCGCCCATGTGCCTCATTGTAATGTTCCTCTGCCCTTGTCCTGGGATTCCTCACTGGGGTCAGTAGCCATGAGAGGTTGGGGTAACCAGAGTCACCTGAAAACATCAAGAGACAACTGTTAGACACACACTAACTCTTAGGGACAACCCCATACCCAGACACCAACATATACTGGGTGGGGACCTTGGGCTCACCTATTAGCCACACCCGGTGCCTCTGGAGTTGGCCCATCACATATGGGATGCTGCTACCCTAAAGATAAAGGCGTCATGCACAGAGCTAGGATAGTTGGCATTCACATGGGAGATGTACTGGTCCACCAAACACACCATCTGCACATTCATAGAGTGATAGCTTTTTCTATTCCTGAACACTTGCTTATTTCTCCGGGGGGTACAAATGCTACATGTGTACCATCAATGGCACCAGTGATGTTGGGGATATGTCCCAGGGCATAAAAGTCAGCTTTCACTGTGGCCAAATCCTCCACCTCTGGGAATACAATGTAGCTGCGCATGTGTTTAAGCAGGGCTGACAACACTCTGGTCAACACGTTGGAGAACATTGGCTGAGATATCCCTGATACCATGGCCACTGTTTGGAAGGAACCACTTGCCAGGAAATGGAGCACTGACAGGACCTGCACTAGAGGGGGGATACATGTGGGGTGGCGGATAGCTTACATCAGGTCTGGCTCCAATTTGGGACATACTTCTTGGATTGTGGCCCAATCAAGTCAACATGTTAGGATAATGTGTCTGTCCTCCATTGTTGCAAGGTCCACCAGCTGTCTGTACACTGGAGGATGTCTCCACCTCATATTCATCCTTAGCGGTTGAAGCCAGCGGTGAGCAGAGGGTCATAATCACACTTCTATTGCAATAATGATGCATTTCTACATTTAAAGAACCAGTATGTGAATCCGAGAGTCAATTGCTGTGCCAATGTCTGCTGTGACGCAGTTAGGTGCCGTGGCTTGTGTCCCCCTGAAAGGGCGGATGCCTGACCTGTGGGGAGGGACAAGTGGAAATGAGGTAATTCCGCTGGCGTTGTGTGCCGTTGGTTAGCATTGGGCCCTATGGGTTCTAGGAGCCAATGGCGATGTACGCCGGTGGTGACGGTACGCACCGCCGCAGATGTGACTGCCATTTTCTATCTATTCATTAACTTACTACCTGACCTTCAAGAGGAGAAGACCTACACTGCAAGTGCTGCTGTGACCTGTGTCTGGAAGCGACAATGGCTCATGTGTCTGGGGAAAGGGCCCCTGCCTTCACTGCGGAGGAGTTGGAGAGACTGGTGGGTGGCGTCCTACCCCAGTACACGTTACTCTACGGTCCTCCAGGCAAACAGGTGAGTACACTGTGAGCATGATGCGTGGGCCATGAATCGAGTGCTGTGGCATCCTGGCCAGAGTGCTGCATGTATGGTTTTCAATGTATGTGGGTTAGGGGATGGGAGGGATATGGTGGGCCATGAGTGTGACGGTCCGGACGGTTAACTAATTCCCTTTTCTGCTGTCTTTTTCTTGCAGGTCAGCACCCATCAGAAAAAAAGTATTTGGCATGCCATCGCCAAGGAGGTGCGGGCCCTGGGGGTCTTTCACAGGTGGAGCACCCACTGCTGCAAACGGTGGGAGGACCTGCGCCGCTAGGCAAGGAAGACGGTGGAGGCCCAGCTGGGGCTGGCCTCCCAACGAGGAAGGAGTGCCCGTCATACCCTGAACCCCCTGATGTTCCGCATCCTGGCGGTGGCCCATCCGGAGTTGGATGGGCGCTTGAGGGCATCACAGCAGCCACAAGGGGGTGAGTACAAATTCAGATTCATTACTTTGCACACGTTAACGTTTTACCTGGGTGGGGATGTGGACTGTGGGTGACCCTAGGCCAGGGCAAACATGGCAGGGTAGGTCCCTTGTTGGGCAGGCTCTGAAGCACTCCAACTCCAATAGTGTTAGTGGGCATCTACTGGGCTCTGTCTGTTTCAGGTGTGCAGCTGATGGCGTTAGGCATTGAACCCCATGGGCTAGTGACTAGCATTGTAACTGGTAGTGCATAGAATAGTGCATAGGGCTGTTCCATGTGAGTTGTGTACGCCGACGGTAGTGTTGTTGCTGGCATTGACCAAGTGTATCCTCTGTCTCTCCCCCCTTTTTGTTTTGTCAACCTGTCCTTGTGTTCATTAGCATCATCTGGCGGAGGAGCAGAGGCACCGGCGACGGAGGGAGCTGCATCCCACATGGGCCTGGAGGCCGAATCCACCAAAAGTGAGGGCACCAGTGGGACGGAGGGTGAGGGGAGCACACGACAGGGACAGGAGGGGACACCACAGTCAGCGACTCCTCCTCCTCCGATGGAAGCTCCCTGGTAGTGGCTGATACCTCTGTGCCCACCCCAACAACAGGTACAGCTGCCACCCCCCTACCAGCCAGCCCCTCAGCGTGTTTCCCATGCCAGGAGAGTGGGCATCTACTTCGCCCCAGGCACCGCAGGCCCTGCCCAGTCAACCCTGCTGCCCTCAGTGAGGAGGCTATTGACCTCCTGAGATCCCTCTCTGTTGGGCAGTCAACCATTCTGAATACCATCCAGGGTGTCGAGCAAACAAATGCATACCTGGAGGGCATTCACTCTGGCGTGGCAGCCCAACACCAAGAAGTGGCGCAGGCAAACACAAGCACCACACTTCATCACACAGGCACTCACACAAGCACCATCCTCATTTCAGGCACACCAACATCCACTGCCTCCACTGTGTCCCCCTCCTCCTCCTCGTCCACCTCCCTCCCAGTGGCGTCTCCACTCACACCTGCATGCACTACATCCTCATCCACTACTTCCATCACTAGCACGCCCATCACTACACACCCCTCACTGGCAGTCACCACCCCCACATCCATGCATACGTCCCCAGTGTCCTCTCCCACTGTGTCTGTGACCCCTCCTCCCAAAAGTACACAAACGCAAGCACCCAACCAATAGCTATCCACCTCACAACAGCATCCAGCCCCTGCACCCACACTCAGCAGACAGACTTCTCCTAAAACCACTCCCTCTTCCTCCACTCCCGGACCTTCTCCCTCTTCCTGCCCCAGGGTCCCTAACAAGCATTTCCTGGCAAACATTGACCTCTTCCCTACCCCCCCACCCATCCTTCCCCTCCAGCCATGGTTGCCAAAACCCAGCACCTCAGCCACCAGATCCAAGTCCGCTGTGGTTCCTGCAGCTGTCAGAGGCTTAAAGGGGGCACCCGTCAGCCCAGCCAGCGTGCCACCAACCCCTGACAAGCAAAACCCATTCTGTCACCTGGCAAGGTGAAGAAGGGGACAGCATCCAGCAAGGAGAAGGATCAACAACCACCCAGCAAGGCCACCTCAAAGACTCCAGCTGCCAGACCCAAGGTGACACCACCATCTGCCAAGGTGAGGAAGGGGCACAAAACACAAGGCAAGGCACTTCATCAGTCCAAGGCTGCAGGTGAAGGCATCGTGGCTTCCAGCCCAGCCGCCAGCACCGCCACCTGCACGCGACCAGCCCCGCCGCTAGCACCACCGCAAGCACTGCCACCTGCATCGCCACCTGCATCTCCGCAAGCACCTCTACTGACAGCAGCAGCAGCCCCAGTGGGCAGCCGTCCCAGGCTTCAGGAGAGGGGCTGGAGCCTCCCTCTACCACTGGCAGCACCCCCACCAGCACCGGAACTACCACCACTGTCCAGCTGTAGCTGCTGCCGGATGGACTCTAGCCCTGCCTCCATGGACTATCATGCATCCTGCAAATCTCGTGGATCAGACACCCAGGTGAGGGACTGTGAACTGCCACACCCCAAATATTGCATCACTGGGCACAGAGCCCCCTCCAGAACCAGTGGAAGAAGGCATCCACACTCCCTATCCTTGGCAGGATGAGGCACACTGGGCACAAAGCCCCCTCCAGAACCAGTGGAGAAATGCATCCACTCACCCTATCCTTGGCAGGATGGAGCACACTGGACACAAAGCCCCTTCCAGAATCAGTGGAAGAAGGCATCCACTCACCCTATCCTTGGCAGGATGAAGAACACTGGGCACAAAGCCCCCTCCAGAACTAGTGGAGAAATGCATCCACTCACCCTATCCTTGGCAGGATGAAGCACACTGGGCACAAAGCCCTCTCCAGAACCAGTGGAGAAATGCATCCACTTACCCTATCCTTGGCAGGATGAAGCACACTGGGCACAAAGCCCCCTCCAGAACCAGTGGAGAAATGCATCCACTCACCCTATCCTTGGCAGGATGAAGCACACTGGGCACAAAGCTCCATCCCAGAGTGGAGAAAGGCATCCACTTGAGAGACTGTGGCTTTGCACTCCCAGGAGCAAGCAGTGAGCAAACCACCCACTTGAGACTTAGGAGACTGTGGCATTGCACTCCCCAGGAGCAAGCAGTGGGCAAACCACCCACTTGAGAGACTTGAGAGACTGTGGCCTTGCACTCCCCAGGACATCGCTGTGGGCATGGACCCCCTCCAGGAGCAGTGGCGTTGCCCCATCTTCCGGCTGAGGTGCCCCCCCTTTCCCGTCCCCCTGAGGTGCCTGTGTGTTTTTGACCTGATGCCCGTGCAGTGTTCTCTCCGTATTGAGGCAGGAGTCAAGTGTGGGCTTGGCCTATGTGTTTTGACCCAGTGGCCCTCGGATATTTTGAGTGGACAATGTACCACCTTATGTATATATTGTATATATTGTAAATACTGTTTTTGAATTTGTAACATATATCTGACTACTTCTAATATGACACTCATTTGACTCAATTCCTTTTGTCATTGCGTTCTTCCAGAGGGTTACGGGGTGTATATGTCATGCTGATGCATGTGTTTGTGTGTATGGTGTTGGTGGTGAGGGTGGGGGTGTTTCATGTGTGTGTCACTCTTTTTCCTCCCCTGTGTGCTAGGTGCAGTACCCACTGTGGTCGTCGCCGCTGCCGTTCGTACTCCTGGTAGATGAGAAGATACACCAACATGGGTAACACCTGAAGTTCAGGATCCATGGTATCCTGATTATTCCTTCGGTGTCGAGAGGTGAGTGGTTTCCCTTCTGTGTACTGTTTCCGCCATGCTTTTGATGGCATTGGTACTGCCCCGGAAAAGCTGTCGGATTGGCTTCTTGTAATATGGTGGGCGGTACATTGTCTTCTGCTTGTCTGTTGGCGGTTACCGTCACGGTGTTTGTTGCTACTGCCATGGCGGTCAGAGTGTTAAAGTGGCTGTCTGTGTCGGCGGTTTCCGCCGTGGTCGTGATTCAATTTTTTTCACTGCCGGCCTGTTGGCGGTATTACCGCTGCGTTAACACTGACCACCATGGTTGTAATGAGGGCCATTGTCATTAGGAACAGCAAACTGTCAGACAACACAGATCTGCAATCAGCTGAGACTCAGATCTCATTCACATTCTTGACAGATCCTGCTTTGACCCATCCTTGTTGTTCAGCTTCTGGCACTTCATCCTGTAAACTCGTAATATTCTCCCAAGTATCAGCTACAGATGGCATCATTGCAAAATTTGTGTCATCGTCATATTCATTTGTGCACTCCTTGGAAAATGTGCATGCCACAATGGCACACAACCAAGCAACTTCAGAGTTGTATCTACTAACAGAATTAACATAATCATTCCAACTCCTGTGGTCTAAGCATTTAACAACAGCAACTTCATGTGGCAGTTGTAAAGTCTCCAATAGGTGGATCACATGTTCTCCATTCTGGATAGGTCGTCTGGTTTGAATCACTAATCCTTCTATGACCAAAACTGTCCAAAATCATGGACCACACAAAAGCCATATTGTCCTTTAGTACATATTTTGTCATTTTCAATTGGTCTGAAAGATAATAAGGTGTGGTATGAGCAACCAGCTCTGCTACTTGGACAGAGGTGACACCTTGGATACAGGAGACTTCAACCACTTCATGAATAGTGCAGACAGCATAAGCTGCTCTCATATCCTCCATGTTGTCTCTTAAGCATGAGCCATCAGCAAATATTACAAGATTTGGCTTATTTGTTCATCCTTAATGTAAGGTCTTGGCTTGGTGCATAAATCTGTGATATCGAGGCAGTCATGCTCAACCTTCTTCCAATCAACTTAATTTTCAGGCAATGGCAATAAGGTAGCTGAATTAAGGGTCTGACACTTTTTCAGAGTAACATACTCAGCAGCCAGGATCTATTGCTCAATTGTTTCTGAGCCTGCTATTTGTCAGGTACTGCATTTTTGTGAGTGTAAGAAGCAAAGGCTCTGTGGGACCATCAGAGTTAGCGGAGGTCCGATGACAATATATATACTTCTCTTAAAACTGACAACTGCTGCAACTGCTTCAAGGCAGCTGAGCAATCCTGTCGCGACAGGATCAAGGGTGATCAAAAAGTATGCCACAGGTCTTCGAGAGTTTCTATGCAATTGAGTAAGCACTGAGGGGGCACAGCCCTCCCTCTCACTGCAAAATAGAGTGAACATTTTTCTGTAATCAGGCACTTCAGTGCTGGAGCACGGCAGATATATTCTTTCAGCTTTATGAATGCTTTTAAGCAATTGTTGGTCCATGGAAGCAGATATGGGACATCTTTTTTATGTCAGCCTCATTAAAGGCTTGAGAAAAGCTGTCACCATTCGCAGAAACATTCTGAATTCGCTCTGCGTGTTAGGTGAATTCATTTTCAGGATAGCAGCAATTCTCTCTTGTGACACCTTCCTTGTTCCCTTCTAAATGTGATGTCCTAGGTACAGGACCTCCTTTTGACGATATTGTAGTCTGCTCAGGGGCACCTTGTGTTCATTCTCAGTCAAATGATTTAACAGGGCAATCATTTCCTGTTTACAGGTTTCTTGTGTACTTGATTCCACTAACAGATCTTCAATATATAGAACAAGGACAGAGTTACAGGGCAGCCAAAAAAACTTTAGATTTTTCTTCAAGATCTGATTAAAGATGGAAGGGCTCTCTGTATGGCCCTGTGGAACCTGGAACTTAAATAAGAGGAATTGCATTTCCCCGTGCACGGGGATCGAGAAAAATGTCTGACACATAACCACTCAGCATCACAGGGATCTGAAATAATGCTACAGCTGAATTCGGTAACATAGGACAACATAGAGCAATAATTGTATTAATCTTTCTAGGATCCACTACAATTCTGTTTTTGCTGTTTGGCTTCTGCAAACCCATAATCGTCAAATTGTATGGACTACCCAATATTTCCTTCAAAATCCCCCATCGAATAATCGACTCGGTCACTGGGGTAATTCAGTCCACTGTCTCAGGTGAGAGATTGTATGGTGGCGTTCTCTGATAGTCAGCATTAGGTTTCATTGTTATTTGGACAGGTACTACACATTTTACTCCAATTACAGACAATGGTGAAGCCCTGACGTTTACATTTAAACCAAACAATAAAGTGTCTTTTAATGGTGTATTGCTATATCACCCACCAGGTACCAGAATTGCCTTTATCAATGTGCTGCAAAACTTGTTGGATTCATGTATGGAACATTATAATTTTACAGTGTTGGATGCCCTTAATTTTCACTTATATTTAATAGATAATAGGGAAACCCTCCCTTTTGTTGACTGTTGCAGCAGTTCTAGTTTAGTGCAAGTGGTCAAGGGGTCCACTTATAAGGCCAATCATATTCTAGATGATATTTTTTACCAATGAGCCTGATCTTACATTTGAGAAGGTACTGCCTTTGATATGGCAGTCTTTTTTAAACTAACAGTTGCAGCTTCTAACTCAAGTCCCATTAAGATAGGCAAGTCACTGAAAATGAGACCATGGCGCAAGATAGATAAATTGAAGCTCGAAGGCGCCTTACTGAAAGATACTCCTCTAATAGACAGTGCAGGAGATACTGTTGCATATAATTATTATAGCTGGATTGAAGTGGTGGTCACCCCACTCGCCTAAAAAAAAAAGGTAAAAAGTCATAGGAAACGCCCCACTGCTCCTTGGTATTTCATGGAGCTTCGGAAACTGAAATAAAAATGTCATGCTTGGGAGCATAAATGAAGGGAAGAGTACGGAAGTGAAGCCAGTCTGCCTTACAAAGCAGCCTGTGGTGAGCATAAATCTGCAAACATAAGGGAAAAGACAAAATACTATGCTGAGAAGATAAATTCTGCAAAAAAATCCTCTGCAGAATTATTTAAAACTATTAATTATCTTTCTAGTGCTGACCAAAACAAAGTTTTTACTCCTGATAAAGCTTTTGTGATAAAATAACAGAGTTGTTTTCAGTCAAACGTCAATAGTGTTTTTGAGACATTTTTGGCTGGATTACTTGATCCTAGTCCCAGGGTCCCTACTTGTCCAAGTATGATGACTCCCAAAGTAACAATTGTGAGATTGCAGATATCGGGGGTCTGTATAGTTTCCCCATCTTAATGGAGGTAAATTATTGGAAACAACTAAATCCATTTACCCTGCTCTCCCTTGCCTGTTGTATGTGGTACATACTATTTAGAACATCATTGCAGTTCATCAAACAAAACTTTTAAACATTTTATTGATTGCTGGTTATTTCTCTACAGTCTGAAAAAAAGCATTGATTCTCCCCAAATTAAAAAAACCCTCATCAGCCCTATGACTATGAAAAATTACCTGCCTATTTCTAGGTTACCCCTTCCAGCTCAAATATTGGAAAATACCCTAAATTATGTCCTTGTGGCATACCTGGATTCGAATGATGTCCTTCACCTAGCCCAGCTTGGTTTTCGACCTAAACAATGTACTGAAAGTCACTACTTTGGGCAGCTGAGGAAATCTGTCAGGTGATAGATAAGAGAGGAAAGGCGGCGCTGGGACTTTTAGATCTCTCAGGCGTGTTTGATATGGTAAACCACTCTATTTTGATCAACCAGCTGAGGAGTATCAGATTGGTGGCACAGCACTTGCCATCCTCAGCTCCTTCTTATTCAACCGGTAACAAAGAGTAGAAATCAGGGGATTTAAGTCTAAGCCCTTTACCTTCCCATGTGGGGTGCCTCAGGGATCTTCTTTGTTACCTACACTTTTTCACAACTATGTCATCTCACTTATGAAGCTTATTCAATCTTATGGCCTCTATGTCAATTTTTTCTCAGATGACACTCAGATAGTTGTATCTTCATCCATTAAGGCTGTCAGGGCGGCTAATAACTTCAATGAATGTCTAGAACTGTGGTGTGTACCATTTAAAAATATTTTGTAAGTTCTGAGGTCCTGTACCATGTAGAGCACGTTGCATAATGCGCAGGGCCTTAAATTTTACTCTGTCAGAGACGAGCAGCTAAACTTGGGAACTTTAAAGAGCCGATGGATGTCTACGTTTTGTAGGGATTGCAGCTTAGCTTGTGAATGCTTGTTCATGCCCAAGTACTAAGAATTACAATAATCAATCCTTGATAGTATGAGGGTAACCACCACAGTTTTTTTGCATCTCATAAAGGATGAATGGAAAGATCTTTTTCAACACCATAATCAGATAAAAACAAGATCAGATAATGAAATGGACCTGATCTTAAAATTCCACCTTCAATTTTGGTACATCTAAGGGTCTCATTTTTCCCAGACTAGTGGTTGGTGACTCAGTCTCATCCGTCCCTCTATTCTAGGGGGATTCCTCAAACCATCAAGATAAAATTCTATTTTAACACGAGAGGGACTACAAGCAGCTGATAAAGGTCCCGCCCCCACTCTTCTAAATCATAATCAATAAGTCAAGAGGGTTCTGTTCCTGTAGAAAGAAAAGAAATTGAAAGTGGTTGGAACCTAATGGTTAAATAGGAATCCTTCTGATCAAGATTAGGTGACCTCACACACCCAATTGGGTGTCATGCTTCATAGTAGGGCTAGCTCCTCACCAGGCAGGTCCCGCAATGCCCAACGGGACCTGCAAGAAGGCTCTTTTTCTGAGATCTTTTTGCTTTCTCGCTGTAATGATGGATGTGTGTGAAGATGTGATATGTGTAGAGTGGAGTGTGTGAAAATAAAGTACTAAGTGAGTTAAAACTGTCTCAGGATTACCTAATTGGATTTAAGAAAGTGGTCTTCTTGACAGAGAAGAAGCATGACACCCAATCAGAAAAATCACCTCTAAATTAGATTTTCATATAAGTATTCTTCCCCGAACGGACAGTTCAGGTAGTGTTTTGGTGCAAAATGCATTTATATATTTTACTTCACACAGAGTGTCACAGAGACTCCAGGTTCCTCTTCCTGTCCAGAAGGCTCCTCCTAGTGCTTTGTGCATCCCTTGGTCACGTTTTATTGGACTTGGAGTGGAAAGGATCGCTCTCTTCTTTGTCTGCAGTCCCTCCTGCATATACCATTGTATTTTTAAGGTTTTTTGTGAGAAATCATGTAAATTAAAGAACATTTGACTACGTTTTTTTTAAATGCAGGGCATGCACCAGGATTTTTTAAAATCTTTTTTGTTTTTAATTTCAATTTTAAATTTTGTTGTTGGTGGCCTGAATTTGCAGTAGGGACCTATTTTGCATTAACTTTGAAAACTTTTTTCAAAGGGAAAAGTTTTGCACAGGTTTGGTAGGGCTGAGGGGGCTGGTTTTAAAACTTTCAAAGTACTTTTTCTCCATTTATGTGTGTGTTATTTGTGAACTTTGCACTATTATTTTGCTCATTTTACTCTGGGTCCTAGTCTGCCCACGGGCCACAGCCAGACTTCCATTATTAGGTATTTGGTATATGTTAAGCAACTGTTTCTATGGCATGTTTTTTTTTTAAAGATCTATTGATTTAGAGATGTCCTCGAATTAAATACAAAATGTGTTTTTTGGTATTTTACGTTTTTGCACATAAAGTATTTAAGTATTATGGAGGGGTCTTTTTTGATGCTGTGGGACGTTTGCGGTTAGTGAATTTTTAAAGTTGACATAATTTACATTTTTGCTAATGCTGAATTAATGGTATTGTTTTCTTCTTTGTTTACCATGCCTCCTTTCTTAGCTGGCCATGTGGCCATTTTTTGTGTGGCCACTGTGTGTGTGTGTGCGTGTGTATGTGTGTGTTTGTTATAGGCCACCATTTTGTTTGTTCTCCAGGGCATGTGGCAGGGGGGCCATTTTGTTTTGTGTGGTGATTGTACTTTTTACCATACACATGCATTTGCTTTTTGTTATCCATGCCTTTGCCCTTGGTGGGTATGTGACTGATTTAGAGATGTCCTCGAATTAAATACAAAATGTGTTTTTTGGTATTTTACGTTTTTGTACAAAAGTATTTAAGTAATATGGTGGGGTCATTTTTGATGCTGTGGGATGTTTGTGGTTGGTAAATTTTTAAAGTTGACATAATTTTAATGTTTGGTATTGCTGAATTAATGGTATTGTTTTCTTCTTTGTTTACCATGCCTCATTTCTTAGCAGGCCAAGTGGCCAATTTTTGTGTGGCCGGTGCGTGTGTGTGTTTGTGTGTGTGTACGTGTGTGTGTGTGTTTGCCATAGGCCACCATTTTGTCTTTGTTCTCCAGGGCATGTGGCAGGATGGCCATTTTGTTTTGCATGTGCTCTTTGTTATCCATGCCTTTGCCCTTGGTGGCCATTTGGCTTGTGGCTATTTTGTAGTCAGTATGATTTGCTTTTGTCATGGTCCTGCATGTGTTCTTTAGTGTCCATGACTTTGTCCTTGGTGGCCTTTTGGCTAGCGGCCATTTTGTAGTCAGTGTACTTTGCTTTTCACATAAGCCTGCATATGTTCTTTGTTGTTCATGCTTTTGCCCTTGGTGGCTATATAGCCAGCAGCAATTTTGTAGTCAGTGTACTTTGCCTTTGCTATAGGCCTGCATGTGTTCTTTATTCCCCATGGGCTCACCTTTGGTACCCATGTGTCAGGGTGGTTACTTTGCATAGCTAGTATGTTCATTTTCTTCCACTTTTCAAAACCATTTTCTAGGAACATTGATAGAAGAGGCCTGTGCCCTTTTTCCCTAATGTGAGTTTAATGTTCTTGAGAGTGATTGTAATATGTCTCTACAATGTTTTTAAATGCATGTTTTCCATTTTCCCCTGCGACTCCTTGCCTCCCACCGGATTTCCCATAGAACCTAGGGAGACTCCAGCTATATTTTGTTTTTAATGATTTAATTTTTCCTGCATCCTCTGGCTCCCATAGGTGCACACCAGCAATATTTGTTTAAGGATTATCACATTCCCCCTGCATACTCTGCCTACCATAGGTGTCTCATCATAGATGCACACCTGGAATAATTTTTTAAGGATTATTCTATTTTCCTCCTCACCCCCTGTCTCCTACAGGCATCTCATAGGCACACATCAGTAATACTTTTTTACTTTTTCAAGGATTATTCAATTTTCCTCTGTACGCTCCGCCTGCCACAAGCATCTCATAGGCCTTAAACTCTTCAAACGTTTTAATGCTGTTCCCACCAGTGGCAAAAAAATCATCGGGCCCCTCCTCAGAATTATGTTACAATTATTACATTCAGTTAGCAATGTTTAAATATGTCTAAGCTTATTTGAACAATGCAGATAAGTTATGTTACCTTTGTAAAAATGTAATCAAATACATGTTTGCCAAACATACTATGCTGATCAGGCAGGCCTTACTAGCGTGTAAAAGTATTCACTGCGTGATTATTAGAAATGGAGGTGGGGGTTTTGAAGAATATTTGGAGATCCCTCCCGATTAACACATACTCACAGCTGGGATAGTAATGACAAAACCTGTTAATGATGGTCTATTACAGAGCAGTTTACTGCCGCTCATTTTTGCCCCTGCTTAAAACAAAGCCCTGTTAAAAGCATAATGTTTCTTTTGGCCAGAGTCTGGCGCCCCCTGCCCGGGATCACTTGAGGGCACCCTAGGGATGCCTGCTCCCTAGGTTAAAGACCCCTTCCTTTGAGGCACTTGAAGTAAACTTTTCATTCTGTGTGTGATTGAAATGTTATGTATTGGTTTAGAATGAATATACTATTTTATTGTAATGTGACCTTACTGAATACTAGTATATGTAGATTCCATCTGTAAATGCAACATTTCATTGATTTGTTTCTTGTTTGTTTGCCTTTAGATGCCCAAGATGCATTATCACGCACAGTATAGTTAGACAGAAGGTTGGTAGTGACACACACCACCTCTGCTTCTACTTGTGCAGATAAGTGACAACTGCCAGAGCTAAGAAACAACTCGAAGATGGGCCCAAAAAAGGATGTTCCTGCCAAGGAAGTGAACAGTGAGGAGGAGAAGAACAAGTATATTGCCACCACTGGTGTGCCACCCTCTACCTTTTTCAGGAAATGTGGTATACCCACTGCACCCTCCTCTGGGCAACAAAAGGCTGGGAGGAGCACTCCTGCATCATCAACAGCACCATCCCAATCTAAGGCTAGGCCCATGTCCATGTCTCTCAGTGATGCAGCCACTACAGTCATGGCAACGAGCAGTGAGTCTGAACTGGATTTGTCTTAGTTCCAAAGTACCCAATCGATGCAGGAAAGTGGATAACAAAAACTGCAGCAGCAACAAGTCTTCCTGAAGTAAGAGCAAAAGAGAAGGTTGAGGTTCTTGTCGAGCAAGATGCTGCTTTTAAACCATTGGTTTCACAATCTCCAGCAAGAAAAAGAAAGGTTACTTCCATTATCTTTACCAAGTCCCATTCTGATGGTCTGGATATGAATTGGACCCCGCTGAGTCTGACACGCCCCAAGAGTCAAGGGAAAAAGAAAGTTCCTGAAAGGCTTACAATTATGGAAAGTGACAGTGCTGACGATTAGCCAATGATTCTCATTGTGGAGGGTGGCTCAAAGCCACTTACCTCCTGTTTTTCAGGCATTGGCAGCAGCACACTTAAAAAGTTCTCCTCCCCAGTTTGGAACTTCTTTATGATTTGCCAGCAGGAAGACAACATTGCAATATGCTCCATTTGCCATGTGAGTGTTCATCAAGATATTTCAGGTTTACAGTATAATACTGGAGGCCAGGCATCCCATCGAGAAAACATCACAAAATCTTGTGGGAGGAGCACCTTAAAAACATAGGTGCTGGTGATGGAAGAGTGAAAGCAGCTGAGTGTCCAGTGATAGAAGAAAAAGGTGGTCATGAGGAAGAAGAGGATGACAACATTACACAAAGCAGCCCTTTCTCCTGCTGTATGCCGACATCACCTACATCAGCAACCTCCAAATGTCACAAGACTCAGATGTAGACACCTCTGCCACATCCAGTGATTCTCCCAAGATGCACATTGAATCTACCAACTCCTAGTTTTCTCCAGAAGTCACTTGTGTCAGTGGCACCACAAAAGAAAAAGCAAAAAAATCCAAGCTACATTTATGGCACATTTGCACAACCAGAAGCTGGCTAAAATGTTAGGTAAAATGTTAGCTCTGGCCATCCTATCTTTTTCTAGTGTGGAAGAAGTAGGATTTTTAAAATTTGTGGTGGCCATCTGCCCAAAATAGAAGGCTCCTAACAGGACCTATTTTGCTGGAGTTGCTGTTCCAGTGCTCCATCATGATGTACTGCAATTGATTGGCCAAGCTATGCAGCAGAGTGCTTTTCACACTATCCACCTGACAACAAACATGTGGACCAGTTGTCAAGCAACTGATTTGAGCAACTGATTACATATGCATCACTGGACACTAGATCTCTATTTGATCTTACATTTGAGAAGGTACTGCCTTTGGTAACGAAGGATCAAAGACAGTCTTTTTTAAACTAACAGTTGCAGCCTCTAACTCAAGTCCCATTAAGATAGGCAAGTCACTGAAAATGAGACCATGGCGCAAGATAGACACATTGAAGCTTGAAGGCGCTTTACTGAAGGATATTCCTCTAATAGACAGTGCAGGAGATACTGTTGCAGAGAATTATTATAGCTGGATGGAAGTGGCGGTCACCCTGCTCGCCTCGGAAAAAAAGGTAAAAAGTCATAGGAAACGCCCCACTGCTCCTTAGTATTTCATGGAGCTTAGGAAACTGAAATACAAATGTCATGTTTTGGTACATAAATGGAGGAAAGAGTATGGAAGTGAAGCCAGGCAGTCTTACAAAGCAGCCTTTGATGAGCATAAAGCTGCAATCATAAGGGAAAAGACAAAATACTATGCTGAGAAGATAAATTCTGCAAAGAATTCCGCTGCAGAATTATTTAAAATTATTAATTATCTTTCTAGTGCTGACCAAAACAACGTTTTTACTACTGAAAAAGCTTTTTGTGATAAAATAGCGGAGTTGTTTTCAGTCAAAGGTAAATAGTGTTTTTGAGAAATTTTTGGCTGGGTTACTTGATCCTTGTCTCAGGGTCCCTACTTGTCCAAGTATGATGACTCCCATAGTAACAATTGTGAGATTGCAGATATTGGGGGTCTGTATAATTTCCCCATCTTACTGGAGGATAAAATTATCAAATTATTGGAAACAACTAAATCCATTGCACTGCTCCCCCGTGCCTGTCGTATGTGGGACATACTGTTTCTAACATCATCGCAGTTCATCAAACAAAACTTTAAAACATTTTATTGATTGCTGGTTATTCCCTACAGTCTGAAAAGAAGCATTGATTCTCCCCAAATTAAAAAAACCCTCATCAGACCCTATGACTATGAAAAATTATCTGCCTATTTCTAGGTTACCCCTTCCAGCTCAAATACTGGAAAATACCCTAAATTATGTCCTTATGGCATACCTGGATTCGAATTATGTCCTTCACTTAGCCCAGCATGGTTTTAGACCTAAACAATGTACTGAACATCCCTACTTTGGGCAACTGAGGAAATCTGTTAGGTGGGAGATAAGAGAGGCAAGGTGGTGTTGGTCCTTTTAGATCTCTCAGCCGTGTTTGACACGGTAAACCACTCTATTTTGGTCAACCAGCTGAGGAGTATTGGATTGGTGGCACAGCGGATGCCATCCTCAGCTCCTTATCCAACCGGTAACAAAGAGTGAAAATCGGGGGATTTAAGTCTAAGACCTCCCATATGTGGTTCCTCAGGGATCTTCCTTGTCGCCTACACTTTTTCACATCTATGTCACCTCACTTATGAAGCTTGTTCAATCTTATGGCCTCTCTGTCAATTCTTTCTCAGATGACACTCAGAATAGTTGTATCTTCATCCACTAAGGCTGGCAGGGTGGCTAATAACTTCAATGAATGTCTAGGATTGTGGTGTGTACCATTTAAAATTATTTTGTAAGTACTGAGGTCCTGTACCATGTAGAGCACATTGCATAATGCACAGGGCATTAAATTTTACTCTGTCAGAGACGAGCAGCTAAACTTGAGAACTTCAAAGAGCAGATGGGTGGCTGCGTTTTGTAGGGATTGCAGCTTAGCTTGTGAATGCTTGTTCATGCCCAAGTACTTAGAATTGCAATAATCAATCCTTGATAGTATGAGGGTAACCACCACAGTTTTTTGCGTCTCATAAGGGATGAATGGAAAGATCTTTTCCAACACCATAATCAGATAAAAACCAGATCAAGTGATGAAACTGACCTGATGTCAAAATTCTACCTTCATTTTTGGTACACCTAAGGGTCTAATTTTTCCCAGACTAGTGGATGGTGACTCGGTCTCATCCGTGCCTCCATTCTAGGTGGATTCCTCAAACCATGAGGATAAAAATTCTATTTTAACACGAGAGGAGGTACAAGCAGCTGATAAAGGTCCAGCACCCACTCGTCTAAATCATAATCAATAAGTCAAGAGGGTGCTGTTCCTGTAGAAAGAAACGAAATTGAAAGTGGTTGGAACCTAATAGTTAAATAGGAATCCTTATGATCTAGATTAGGTGACCTCACACACCCAATTGGGTGTCATGCTTCATAGTAGGGCTAGCTCCTCACCAGGCAGGTCCCGCAATGCCCAACGGGACCTGCAAGAGGGTTCTTTTTCTGAGATCTTTTTGCTTTCTCGCTGTAATGATGGATGTGTGTGAGGATGTGATATGTGTAGGGTGGAGTGTGTGAAAATAAAGTGCCAAGTGAGTCAAAACTGTCTCAGGATTACCTAATTGGATTGAATATAGTGGTCCTCTTGACAGACATGAAGCATGACACCCAATCAGCAAAATAAACTCTAAATTAGATTTTCATGTTCTACCGGACAGTTCAGGTAGTGTTTTGGTGTAAAACGCATTTATATATTTTACTTCACACAGAGTGTCACAGAGACTCCAGCTTCCTCTTCCTGTCCAGAAGGCTCCTCCTAGTGCTTTGTGCATCCATTGGTCACTTTTTATTTGGACATGGGGTGGAAAGGATCACTCTTCTTTGTCTGCAGTCCCTTCTGCATTTACCATTGGATTTTTAAGGATTTTTTGTGAAAAATCGTGTAAATTAAAGAACGTTTGAATACGTTCGTTTTTAGATGTAGGGCATGCACCAGGATTTTTTAAAACCTTTTTTGTTTTTTCTTTCAATTTTAAATTTGATTGTAGGCGGCCTGAATTTGCAGTAGGGACCTATTTTGCATTAACTTTTAAAACTGTTTTCTAAGGGAAAAGGTTTGCATAGGTTTGGTAGGGCTAAGGGTTCTGGTTTTAAAACTTTCAAAGTACTTTTTCTCCATTTATGTGTGTGTTATTTGTGAATTGTGCACTATTATTTTGCTCATTTCACTCTGGGCCCTAGTCTGCCCACGGGCCACGGCCAGACTTCCATTATTCGGAATTATGTATATGTTAAGCAACTGTTTCTATGGAATGTTTTTTTTAAAGGCTCCCAACAGGACCTATTTTACTAGAGTTGCTGTTCTAGTGCTCCATCATGGTGTACTGCAATTGATTGGCCAAGCTATGCAGCAGAGTGCTTTTCACACTATCCACCTGACAACAAACATGTGGGCCAGTTGTGAAGCAACTGACACAAGCAACTGATTACATATGCATCACTGGACACTGGATCTCTTTTGTGGGGTTAGGCAACAGATATCTGTAGGTCTCAACACTGAAGAAAGTTTTAAGGGCATTTAGCAGCTTGCAACATTAGCAATGTTCACCATGGAGAAATCCCATAGCGCTGCAAACATCTTGGATGATTTTAACAACAAAGTGTTTGAATGGCTTTCACTCACAGGTCTGAGACTTCGATTTGTTGCCATAGAAAATGGTGGTAGTACAGTCAATGCCATGGCAGATGGTGGATATTTCAGGATCTGTGTTTGGTACATTGTAGCAGCCTGAGTGTGCGGGACTTTCTAAAGAAAAGAAGATAGTCAGCAACATACTAGCCACCTTCAGAAAAATCTGCATGCATTTCAGTCATTCTTTTGAAGCCAGGAAGCAGCTGAGTATCACCTCACATACAAATAGAGTACTGGCTGAAGCCCTCGTACAGGAGGTAGCAACACAATGTAACTCAACTTATTATGGGGGTCATTACAATATTGGCGGTAAAGGCCGCTTACCGCCGTGCAGAAGACCGCCAACACACCGCCGCGGAAATCCACCACAGCTCTTATGACCTACAGCTCAGAATCCGCCAAAATTCAGACACCCACACGCCAACAGAAATACGCCCACACTATCACGACACATGAATCCACGCGGTGGCCTTTCAACGCGGTATTCCATTGGCAGTACACACTGCAGCGCTCAAAATACACACACATTTACAAAACACTACCACATTGGACAATTCGAAACACACACACACCTGATACACATACACACACCACTCCCACACACCCATTACAATATAAAACACACACCCACATCACCCACAAACCCCTACAAACAACAATTACCGAGAGAAGGCCAGAGAAAGACACCACAAGCAACTACCAAGCATCCACAGGCACACAATACCATCACCCACAGAACTTCCATGCACCTCACACAACACACCACTAAATATCACCCCACTTATCACTACACACACCACCCCACACATCACCCACACCACCCCATGGCACGGCAATGGCACCCCAGGTTCTCTGAGGAGGAGCTCAGGGTCATGGTGGAGGAAATCGTCCGGGTAGAGCCACAGCCATTTGGATCACAGGTGCAGCACACCTCCATAGCTAGGAAGATGGAGCTATGGTGCAGAATAGTGGACAGGGTCAAAGCAGCGGGACAGCGCCCAAGAAATCGGGATGACATCAGGAAGAGGTGGAACGATCTACAGGGGAAGGTGCGTTCCGTGGTCTCAAGACACCACCTTGCAGTTCAGCGGACTGGCAGCGGACCCCCACCACCTCCCCCACAACTAACAACATGGGAGGAGCAGGTCTTGGCAATTCTGCATTCTGAGGGCCTTGCAGGAGTAGATGGAGGAATGGACTCTGGTAAGACAAATCTTAACTATTACACCCCCCACCCTACCTGCATGCCATCACATACCCCCATTCTCACCCTCACCCCATCACTCCAACTCCTCACAAGTGTCCCATTATCACAACCCACCCATCCCAACACCAAGCCCTGCATGCAACACCAAAGCATGGACACCCATCACGAAAGTATGGCCACTGCAATACCCATACACCCCCCTAAACCACCATCACACAAGGTCCCACACAGGAATTCAAGCACTGGGGTACACTGTCACCCACCTATTGCACACCATGGCACACACAGATGTAATAAACATCCTTTTATACCCCTGCAGGACCCCTACCCAACGTCACCGGACAGGAGGGTCCACACATGTCCCACCACCAACAGGAGAGGCCCACAGTGATGACAGCAGCTCTGTCCAACTGGATCTAGATGACCAGCCCGGCCCATCGGGGACCTCGATACAGTTGGTTCCCCTGACACAGTCACAGACCACTACAGAGCTTCCCCCCTCTGGAAACACCAGCACAGCACCCACCCAGCGGGCCCATACCTCTGTACCCAGGACACGTCAATCAGCTGTGTGTCCACCACTACAGGGAACCCAGGCTAACCCACCACCCTAACAACAGGGACCTGGAGGCAGTGGTAGTGGGCACACGGTCCAGGGGGCGGAGGCCCAGGAACACAGGGAAACTGGGAGGGCTGCTGTGCGACAGGGGGACGACAGGCCAAGGGAACCCACTCTCCATGAGGCCCTCTCCAACATCATGGGAGCCTACCACCACTCCCAGGAGACGATGGCAACGGTACTGGCCAAGTTTCAAGAGACCCAGCGGCTGCAGGAGGAACAGTATTTGGGCTTCAGGAAGGAACTCAGAGCCATCAATTCCACCCTGGGCACCATCGTAGGGGTGCTGAAGCTAGTACTAAACACCAGGAGGGACACTGTGGCACAACAAGGGGCCCCTGACACTAGCCTGGACGATGAACTGCCCACCACCTCCACCGGCGCTAGTGGACAGGAGGCACTACCACAGGACCACCACACCAGCACCCCACCCCCTGCAGAGGGAGAACCACCCCGCAAACAGTCCGTGAGATCCAGGACAAAGACAGAGAACAATGCCAAGACCCCTTCCAAGAAATTAGACCACCCTGAATGTCATCTTTCTGCCCCACTTTGCCACCCTGTCCATCCTCAAACTGCCCCAGCTCCACTTCGTATGCCCATTTGGGCAATGCACCTGTGAGACTAATAGACTGGACTCTGCCATGGACATTCCTCCACCATGACCCCTCACCATTTTATAACCCCCTCCAATATTGAGCACTTACTAAACACCCTTGAAGCACAAAACAATCTGGAGTCAGTCTGTGATTTCGAAATAGTGTATTAGCAATTGCAGTGCCAAAATGCTCTTTCAATTGTAATGTCAACATACCTATGTCACACAGCTCTAGTCCATGAGGAAACAAAGCAGATGTCACACTGTGAGACACACATCTGTGAAATCGTAAGGGAAAGTGACAACTCAGTGACCATACACTGGGTGAAAACGACAGACAGTAGAGAGGTAGTAGTGTTAAAGGACATGTAGTAGACAGGTTTGTATTCTTACCTGTGTCTCACTGGAAATATTGCAGGATCACCGAGTTCCTGTTGTCCATGTCCTCTTCTTCTGCTTCCTCGTCTTCACTGTCCACAGACTCCACAGCTGCAACAACACCGCCTTTTGGATCATCCTCCTGCAGAAAAGGCACCTGTAGTCGCAAAGCTTAGTTGTGAAGCATACAGCAGGCCACGATGATCTGGCACACCTTCTTTGGTGAGTAGAATAGGGATCCACCTGTAATTTGGAGGCACCTGAACCTGGCTTTCAGGAGGCCGAAGGTCCGCTCTATTATCCGCCGAGTTCGCCCATGGGCCTCATTGCAGCGTTCCTCTGCCCTTGTCCTGGGATTCCTCACTGGGGTCAGTAGCCATGACAGGTTGGGGTAACCAGAGTCACCTGCAAATGGCGAGGGACAACTGTTAGACACACACTAACCTGTAGGGATATCCCCAGACCCAGACAACCATTCCCACTGACTTGCTTCCAGGTGCTCACCTAATAGCCACACACGGTGCCTCTGGAGTTGACCCATCACATAAGGGATGCTGCTATTCCGCAGGATGTAAGCGTCATGCACTGAGCCAGGGAACCTTTCATTAACATGGGAGATGTACTGGTCTGCCAAACACACCATCTACACATTCATGGAATGATAACTCATCCGGTTCCTGCGGTGGGGACCAAAGCCACATGGGTCACATCAATGGCGCCTATGATGTTGGGGATATGTCCCAGGGCATAGAAGTCTCCTTTCACTGTAGGCAAATCCTCCACCTGAGGGAAAACGATGTAGCTCTGCATGTGTTTCAGCAGGGCAGACAACACTCTGGACAACACGTTGGAAAACATAGGCTGGGACATCCCTGATGCTATGGCCACTGTTTGAAATGACCCACTTGGAAGGAAATGACAGCACTTGAGGGGGGAATCCTGTGGGATGGCGGATAGCTGACATCAGGTCTGCCTCCAGCTGGGCACACAGTTCCAGGATTGTGGCACGGTCAAGCCTGTAGGTGATGATCACATGTCTTTCCTCCATTTTTGACAAGTCCACCAGCGGTCTGTACACCGGAGGATGCCGCCATCTCCTCACATGTCTCAGCGGACGGTGCCTATGAAGGACAAGAGCGAGCACAGAGTCAACCAACTCAGGGGTACGTACACACAACTTACACAGAACACGAATCATAATCCGAAATTTGGCCTGTATGAGTGTTGAGGCAAGGCCTAGGTTTGTGTGATGCAGTTAAAAATTAAGCCATGTGGGCCCCTGAAATGGCGGCTGCCTGACCTATAAAGTGGGACAATGGGATGTGAGGTAACTGCGCTGGCATTGTACACCGTCGCGGTAGGCGGTTGAAGACCGCAGCGTAATGCTGCATTGGTTAACATGGGACCCTATGGGTCCCAGGAGCCAATGACTATGTACGACGGCGATGACGGTACGCACCGCTGCGGACGTGACCGCCATTTTCTATCACTTCAATCACTCGATACCTGATCTTCGACAGGAGAGGACCTACACAGCAAGTGTTGCTGTGACCTCGGTCTGGAAGAGACAATGGCTTGTGCGTCTGTGGAAAGGGCCCCTGCCTTCACATTGGAGGAGTTGGAGAAACTCGTGGATGGGGTCCTCCCCCAATACACGCTACTCTACTGTCCTCCAGACAAACAGGTAAATACACTGGGAGCATGCTGTATGGGCTATGCCTGTGTGGAGTGGGGTGGATGAAAGATGGGTGGGGGGAGATTGAGGCATGCATGTGCATCATGGCAAGGTTAGGGATGGGGGCTGGTGGTGCATTTGGTAATAACCTTTCTTTTCCCCCTGTACAATTCATGTAGGTCAGCGCCCCCCAGAAAAAAGATATTTGGCATGCCATTGCCAAGGACGTCCGGACCCTGGGGGTTTACCACAGCCGGAGCACCCACTGCCGTAAGAGATGGGAGGACATTTGCCGCTGGAGCAAGAAGCCGGTGGAGGCCCAGCTGGGGATGGCCTCCCAACGTGGGAGGGGTGCCCGTCGCACCATGACCCCCCTGATGTTCAGGATCCTGGCGGTGCTGTACCCGGAGTTGAATGGGCGCTTGAGGGCATCACAGCAGCCAAAAGGGGGTGAGTACACTCTCATTCTGCTGATGTTGCGCTCAGTGGAGGTGTCTGGGTGGGGGAGGTGGGCTGTGGGTTCCCTAGGCCAGGGCGAGTGTGCTAGTTAGGTACCCTTGTTCTGGCAGACCCTGTGGCACCCCACCCCACCTGTGTACAGTGCCAAGTACACCTAGTCAGGCTCCTGTGTCATCCATGTGTGCAGATGTCGTCCATAGCCTTGTAGGCCATGTCCCAAAGATTGAACAGTGGACCTCAAGTGCGCAGCGTAGTACAGGGGGCTTCTGTGTCTGTCGTGTCCGCCAACGGTAGCGGTAATGCATGCACTCAACATGTCTTTCTTCTGTCCCCCCCCCCGTTTTGTGGTCTCCCTGTTCGTGTGTGCATTAGCATCATCAGGCGGAGGAGCAGTGGCACCGGAGCAGGAGGGAGCTGCATCCCACATGGCCCTGGCGACACTACAGACTCGGAGTTCACCAGTGGGACGGAGGGCCAGGGGAGCTCCATGGCGGGGACAGGAGCTGACACCAGTAACACGGACTCGTCGTCTGATGGGAGCTCCTTTGTGGTGGCAGCAACATCTGTGCCCCCCGCATCTACAGGTACAGCCGCAACCTCTCCTACCAGCACCGCCATCCCAGCAGCCCCTCAGCCTTTGCCCCGTGCCCGCTCACCCAGGAGGGTGGGCATCACCTTCGCCCCAGGCACCTCAGCCCCTGCCCCAGTCACCCCTGCTGCCCTCAGTGAGGAGGCCATTGACCTCCTCAGGTCCCTCACTGTTGGGTAGTCTACTATTTTGAATGCCATCCAGGGTGTAGAAAGGCAGTTGTAACAAACAAATGCATTCCTTGAGGGCATTCGTTCTGGTCAGGCGGTCCTTCAGCAAGCTTTTCAGACTCTGGCCTCAACACTGATGGCAGCCATTGTCCCTGTGTCTAGCCTCCCCCCTCCAACTTCCTCCACCCAGACCCAATCCCCTCTACCTCAGCCTATCCCAAGCACACCTTCAGAACAGCATGCACACACGTCAACACACAAGGGAATCTCTGGCAAACATAAGCACCACACATCCCACAGGCACTCACGCAAGTATCACACACATGCAGACACAGCAATATCCACTGCCTCCACTGTGTCCCCCTCCTCCTCGTCTCCCTCCTCCCTCCCAGTCTCGTCTACAGTCACACCTGCATGCACTCATCTACAGCCACTACTTCCATCACCAGCACACCCACCACCACACCCCGCTCACTTGCAGTCACCACCCCCACTGCCACTCACACGTCCCCTGTGTCCTCTGCCAGTGTGTCTGTGATGCCACCTCCCAAGATACACAAACGCAGGCACACATACCCAACAGCCATCCACCTCACGACAGCCTCCAGCGCTTGCACCTTCACCCAAAGTCACCAAACAAACACATCCTACGACCACAACCTCTTCCTCCACTCCCAAACCCCCTCAAGCTACCCGTCCCAGTGTTCCCCAAAAACATTTCCTGTCCAACCTTGACCTCTTTCCCACACCTCCCCAACCCCGTACGTCTCCTAGGGCCTGACTCTCCAGGTCCCAACCTAGCACCTCAGCCACATCATCTCCGGGACCAGTGGTGCCTGTAGTCACCGGAATCTGCAGTGCACCGGCCACCAGGGCAGCCAGTTTTGCATGGAGCCACAGCACGGAGAGTCCCCCACCTGTCAAGCATCAAAAGTTGGCCAGGGCCCGGGAGGAGAGGGGAAGACTCCAGCCACCAAAGCCGCTCCCAGGGGTACAGGTGGGAGTCAGCTGCGACACCTTCCAAGGTGGGGAAGGGCCACAAGAAAGTCAGCAAGTCTGGGAAGAGCAGCACGGCGGAGAAGACCGCCATCATCCCCGCTGCCCAGGAGGCCACCGCCACCAGCCCAGCTGCCCAGGAGGCGACCGCCATCATGCCCGCTGCCCAGGAGGCCACCGCCAGCACCAGCCCAGCTGCCCAGGAGGCCACCGCCATCATCCCCGCTGCCCAGGAGGCCACCGCCAGCACCAGCCCAGCTGCCCAGGAGGCCACCGCCACCAGCCCTGCTGCCCAGGAGGCCTCCGCCAGCACCAGCCCCGCTGGGCCAGACATGACCGCCAGCACCAGCCCCGCTGGGCCAGACAGGACCGCCAGCACCAGCCCTGCTGGGCCAGACAGGACCGCCAGCACTAGCCCCGCTGGGCCAGACAGGACCGCCAGCACCAGCCCCGCTGGGCCAGACAGGACCTCAAGCACCAGCCCCGCTGGGCCAGACAGGACCGCCAGCAGCTGAGTCACTGCAAAGGACCCCGCCGCCACAAGCACCGCTGAACAGGGCACCGCCGCCACTAGCACCGCTGAACAGGGGTCCGCCGCCACAAGCGCCGCTGAACAGGGCACGGCCGCCACTAGCACTGCTGAACAGGGCACTGCCGCCACAAGCAACGCTGAACAGGGCACCGCCGCCACAAGCACCGCTGAACAGGGCACCGCCGCCACAAGCACCGCTGAACAGGGCACCGCCGCCACTAGCACCACTGGCCCATGAGTGCCAAGGGCACTGACGCTACTGAGTCGGTCACGAGCAGGATGAAGTACTCTGGGCACAAAGCCCCCTCCAGAACCAGTGGAGAAAGGCATCCACTACCTCTGTCCTTGGCAGGATGAAGCACTCTGGGCACAAAGCCCCCTCCAGAACCAGTGGAGAAAGGCATCCACTACCTCTGTCCTTGGCAGGATGAAGCATTCTGGGCACAAAGCCCCCTCCAGAACCAGTGGAGAAAGGCATCCACTACCTCAGTCCTTGGCAGGATGAAGCACTCTGGGCACAAAACCCCCTCCAGAACCAGTGGAGAAAGGCATCCACTACCTCAGTTCTTGGCAGGATGAAGCACTCTGGGCACAAAGCCCCCTCCAGACCCAGTGGAGAAAGGCATCCACTACCTCTGTCCTTAGCAGGATGAAGCATTCTGGGCACAAAGCCCTCTCCAGAACGAGTGGAGAAAGGCATCCACTTGAGAGACTGTGGCTTTGCACTCCCCAGGATAAAGCAGTGGGCAAACCACCCACTGTAGAGACTTGAGAGACTGTGACTTTGCACTCCCCAGGATAAAGCAGTGGGCAACCCACCCACTGTAGTGCGTCGTGCACTCAACCGGCTGAGGTGCCCCCCCCTTTCCCTTCCCCCTGAGGTGCCTTTTTTCTTGCTATCTGATGCTCCTGCAGTGTTCTCTCCGTCATGTTCGGGGATTGAGTGTGGGCCTCGCCCATACCTTGTGGAGCACTACCTGGACTACTATTGTTGGTGTATATTTTGTTTATAGTGTATATATATATATTTTTGCGTACTTGATTTTAATATATTACAATGGTTACACTCATTTTCTTTGGTCTTTCGCAATCTTCCGGGGGGGTTGCGGGGTGTAACTGTAATGCATCAATATGTATTAGTGTGTGTGTTGTCGTGGGTGAGGGTGGGGGTGGGGGTGTTGCGTATTGCGTGCATGTATCCCTGTTTTTTCCCTCCCCCCTCCCCTGTGTCATAGGTGCAGTACTCACTGTGGTCTTCGCCGCCGGCGTTCGTGCTCCTGGTAGAGGAGCAGGAAGATAAGGGCTGGCAGGATCTGTAGCTCTGGTTCCATGGCGTCCTGGTTCCTCGTGGGGTGTGTAGAGGTGAGTGTTTTCCCTTCGAAGTCCTGTTCCGCCGTGTTTTTGTTTGCCATTGATGGCAGTGAGGCCCGCCATGCGCCATGCTGGCGGTCGTTGGCGGGGTGGATGCTGCTCACTTCAGTCTATATCCTGCCACATCTATAATGATGCAGTTATAGGCGTGGCGGTGTATGGAGACGCAGCAATGCCGGCGGAGCAGCACCACAGACCAGGTAAGTGCTGTCCAAGAGGGAAGAGGGGGGAAAGGGGTGTGTGTGCATGGGGGTGTGCGTGAGTGTTTGTGAAGGGGAGGATGTGTGTCTGAGTATATGAATGCTTGTGTGCATGTAGGTGTATGGGTTCATGAGGATGTGGGGCATTGGGGTTTAGGGGGGACCTGTAGGTGGGGGCGATGGTGAGTGGGGAGCTGGGAGGCCTACATGGAGATTTGGGGAAGGAGGATTGGGGGATAGGTTTTCAGGGTTCGGGGTGGGGCGGTTCTAGGGGCTTGGGGGTTGGGTGGGGTAGTGGCAAGGGGGGGCCTGACATGTCAAATACAGGTGATAGGAATGAGAATTCCTGTTATCCGGATGCCTTTCGCCAGGAAATCATGGTGGAAATGGGATCATAATCCCTCCGGCGGTCCGGCCTCCACCACCGGGTCGAATGTGCCTACCGTCGGCCCGGCAGTCAAATCTGGCCTGGCGGTAGGTAGTAGTTAACTGGCTGCACTGCGGTCTGGATAACCATGCTGTTGGTGGTAGTGACCGCCACCACCAGCGTGGCGGCCATTACCACCATGTTTATAATGACCACCTATGTCTTTCAATAAGGAGGGGATGCAACTGGGAAAAGCAGGACCATAGAAGTTAAAAAATGGGGGCTAGCCAAGTGCCTGAAACAAATGTGACAAGTTCTATTTCTTCAATGCTTTTATTTCGATAGAATAACTTCTGAAAACATCAACATCCACCGGCAGGTAAGTCGTACATTACATTCCTCCACTTCATTCCTCGCTCCTCGCCAACCGTCTTCAGTGGAATCCTCTGGTCAGAGAATTCCACCTCTTATCTCACTACCCCTAGAACTACATGTCATTATGCTGTACATGAAACCATAACACATCTTCCCCCTTTATAACCCACCAAATATAACAAAATAACATTGCGAAAATAACTATGATACAACATATATACATATAGGAAATGATTGAATGATTAATACAGCAATGTAACAATTATAAAAACAACAAAATAAATCATCTGCTCAGAATTCTAATCATGTATGCAAACAAATATGACTTTTCCTAATTTATTTCACAAAGTCTGAGAGGTGCTTCGGATAAATTCTGTTCCTCACACTCCGCCTCAAATTCTCACTCACCCCTGAATTAGGCATTGTGTTACTCAATTCACTTTCATTATAACACTTGGCTAAGCGAGACATACTCCAAACTTCACCATCCTCAAGTACAACCACATTTGTTTTTCGTTCTACAATTTTCTTTGGTCCTAAAAATTTAGAAACACCTTTATGGCACCAGGCTGGCTTTTTAATGAACACCAAATCTCCTTCACACCAATTTCTTTGTTTTACACACTTTTTCATCAAACCTCTTCTTGTACCTATTTTGCTTCTCAACTACTCTGGCACGAACAGATTTAAAAGTAGGTGACTCTTTCAGATTTTTCAATCCAGAATGTAACCATGAAGGATTCAATTTGGAACCTGCCAATATACCCTTCAAAATGTGAAAAGGAGACATTCCTGTGATAACATTAGGTGCGTTCCTATGAGCCCATAACTTTTCTCTCAGAACAACCTTCAAAGGCATCCTATGCTCAAGTGCCACTTCAGCACTCGCTCTCACTAACTGATTCATCTTCTCCACTAATCCATTGGCTTGAGGAGCATATAATGAAGTTTGATGATGAGAAATTGCCAAATCCTTAAGGACATTTCTAATTTCCAATGAAGTGAATTGCACCCCATTATTAGTAATAACAACCTTGGGAATACCCTCACAAGCAAATACTTCAGTCAAAAACTCAATCACATTTTTTGTGGTGATCAAACTCACACAACTAGGAGTAACCCATTTGGAGGTGTAATCGACAAGAACAATTACAAATCTCTCACCAGGCAGTAACAACTCAAAAGGTCCAACTAAGTCTAAACCTAATTTGACCCATGGCTCATCCGGAACAGATAGAGGAGACAAAGGAGCAGTTCGTACCACTTTAGATTTATCATTACTGGCATATTGTAAACAATCCCTTACCACTGCTTCAACTTGCTTGTCCAATCCCGGCCACCAATATCGCTCCCTAATACTGGCTTTGGTAAGGTTCCTACCCAAATGTCCATCATGGGCCAAATTGATCAATTTTTTATGCAATCCAATAGGTGGGACTAATCTATCTCCTCTATACAGATTACCCTCTTTGATGCTAAGTTCATCCTTAACACCCCAGAACTCTCCAACATCAACCAAGCATTCATTCAAACACGGCCAACCATGCACCACATAGTTCATTACCGTACCTCGGACAGCATCCTTACCACATTCTTCACTCAATTCTTCTGTATCAAGAGCACTCTCTTTAATCCACAATATTGGAGTGTGCTCATTCAAACCACAATCCATAACCGACAGTCTAGAAAGAAAATCCGCAGGAATATTTTTCTTCCCTGGATAATACTCCAATGAAAAATTTAAATCCCACAAACCTTCTACCCAACGTTTAATCCTAGGAGTGGTGTTCTCATTATTCCTACATGCAAACAATTGTACCAAAGGTCTATGGTCACTTCTGAGAGTAAATGGTAAACCCCACAAAGAAAACTTTGTGGTTTATTGCCCAAGTGCAAGCCAGTGCTTCATGCTCTATTACAGAATAGCGTTCCTCTGCTTCCTTAAGAGAACGCGAAGCAAACGCTACCACTCTCTCCTCACCATCAACCAGTTGAGAGAGTACGGCACCCAGACCCTTTAGGCTGGCATCAGTAGACAATATGGTCTTACGTTTGACATCAAAATGATCTAATGTGGGCATTTTACCAATGTCATCTTTTACTGCCTTAAATGCTTCATCACATTCTGGGGACCACTCAAATCGCACTCCTTTTTTTAAAATTATTCTCAAGGGTTGAATTACACTTGCAAAATTTCTAACAAACTTCGAGTAGTATTCGGCAAGACCAAGAAATGACCTTACTTGGTCTTTATCAGCAGGTGTTGGTGCAGACAGAATTGATCTAGCCAATTCCAATTTGAGTTTGATGCCATCCCCAGATATAGTGTGACCCAGGAAAGAAACAGCATTGACTCTGAACGTGCACTTTTCCCTCTTCAACGTCAAACTATTATTTTTTAGTCTCTCAAGCACAGTTCTTAAAACAACATCATGCTTAGCTATGTCCTCACCGTACACCAATATATATAAAGACTGGTCAGAGAATTCCACCTCTTATCTCTCTACCCCTAGAACTACATGTCATTATGCTGTACATGAAACCATAACAAAATGCTACTTCCTTTTGGGGTATTCATATGGGAAGTCAGCGAGGAGGACAGTACAATGAGCCAAGCAACCTCTCTGTTACAACTATTACAGGACCAGTAGAAGAAGGTGGTACAAAGATTTGCTGATGTGAACAAAAAAGCATATGAGTTGGTTCAGAGCTTAATACTTCTCTTATCTGTTAATCCAAGGCTTCCAAGAGAGATCATGTCCTCCAAAGGGTACATCTGTGACTTAATACTTGACCCACAGTACAATTAAATACTAGCCACTTTCATTCCTTTTTCAGAAGTGGATGTGTCACTTTAAAAGATCTGGACTGTTGATCAAGCGAGACACCTGGAAGAGGGATGGCTGGAAGTTAGAGGCCTGGTCAGAAGTTCTTTCATGCAGCCTTCAACTTCCACAGGGGGCAGTGCTTTTATCTCACAGCCAACACCATTATCACAAACAACACCAGCAACATCAACAACAGAAGAATCGCATCCAACCTTTTCAAAGGTTTGGTTTCAAGTGGCAGGGTTTAAGTCAAGTACAGAGGTGAAGCGGGTGTGGAACCTAGCTGGACAAGATGGTGGCCGTCTAATCCTGGAGCTCCAGGTCAGCCCGCCAAGCATCCTATCTTAGACCCAGAGAAGAGGGCCCCTGCCACACAGAAGTGGTGTCAGGGGTTCGCTGAGGAGCAGACCTGTAGGGTGCTGGGTCTGCATGGACATCTGGTTCGGTCAACGACTGTGCCCCTTGGGCGAAACGGCGGGCCTGAGAAAAGGCCGTGTGTGAGGATATCAGGGCCTGCTGGCTCCTCTGGTCTTCCGGGCAGCTGGGCACTGCCATGGTGCGGCAAGACCTTCCCAACCCAGGAGGAGGAGTGGGGCCCCCATCAGGGAGGCCAGCAATGATGAGCGGAGGAAAGTGCAGGGTGAGCAAACGAGCCCCCCGGGTCATCGCAATTGAGCCTGACTCAGTGGAGGGGGCCTGCAGGGACCCCACTAGAGCTGCTATGAGGAAAGACCCTGTGGCGATTGGAGCGGGGTCAGGACGGTCCAAGCAAAGATGGGGCTGGTGGGATGGACCACCCCCCTACTAGCATGAAAGACTGGTGCATGGGGATTAGCACAGTTATGTGCATGCTTGGGCTGGGGGCCCATGCACTGCATGCGGTCTGGCAGGGAAGCGATGGAGAGGAGAGAGTTAAGAGAGGAAATCAACGGCCGGCACTGCTTTGTGGGGCATCTGGAGGGCTTTTGGCTGAGGAGTCTACAGAGTGGCGGACTGCCGGCGCCCACTAGATTGCTAGCCTGCATATTGTGTCTGAGACAGATGGAGGAGTAAAGTGCCCTCGGCGAACTTACCTGGCCCTCAATGGTGATACATGGGGGCATCTGGGCTGCATATATCCTAGGGCTGGAGCACCGGCTGGACTGACCCCTGTTTCATCTGCCACTGTCTCTGCAGTGCTGGGGATTCCGGGGGCCACATGGGACCGGTGGCTGCTGGAGCCCACACTGTTTGGCTGGCCTGCTGCCTGGGCGGGGCCGCGTTGGTTCCGGGATTCACCCGTTAATTGACACATGTTGACTATGGGGAGACCCAAACCCAAATTTCAGAGATCGCATTTGACGGTCCCAGACCCTGATCACTCACAGATGGACTTAAAAGCAGGCGAGGACTTGACACCCTCCAATATGCAAGACACCCGAAACAGAATCCTGAGGGCAATTGAAGATACCAAATTGACTTTGAGCCAAGAAATAGGCAAGGTATCTGCAGAACTGAGTCACTTACGCACAGATCATCACAAGGTGTCTTACAGGGTGAAAGACACAGAGACAGTCCTAGAGGATCAACAGCCTGCCCACCAAGCAATTCAGTCCCAAATTGTCCAACTCACCAAATGGATCCAAAAACTCTAACATCGAGCTGAGGATGTAGAGGGCCGCAGCCGGTGCAGTAAGGTGCGCACAGTGGAGGGACCTGATGCGGTGACCTACCTGGAGACCTGGCTGCGATCGCTCATGAACGAGTGGCCTTTTACGCCAATGTTTTGCACTGAAAAGGGCACACCAGTCCCAGCCTGTAGGCCGGCGCCGGGGAGACCACCTAGACCGATAGTGGCAAAACATCTGCACTACAGGGACCGTAACCTACTGCTGTAGAGAGCCCATGAGGAGGGCCCGTTTGAGATAGGGGTGGTCAGGCCACCCTATTCCCAGATTTCATGGCAGTGGTCCACTCCAGATGAGTCAACTTCATGGAGGTGAAATGGGCTCTATGTGAGAAGAGAATCAGGTACTCCCTGATGTTCCCCTCTAAACTGATGATCATGATGGAGGGCAACACCCATTTCTGCAAAGAACTGGACGAAGCGTGGGCATGGCATGAGACATACTGTACAGTTACAGATGGAACCAAAAATGCAGAATACAACCCACCCGTGGCAAGAGAAGGCACCCACGGGATCCTACGGAAAACAATCGAGTGACGAAGCCCACGTGGCAGCAGGCGTGCCAGGAGAAGAGGGCAGCACTGCAGGCGGCGGCCTATCTGGCCGAGGCGGCAAACTGGGACAGAGAGCTCGAGTCTGGGCTGGACCCCCTGGATATAGGAGAAGCTACTGACGAGGACTCTGTGGTTAGCCCAATAGAGGGGCTCCCCCACGTGACACCCCCAAACAGCTGATGGCATTGCTTGATGGTATAGGGCTCTGCCTTTCGCTTGTGGCTGACTACTGAAATAAGGATGTGGGCCGACCTGCTTCCTGAAGGGTGTCCCTGATTCTCCTGTTGCCAGTCCCCTGATCACCTGCTGGTTATTCCAGCTGGATGATGACAATGCACATTGAGATATTGGATTTTATGGTTTGGGTGGCCAGCGGATGCTTGGCTGCTCTAGATGAGGGGAAATGGTGTTTGTTTGTTTTGTCTGTTTTGGCCCGTGGTCACTTTAGGGAACACATCACATTGTTGAGGTGCCTTATGGGGAGATATGGAGGGGATGGAACGACTACCACACATTTCCCCTTTAAAATATTGTCTTGGAATATCCAGGGCCTTGGCTCGGTGGCTAAATGCCATAAACATTTCTCTCTTAAATGAAACACAGGAAGGTATACGTTGCCATGTTGCAGGAGTCACACCTGACCCAGGTAGAGGCAGACCGTCTCCACAGGTGATGGTGTGGGCAGCTGTTGGCAGCTACAGACACTGCCTTTGCAAGGGGGGTGGCAATCTGGGTAAAAGAGGTGGTACCCTTTGAGGCCACCACAATAGACATGGATAAAGATGGCCACAATATATTGATAGGTGGCTGTCTCCATGGCAAACCCCCAGTGCTAGGAAGTATCTATGCCCCTAATCAAGACCAGATTCTGGCCCTCATTATGACCCTGGCGGACGACTGTATTTTGAAGAAATGTACTGCCAACAGGCTGGTGGTACTCTTCCACAAAATATGACATTGGCGGTTTGGCTCAAACCAAACAGCCAATGTACCACCCCGTCCGCCAGGGCATTAACAGCCGCCGGGACTAGAGACTTCAGTCTCTAGCCAGGCGGCCATCACTGTCCCACCCGTGGGATTATGACCCCGCCTACTGCCATGGTTTTTGTGGCTTCCTTACTGCCTTGAAAACCATGGCGGTAGGCACTATCAGTGCCAGGGAATCCCTTCCCTGTCAGTGATAGGGGTCTCCACCGTCCCCCTTCCCCTCCCCAGAGTCCTCCCGCACCATCCCCCTCCCACTCCAGACCCCACCACGACATACATGCACATTCACACACCAACATACACATGCATACACACACTCATACCCACATTCACCCACGCATTCATACATCCATTCACACACACATCCACACCCACAAACATACAAGCACACACGCATTCACACAACACAACATACACGCACACTTGCAACCATGCATGCACACACGCATTCCACTCGCCACACACCCGCATGCATGCACACAGAAACATACACACACACACACACACAATACCCCCCACCTGCCTCCTCTGTCGGAGCACCCAACTTACCTGCTTGCATATGGTCCTCCGGGAGGAGGCGGGATGGGGCGCTGCTGCCAGCAGCAGCGTCCAATAGCAGAACACCGCCAGGCCGTATCATGTGCCATGATACGGTCTGCGGCGTTCTACTGGTGTGACGCTGCTGCTGGCAGCAGCATCACCTTACCATCGTCTGCCGCCATGACCGCAACCAGAGTTCCGCCAGCCTTCTAGCGGAATTCCAGCTATCGTCATATGGCGGGCGGTAGGTAGCCGTGGCGACGGTGTTTTGACAGCCGTCGCCGTCGTGGTAGGCAGTCATTACAGCCAATGTCATAATGAAGGCCTCAATTTTTACACTCTCTGTGTGCCCGGGTGACGCGACTCACTGACATTCCATTTCTTATCGGGGGTAACTTCAATGGAGTTTTAGACCCCCTACTGGACCGATCTAAACCACCGCTACGAGGTGCAGCGACATTCAGGGTGGCAACAGGTATGACGACCTGGATATCACAATGGGACATGGTGGACGTCTGTTGACTTCAAAACCCACTTGGTAGGGACTACTCATACTACTCACAGATCTATTGAGTACACACCAGAAGAAACTGTATCCTCTGCTCTGCCTCGCTTAGTGCCATGATTACACACACAGAATACCTGGGCCAGACCATATCTGATCATAGCCCACTGTTGATCTCTTTACAAATGGCTGAGATTTGCCAGCCTGTCTCGACATGGCGATTGCTCTCTGCTGTATTGCAGGACAATGCCTATAGGGAGGCGCTGATAAATAGGGTGATTGAATATTTGCCATTGAATCCCGGGTCAGCATCTCGTCTGGGCATCAAGTGGGGGGGCCTGAAAGTGGTAATACAGGGACACTGCTTGGGACAAAGTATGGTTATTAGGCATGACCTTGAACGTGACAATTCATGCCTATAGGACAGACTACACCAGTATGACAACGACCTAGATGGTACCTCGGAGTCACAGGCGAAGTTGCTGGAGACCCGAGAGCTGTACAACATAGCGCTGGAGCGCCATTGTTGTCATGACTACAAGAAGTATATAGCAAGAGTACATGAAGAAGAGGGGAAGACAGGGAGGTTGTTGGCCGGCTGGTTCACCGGGGGCTGGAGGGATGCTGATTACCAGACAGACTACCATGGAGGGCAATATTCTTTATTCACCCATACAGCTAAATACTGAATTCATGACTTATTACACATTTCTATATGGTCCCGTGCAGGTAGACACGTCTGACAAAAGGGAGGGCTTCTTGGCCACACTTCCCCAGAGTATTCTCTCTGAGATAGACAGGGACACATTGGGGTCACGGCTGATGGTGGAGGAGGTCAGGCAGCCATAAAAAAAGTTAGCGACTGGAAAGACTCCAGGCACTGACGGCTTGCCACCAGAGCTTTATAAAGTGTGCAATGAGGTCCTGGCACCAAAATTAGTGGAGATGTATGCTGAGGCTTATGCGTCTGGTTTTACCAGCCGGTAGGCCGCGGTGGTCCCATTGCCTAAATCCACAAAGGTTGACCGGAAGGGTACAGACTTTCAGCCGTTGTCCAGGCTTAATACTGATTTTAAGATTCTCAGCAAGGCCCTATCTACCAGATTGCTACCTCACATGAGCAATATCAAACATGGCAACCAGAATGGGATTATACCCATCCGTAGCACATCTAACAACTAACAACCGCCGTAGACTTTACTCCCTGCTCTACGATGACATCCATGCCCCAGAACCAACTGCAATGATTGTGTCAGTGGATCTTGAAAAGGCCTTGGACAGTGTGAGCTGGGACTTCCTGGGGCCTACCATGTTGTGGGTGGGACTGTGGAGTGCCTGGGGCAGCTTGGGCAGGTTACTTTATTCATACCCTACTGCATGTGTTAAGACGGGACAGGCAATCTCTCGCAGTTATAACAAATATAGAGGCACTCGACAGGGATGTCCTCTGTCGCCTTTGTTATTTGCTGTGGCCATAGAACCCCTGGCGGCAAAGCTCAGGGAAATAGGCCAAGAATGGGGATTATGCCGGCATGGGCAGTTTCACATAATCTCCCTATATGCAGATGACCTTCTTATCTATCTCAGGGATGGGTCGACGACGCTGCCACAGGTGTTCAGATTGTTGGACAAATTCAGTGTCTGCTCTTGCCTGCGTCTTCCCAATGGTATGCGGCGTGTGATAGATGAGAGGGCTATTTGGGGCTAGATATTCGAGCACTGTGGTCTGCTGTCACTTTTTGGCACTCCCTTCACATGCCTACTATGGTACAGGTCTCCCTCACTAAGATGGTGATGCTCCCCATGTTGCTCTATTATTTTACCAATCTGCCCATTTCGCTTCTAGCCTCCTGGTTTCGATCATTGGATGCACTCCTCAGGGAATTATGGGGGATGGCTGGCATCAACAGGTAGCCCTGGGGCACTCTTCACTTACCTCCAGAGGCAGGGGCACCTGGAGTCCCTGATTTTGAGCTCTACCTTTTGGTGGCCGAGCTCCAATGGCTAACACGTTGGCTTAGTGAGGTGGGGCTTCAAAGATGGCGGCCAATGAGAATGACCCAAACCGAAATAGACTCGTAGCAAGAATGCTTAAACCTAGCCTGCAGGGACCCAAGCCAGGTATACTACTGTTGATGGCACTAGCCACTCGGCAGAGAGTACTGAGGAAAACAAAAACTAAGTACCCCTACATACCGGCTGCCCCTCTGGTGGGAATTCCTCATGGTGATCGTACTCCTGTTTTACAAGAAGACAGATTTGACACTAGACAACTGCAGGAATACACATTTTAGGCGAGATGCACTGCCAGGGAATGTTGATCCCGTTTGATGACCTAATGGGCCAGACTGGACTACCTGAGGGCAATTTTTGACTTACTAGGCAGTGGTGGATGCTATCCGGGACCTCTGGGGTGATACGCTGAGTGAGCCACCCACGCACAGGGTTCTTCAGACCATGTTGTCCATTGGAGCGGGGGTTCTCACGTGGTCTCTTGGCTCTATAGAGCACTGATTGGAATGGTGCATAGACCATTGGATGTCCTCCGGACCAAGTGGGAGGCAGAAATAAATAGGACCCTTACAGCCCCAGACTGTAGCAAGGTTCTAGCGTACGCACCCGCAGTATCCCAAAAAGCACGATTAAAATATATACAGTATAACTATACTCACAGGACTTATCATACCCCACACCGGCTTAGGCTTATATATGGCAGAGAAGAGGTATGCTGCCCCCGCTGCCTTTTGCCTGATGCAGGAGTTGGCCATATGACATGGGATTGCCAGGACTGCAAGAATTCTGGGATGGGGTCAAACAAAAAATGAATCATGTGTTGAATAGGTGACTTGAGAACTCAATAGGGACTTGCCTGTAGGGATAGTTCAATAGACCACGCCCCAAAAAAAATTGTAACAGATTTGTGGACCTGGCCTTAGTGATGGCTAGGCCTAGGGTATCATTGGCTTGGAAACACAGCTAGGGACCCAGCTTTACTGAATGGATAATTGATGTGAAACGATGGGCCAAAGCAGAAGAGAGGGCTCAGAGGAGAGAGGAGTGTAGGGGGATAAGGCGTAGACCGATTGCTCCATTGTGGACAGAGGTAAATGACAGTTGGAAGGTCGCAAGCACGGAAGAGGAGTCAAATTCGGGAAGTGCCACAGAAAATGAAGTAACCAGATAGGGTTGATTTGATGGAAAGGGGCACCTACACACCTACTTCAACAGATTTGAACGGATGGGTCAGTTGCTGCCTTGGGTTTCCCTGCCCTCCCCAGCTGGATTCTACCCACAGTGCCTACAATCAACATTGTATAGAAGGTACATCTTAATTATGGTGTTGACACTTTCGAAATCCAGAAGTATATATACACCACGGACAGGTTACTAGTTTTAAGGTTGATTAGTTTCACTCAACTGCCATGGGTTAACCAGATGTAATAATGATCTTTCAAACTTCTCTACATGCACACCTCTACCCCAACCCGACCATAGCCTCTACCATGCTATCCTGGAGACAGTGGGGGTCATTACAACCCTGGCGGACGGTGTTAAAGCTGCGGTAAGACCGCCAACAGGCTGGTAGTCTGTTTTTCAGTATTATGACCTGTAACCCCCATGGTCATCTGCCGCTTCACCGTTCCACCCGCCAGGGCAGAGACGACTGCTGCGCTGGAGACCTGGGTCTCCAGCCGGCGGCCGTCACAATACCGCCGCCGGTATTTTGACCCAGCTCACCGCCGTAGATTTCCAGCGGTAGGAACCACCATGAAATCCAAGGCGGTAAGCCCTATCAGTGCCAGGGAATTCCTTCCCTGGCACTGATAGGGGTCTCCCCCACCACCCACCCCCACCCCGACTTCCTCCCCTACACCCCCCACCACCCCTTCAAGACTCTCTGGATGATCCAAAAAAGGTGTACCTAGATCAAAACCCATTGGTTTATTGGTATAGGAAGATGTGACTATGGCTAGAGTTCAGCAGGCTGACAATAAAGTATCTGGCTTGTCAGGTAGCTAGTGTGTCTTTTGAGTAAGTGTTTAGTGCAGCTGGTGTAGTTGTCACAGTCAGAAGAACCAGTCTCTCACCTCAAAACATGAAGAGATTGACCATGATAAATTTGAACAAACACTTCATAGCACAAGATTACACTGTTTCTGATCAACATAGGAAGAGGATAAGGGTGATTGGTCAGACGCAAATGTGTCAGCAGATGAACTGCTGGGAGAAGCCCTTGAGTTTGAGGATGAAGTCTACTTCCTTGACTAAGTATGTCACAACAGAACCTTCATACATTATCGTCCAACTACTTTGCAAAAACAAAAAAAGAATGAAAAAAGAGATACAGAAGAACATTTATATATTTGGTGCCTGACTTAAGCTGTCTCATTTATTCACATGTATGAAGTGGAGTTATAACAAACAAGTATACTGTTCCAAAAGCGTCTTCAGGAGCGCAGCCGAGGGTAGGTTTTCCCAGATAACAAATGAGTTCACAAAATTATACCTCCTTGGTTAAGGCCAGCGTGGTCCTAGGAAGCTCATTCTCGAATATGGGATGGGCGACTAATTGACCAACTGACTCTGACGACTTGTCTGCAGTTTGTGAGTGACACTCCAGTATTACATTACATATAACCATATTTAAATAGGAGAAGAAGTATTCTAGGTCCTGATGAAGCATCATTGGATCATTTATTGACTGTTAAGGGACGCGAAACATGTCGACCACTTTTTGACAGGATTAGGTACACTACCTTCCTTTCTTTGTAGAGTATAGAGGAACATTATTTCCTCCGACACTCTGGTTATTGTTTTAATCTTGGCCTGAACCTTTTCCTGACTTATTAAAGTGATGCTTTGGGCTCAGAGCCAATTTTAATATTTCATACTCTCCTTCACTTTTTCTCCTTGTTCTATCCTTTGAGTTAACATCCGCTTCAGACCTCAACCTGGCAAATCGCCTTCAATTTAGTGCCATCCGAGTTTCTGGATGGCCCGCCAGACATTGCAGCGCCGGTCTGACGAGGAGACAGCCCAATGATGAAACTTGTCATCTAATTGGGTGCTTGAGGGCTCTCCTGATATTAAAGATATCTTCTACTCTCGTTTCCCCTGCATTTCCCCCCTTTTGTTTGCTTTTGGAACAGTGTACTTGTTTGTTATAACGGTTAAGCTTGGGAGACTGTACACTGGACCACTAATCTCCCTGTCCCTCCTCTTGTACTTGATGAAGTGGAGTTAGACCAGTGTGCACAGAAGAAGCCTTCCCACTCACTTAAATGATATGAAGACAATGCCTCCATCTCTATCTTTCTTTTTTAATTCCCTAACTGAGCTGTCAGCCACTAAAGATCATTGATTATAGAAGACTGCCTTTGGTTGTTGTTTCCATGGGAAAAGAGAAGACACAATAGGCAAATGTGATCCATGCTTAAAACAGGTAAATACTGCACCAATGAATGATTAATGATTTGTGTGGTGGTTGGGAGGGTGTTTTTGAACTAACTTGTAAATTTGATTTGCAATGTTTGGGGCTCTGTGAATTATAATGGTTGCCTTGCTTTCACTATAATTACTTACATAATCCACTCCTTTCCTGTACTTCTTTTTTCAGGTTCTTCAGAGACCAGTCAGTTTAAATAACAAAACTATTCAAATCGCTCAAATTCTTTGGCTGTTCTTGTTCATCAACAATACAGGTCTATCTCAGTCTTATTTGGGCTAGGACTAAGAGTCAGGATGAGATTAGCCCAAAAAACAGAAGAAGGAGGCTATGAACAGTTCCTATCTACTTCAATGTGAACCTACATTACTCAAAGAGACCTGCTCAGTCTTGTGGACTGGAGAGATGTGTGTTAATTTGGGAAATGCTGAGTTGTGTGCTGGCTCAAATGTCAAACTCTGCCAACCAAGTGGTTGTGGTCTGGGGGACTTCCACTGTATACATGTCACACGATGAACACACACAACTAAGTGTTATTACAATTGGCATTAGATAGATTAGTTAGCCAGGTACAAGAAATTAAGGGTTTGGGATTGGTGGTAAAATGTTCTTCTCAGTTTATCACACATGACTACTGCAACAGCCTGTTGACCATGCAGTTACCTTCTCTTTAACTGTACAATATTAACTTTTACTTTTTTGCATTCCATAGGCCATCTCTTCTTCTGCACAAAAGCTCCATAACACTACTGCTTACCAGACGAGTTCAGCCCTGCACCCAAGACAGACATTCTGAGAAGAAGAATGCAGATGCACCATCCATTTTGGCATTTATATATAGTATCAGTTTTCTTTTCTTAGCAATAGCAATTTGTAGAACTCTAAAGGAGCCTACCTATTTGTATTTTTAAAATCTAGGTAACAGAACAATTAGATAGCTTTGGACTCTGGGGCTGAATTACTGTTTGCATTTAGTAACTGAATTGTGTCATTCTTTGGTTTCCTTCCACAACAGATGTGATTATGATCAAGTGCTGCTCTTCTAATTGATTAACTTTATTTTTTTCTTTGTCTCACGTTTTCCCAACTTCTCATCCATATACCAAACTCCTAACCTTCTTCCCCCTAGTTATGTGATCTTTTGAGGTGTGCCTTATTAAATAACACCATACAGGATTTCACACTTGGTGGGACAGATGTGATGAAAGCAATGCCAACTCACCGTTAGAGGATCAAGAACTAAACAATAGCCCACACCAGCCCCACAACCCACCCAGGCATGAAAGAGACATCACCATCATAGTGCAGAGGCTTAGAGCAATGTCTACCCCACAATAGGTAGTGCTAGTACACACTATGAGGCCTGTTTCACCAACGTAAAGTTACACTTTTGGTGTAAGTTTACTCCTGCAGTGTAACTGTACTACAAATAACTTCATGAGTAGTAATTTTTATGAGTAGTAACTTACTGGTTGTAATAGTAATTAATTTTAAAGTGATCGGAGTTACTAGTCGCAGAGCTACTACTCATGAAGAAGTTACTGATGGAAAAATTACTAGTCATAAATTTGCACTGCAAGAGTAAAGTAACATTAACTGTAAATTACTTTACCTTTGTGAATCAGGCCTTGTGTTGCTTAAAAATATCTATGCAACATGGAGACTCCTGACTCAAGGTTTTTGTAAATGTATTTTTAATTCTTTTGATAAATTAAAAGTTACTACCTACCCAGACTGCTTAGACACTACAACTGCTAGTTCTTTGTAACATGACCTTTTTGTAATGGTAGTCTGGTCTCATTCTTGGTTTACCCACTAACTGTGTTTTTTTCAGTCTAGTTTCCTGTGATGGAAAATCCTTCTGAACAATCCTACAGTTGGAGTTCAGCTAACAAGCATCATTTCGGAGTACGTAGGAGTGGGAGCTCACTTTATGATGCCTTCCCTGTTAGCAGTAGACCACTACTACCACCAGCATTAAGAAGGCCCTTTAGGAAGCTTAATCTATCTAAGTCAGAACAAGTTAAGAACTGAGGGGCTAATTTACAAGGAGCTTGTGCCATCAATAAATCAAAAATGCTGGTGCAATAGCCTAGGTGAAGCATCTAGGCCGATGCATCACTTTTGGTAGTCCTGCATCAAAATGTTCCTGCGCGTAATCCGGCTGCATCATATAAGTATTAATGTATGCAAAGTAGGCTTTCCTGCATAGTTTCCCAGCAAAACCAACGCATGGATAAGTGACGCATCAAATGGAAGTGTACTGCAAGTGTCCTGTGCATCGGCAACCCACACGCAGGAAATGACGCATTGGCTTTTGCATTTAAAGAGTGGCAAGTGCAACTACAGCATGGAGCTCCTCATTTTGAAGTTGGGAGTGGCAAGGGGAAAACTCCAAACCCACCAACCACACACACCTCCCACCCCACCAGCACAAGGGCAGCTCACGAGAAGTGGGCGTGTTTATCGGTGGTGGATTACCCTCATTGACATAAGCAAGGACATGATCATCACCCAGTACCGGCTACAGAGGCAATCAATTCTCAAACTCCTGCACCAGATTGCACCTAGTCTCCAGCTACCACCTGTGAGGTTCACCAACATCCCACCACAGAAGAAGCTCATGGCTGTACTCCACATGTTGGCCTCAGGGTCATTCCAGATAAGAACAGCCAAAGTGGCTGATATCTCCCAGCCATCATTCTTGGAATTCTTCAACACTGTTTTGAATGCCATCAAATCCCAAACACTGCAGTACCTCTTCTTCCCCAACAACTGCAGCTGGAGATAAAGCAAGGCTTCTATGCCATCACCAGCTTTCCACATGTGCTGGGTGCTATGGACATATGTGCAACTGGTACCCCTGGCAGTCACATCACATATGTCCAGGCCATTGTGGATCATCGTGGCATGTTCACCAATGTCCTTGCCAGATATCCCAGGAGTGTGCGTGATGCATACATGTTTCGCCACTCCATCATAAATGAGAGATTCCAGAATGGCATATATGGGAATTTCCTACTGGTTGGTAAATACATTTGAACTCCAGGGCAGACTCAATAACAGGAAACGAAGAATGACCCAATGAACATGTGTGGTATCTCAAAGCCACACATTGTGAGACATGCTAAGCCACTGTGTTTGGCTATCAATAGTACGTTGACAGACCTGTCTCCCTCGGTCTTTTCAACTGACCAAGGATATGGTCTGCAGGCCTAGGTAATGATCCTGTATGCACATCCTCAGACTGAGGCCCAGCACAACTTTAACAAAGAACTGTCCAAGACCAGGGATATAGTTGACTGGACTTTTGACCTATTCAAGTCACATTTTTGGTGCCTGGATATGTCATGTGAGTGGCTGCTATGCTCCCCACCAACAATCTGCAAAACCATACTTGTGTGCTGTTTTTTGCACAATACCCGTGTGCGGGCAAATGTTCATTGGGACCAGTGCCATGAGGATCAGGAACCAGCGGAGGAGGATTATGATGAAGATGTGGGAGATATGGGCACATTTTCTGGGACTCGTCAAAGGGACATCTTAGTGCAGAATTTCTTTACAGAAGACTGATTATGTGGTATGTTAAAAAATGCTACTCAAAGAATTTGCCAATATTGTCTGTACAAATGTAAATAAATTAATGAAGACTTCATAGGGCTTTCATTTTACAGTCACTGTCAACATCCTTACATGAACATCTCACCTACGATATTTTGGGCCATCACAAAGTTTGTTAGCTAGGTGTCATTCACACCACAGAACACTATCATTTGCTCAAAACCATGTGTGCATATCAACAACATGTGCCAAATGTATGCATGTGAAAGAATCACAACAAACCAAGGTACCAATGTGGAATATTGTGCACATATACTGTGGAGGTGCTGAATTTGTTAACCAGCCTCAAGGCAGCCACATTTGACCAATAGGAAAGGATGCACCTGTCACATGCAGGAATGGATAAGACAGTGTTGCACTGTATCACCTTGAAACTAACAATGTTGTGACTTCTATAGCTCCATATATGTGGTCCAACTTATTCAGGAAAAAAAGGAATTCCAATAGACAAATAGATGTCAAGGTCAAAGTACATGGGATGGGACACCTGTCCAAGTAGTTGGCACTGACGCATCCCACGTCACAGTGGTGTAGCACGGCATTGACTGCACATGTGACCATCTGGTTTGAATGCTTACCCACATTCTCAGTTCACGTTAGCAAAAACTGTGATGTATGGAAATGCTAAACATATCCCTACTTGGAAGACTTGACACTTGTGAGGGCTTCTCAAGTAGGACTCGTTAAGAACCAAATAATGGGTGGCAGTCTTTGCTGAAACATTCCAGCCAATGTAATGAGCATGTGGCATAAGTATAGTGCCAGACACCAAACCAAGACAGTAGATGTGTGTGGACTAGTATATCATATGTTGGTTGTTGTTGCTAAATGATGTCATGTACATATGAGCAGATGACCTGTTACCGAAGCGAACTACTATACACATCTAGACAGTCAATCTGGGAGCTGGATGCCCCATGCAATGTAGACAGGCTGAAAGAGCCAGTGAATTAATATTTTTGAGTGTGTTTTGCGCCCTTCAGCAAAAACGCAGTAAATAATGCTGACAGACAGTATGAGCTACAAATATGCCAACAATCTTGTTTGACAATGTGGCTATCATTTGGATAGTAGTGCTGCATCTTCGATCCAAAAATTACCTCTACGCTGATAACTACATCAATGCAAGCATATGCAAACTGTCATCCATATTGATAATGTCAAGATGGCCACAATTGATAATCTGTTTGTGTTACACATAGCAATATGTTGCCTGTCCTAGTGTCTGCAACATGAAGGTAAGGAGTCACACATATGTGCACTGTTAACATACAAATGCAACACATCCTGAGTCTACATGCATGTCAGAAAAGAGAATTAGAGCTGGAAAAGTGAACCCTGTAATAAATTTGACTGCATTCCACCAATCATTATACTGTACCACACACAAAGGGCTGGTGGCATCAAGGAAAGACCATGCATTGGAGCATCGTTCAGAGGCCATGCATAAGCATTAAATCATCAAAACAAATTCATTGTACATTGGCATCTGTTGTATGTAGCACACACATTGCCTATATCACTAGCAATGCATTATAAAAAAAATTCTTTTTACTTGAAAAAGTGATGCTTTAGTTGATAACGTGATGCTTTAATAGGAAGAGCATCACAAAATCTATGCGCCAACTACAAAGAGTCAAAAACAAGGCTTTGGTGGTCATTACAACCTCAGCGAGGGACCGCCGTGCGGAAGACCGCCAGTGGTGGCGGTTTGCCGCTCGGCCTATTATGACCCTACCCCTGCCACCCCCAAAGGTGGCAGGGCCCCCCTCCCCACCCTGACCCCCAACATCACATCACCCATACCCACACGATACGCACGCAGGCACCACCTACACACTTACACGCACACACGCCGACATACATGCCTACATCTACACACACAGTCAGACACGCACACCCACATACAAACATACACGCACACATCCATACAGATATACCCACAGACATGCACGCACTCATTCCCAAAACACGTGACACCCCCGCAAGCATACACGCACGCACACACCCCCTCTACATACACCCCTCCCCTAAAGGACGATCGCCTTACCTGTTCCGTCGATCCTCCAGGAGGGGATGGGAGCCATGGGGGCAGCTCCGCCGACACCACACCGCCAACAGAACACTGCCACGGTGAATCACAGGACGTGATTCGCTGGGCGGTGTTCTGTTGGCGTGGCGGTGGAGGTGGAGCAACCTCCACTTCCCCGCCTCCCGCCAGTATGGCTGTTGGCGGCTCTCCGTCCGTAAAAGGATGGAGAGCTGCCAACGGTCATAATAGGCCGAGCGGCAAACCGCCACCACTGGCGGTCTTCCGCACGGCGGTCCCTTGGCGGTCTTGGAAAAAGACTGCTGAGGTTGTAATGACCACCTAAATCAATAGCGTTGAAAAAAAAATAAACAACCCTTTTGTAGAAATAGTGATGCTTTAGTCAGTAACGCAACACATCCACCCAAAAAAAGATGCAATGGCTCAGCCATTCTGCAAACTAGGAACTGTGAAGTTCCTTTCACTTTCACTTACTGTCTTTTGGTCTGTGCAGGGTGTTGGATGTGTTTGGAGGGTACTGTTGAAGAGTAGTCTGTTTATTGTTCTTGTTGGTGTCTCTGCTGTCCCTGTTGTGTTTGTAAACTGTCCTTTGTGAATTGCATATTGTATGGTTTTGCGTACTGTATTGTTAGGTGGCTGTCTATTTATGGGTTCTTTAGTTCAGGGGGAAGGAAAAGGTCTTTTTTAGGGTGTGTTAAAAGTGGAATGTTTGGGTGCTCGGATGTCAGGCAGTGGCAGAGTAAAAACATGTTGGATGATGAGTTTGGTGGCCTGCTGTAGTTGTTGGTGCATTTCCTACCCAACAGAACAGGAGTGGAGGTAGGGTGAAGCAAAGCTACCCTATTCAAGAAAGGCAACAGCTTTGAAAGAAGGTACAGTACTGAATGGATTGTGTCTTCAATGTCCGGCAGGGTGTCCACCAACTGAAGCATGGTTGGGCAGATGTGAGCCATGAGGCCGATCTACTTGACCACTTGAGGACTGAAGTTGGTGACCTGACCAGTAAGTCCCTATATGCCATGAGCTTGTTGCTGTGTTTGGCTTGCACTTGTGTTTGATGTTTTCTTTTGAAATGTAGGCTCATAAATGTATTTGTGATATTATGTCCTACTACGAGACAACACACTAAAATGAACAGTAAAGGCCACAGGACCAGTTTTACAGTGACATGCCCACTGCAAAAACAGACCATGCTATGCCAGCCAGGTCCATAGGTGCTTTGTGATCTATCCACCATTGTGTAGTGAGTAATGTCACCCAGCATGCAAGTCATACTGACTCTGTATCTGGCAGCAAAGCACACTCACATGTCACCATGCAACCTGTTAGACAAGGTGTTTGCTTTACCACCCATAGTATCACACAGGCATGTGAATCGGGAGAAATAGTCATGATTCCTTTTGAGCCTTGAATGCTCTTTGTAAATTTCCAGTGCACTGGTTACATGAAAGAAGCTATGTGACAGGATCAATGGAATGCTCTTACCTGAGAAAAGGAGCCGATCCTTTTGGGTTGCAGGGAAGATAGGGACTCACCTCTTATCCCCTTGTTCTTTAGTTGGCCCTGTTTCGAGCTGAAGATTTCTTGTTGGGTGTGATGGAAACTTGCTGGATATTGTAGGAGTGATATGAAGAGTTGTGCTGGGAGTTGTGAAGATGAGTTGTTTCTAGGGACAGATACAGAATTATGTTTTAGTACAAGAACTTATTAATCAAATTGTGTCTCAGTAAAGCGACTTTGCATGTGAGAAAATTTACCGACTACTAACTTACTAACACGCTATGAAAAGAACCTCACATTTTGGCATGAAGTGCCTCCTGAATTAACATTTATGTGTAAACCGTGGCTGAGTCCATCCGGTCGTGGTATATTGTCAGCGAAATAGTTGAGTTTTTCAAATTGGTTCCTTTCTGGAAGGCTCAGTGCACCTGATGCCACCCTGATACTAGTGCAATCCAACGGGGGGTGTGTGGTGCTTGTGCTGATTTCGGTTTCTTATCAATGCATGGTGCACAGAGCTGTGGTTAGCATTTATCTTTTAATCTTGTCTTTTCTTGTTTTCCTACAGTGTCCAGGAGTCAAGGAAGGAGGTTCCGGTCTTTTGAAGAAACTACTCGCAGTAAGTAGATGCTCTGAAGTTAGGCTCTTTGAGAGTCTGAGGAGGCTTGACCAGACTCTGGATTCTCAACGTGAAGTGCTGGTTCAAGGGTGGAGTGGGTTAAAATAGTTTTTGTCTTTGGTCTGTGATGAGACATTTAGAATGTTCATGATTACTGAATATGTTTACCATCTGGTGATGAGTCATTTAGAACCACATGGCTGATTGGTTTTATCACCTTAGGATGAGTAATTCAGGATGTGGTGACAGATGGTTTGTGTTTACCTCATTATGATGAGTCATTTTGGAACACTTGAGGGGGAGCTCATTGTGCCCGCTTGATTGGTTCTGCACATGTTTCTTTCATGAGTCATCAGCATGCTGTGAAACTGATCTAGCAGGTACACTTTAATCAGGAAACTAGGTACAAACAAGTCCAGGCATAGTTATGTTCTAGAAAATAAACTGCAAGTGTCAGAGTTCAAACAGGGGTACCATGTGAGACTGTATTCTGTTTTTTAGCTTTCGAGAAAATAATCAAGTATGATTCCTGACAGTACCCTCCTCTTAGAAGCATCCCTAACACTGTGTCAATGGGTTTGGGTTTTTCAGGATGATTACAATGAAAATGTTGAATTAAATAGGAGGCATTCGTCATGTGAGAGAGTGGCTTTCAGGACCTGTTTTTGGGGCCAAAACCTATCCAATGTACTAAATAATGCAATTTCCCACAAATGCTTTTGGAATCAAGCATTTTCTAGACTTCGTATTCATCATGTCCTTCTACTTAAAGAGGTGGTGGAGTGGAGTTTGTTCTAGTTATGGGATTTCAAGGCTTGAGTAGTGATGTGTGGAATACTGGGTGTACTTTTCAGGTGAGATTTAATGTCAACTTTATCGCTACAGGTTTAATGACCTGACTAATGGTAAATGGACCAATATAGCATGGTAATAGTTGTTTTGTCCCTGTTAATGGCAGTTTTTTGTGTACACCCGCACTTTATATCCCGTTTTGTATGTTGGTGCCTTTTAGCGGTGGCTTGTGCTAGTTGCTGTTGGGTGATGTGCATACGTTTCTTAATGTATTCCTGATACTCAGCAACAGCTGGCACTGTACTGTTTGTTTTGTCCAACCATGGAGTTATCCATGGATATTCTCCAGTCAAGCAATAGAATGGTGACATGCCTGTGCAGCTATGATCTAAATTATTGTAGGCAAGTTCTACTACCCATAATAGGTCTGACCAATCTTGATCCGTAGTGAGTAGAAGGCAATGTAAAAATTGTTCCATTATCTGGTTCAGGCCTGACCATCTGTTTGTGGGTGATAGCTTAATGATAGTCGTGCTTCTATGCCTAGTGATGTACACATTCATGACCAAAATGTAGCTATGTAAACTGTGTAACCGTTCTACATTTTGCATGAATATGTGCACACACTCCTGAGCTGTGGGAAGTTTTTTCAAAGGTACTAGGTGTGCTGCCTTGGAGAGGGGGTCTATAATGGTCAAAATAGTAGTATGACCTGAGGAAGTCTTAGGGGGTTCTACAGTAAAATCCATGGATATGGTGGGTACAGGTTTGGGAGGGAGGGGAATAGGGTGTCCTCTTTTCTTGGGCACAAGTCCTGTAGACATCTATATATTGATGCACGTCATTGGACAAGGTTGGCCACCAGAGGTGTGTTCTAATTGGTTATAGAGTTTTCTGTTTCCCTAGATGCTCTGGTAGTGTGGCATTGTGAAATAAATGGAGAGCCTGTTCTTGGAAACTTTTGTTAGGTACAAATATCTTGTCCTTGTAGAACAACCTGTCTTCCGATACTAACTTGGGCTCTCCTGAAATCCATTCCCGTGTTGGTTTTGTTTTGATCTCCTGGGTAGTGTCTTTGATAAAGTTAGAGGAGATTATAGTTCCTTTGAAAGTGTTCTGCAGAAATTATGGGCTTACTTTCTTCTTGTACTGGAGAGTGTTCCTCGTCTCCAAGTTGGGACTAAGCATCTGCCTTGGAGTTTTCTTCATCTGGCCAGTACGTTATTATGAAATCATAATCATTAAAGACTAAAGTCCACCTTAATGGTCTAGCCTGGAGGAGCAAAACAATTGTAGATTTCTATGATCTGTGTATATTTTTACTGGGTGTAGGCTCCTAATAAATATTGATGCCATTCCTCAAAAACTGCCTTTATTGCCAATAGTTTTCTATCTGCAATGAAATAGTTTTGCTCCGCGTATAACATTTCTTTAGAATATTAAGCTATCAGGTGTATTTTGCCTGTGATATTATTTCATTGCTACAATAATCCCCTTATGGCATTTTGAGAAACACCTGCTTCCACTATAAAAGGCTGGCTTGTATCAGGGTGGGCTAGAATAGGAGCCTCTGTGAATTTCTTTTTGAACTGCTGAAAGGCTTCTTCAGCGTCTTTTTTCTAGTGGAACGTTTAATTTTATGCAAAAGATGCGTGATGGGGTGGATTACCTCAGAGAAATTGTGGATGAAGTGACAATAAAAGTTTGCAAATCCTAGGAAGCTTTGGACCTGTTTTAGGTTAGCTGGAGATGGCCAATTTACTCCAGCTTCCACCTTTTTGTCATCAATGTTTATGTCTTCTGATTCTAGAATGTACCCTAAAAAGGACACTTGACACTTCTGTCTTATAAACCCCACTTTTTTCTAGCTTGACATGTAATTGATGTTTTTGTAGTTGCTGGAGAATGGCTTGTACTTGTTTTTTATGTTCTGCCTCACTCTTGAAATAAATGATAATATTGTCAATATAGACTATTCAGCAAATGTCTATAAATTTGGGTAGAAC